>NC_137621.1:38863081-38965581 GCF_963280865.1 Gymnoscopelus braueri | reverse complement strand
AGTGTTTTCACTCACCTTTGAAAAATCATAGAATATTTATCTCCAGTATGATCGATTCCCCGATCGCTTTAAAAGACGTATCCGAGTCTCGTAGAATCGGGGGGGGGGGGGGGAAGCTAGTCACCGCGATCATCCGTTCCGTAGTTGTGGCCAGATGAATGGCTGTTTTCCCCAAAAAGCAACACAAACAGCGGAGAAGCCATTCTTCCAGATCGAATTACAAGGGAGAGAACGGGGTGTTTCTTTGCGATGACGTCACCCGCTGCTTCTCTCCTCCACAGAGAGCCAAACAGTGATCCATAGGCGAGCGAACAGCGCCATCTAGTGGAAAACCACTTAAAACACAAAATCTCATCAAACTCGTCAATGGCAGGCTGCGCCTTGGCAGAATCTGACAAACCATACAAGGTTCCTTTCTAAAAAACTAGACCGTTACTTGGTAACGATGCAAGTTTGGAATGCATGTATGCCCCACCTGGTTATGCAATACCCGTTGTACCCGTCTGTCTGTGTCCCCTATTGTGTCCATATATGAAGATCTCTGTATATGTCTGCCTGTGTCTCTTTTATGCCCATATATAGAGATGGCTCAAAACAATACAATAACTGATAATTTTAAAACACGTGTTCACACTATAATGCACAGTTTATCCGTAGACGGTACGGAAAGGCTAAAACTGTAAAGATGTCATCAGTGTCATTGTTGTCACTAGCCATGACAGGACCAAACTAGAAACACATATCTCTAAGGCCAGGTGGAACTCCGTATTAGGCAAGACTGACATCATACTGGTCAAACGTACTCTGATCTGATCCCATAGCCTGGAGGGATGGTGGTCGGAGGTTATAAATTCACACGCAAAAACGAGACATGGTCTGGCCTCTTCGTGTGTTGTTGAATCATGGCGGCCGACCGTACCGCGTGGTGTTACTTTTCGGGGCTAGGCTTCAATTATTACTCAGTTATTAATACTACTTAACATTAAGTATAATAAAAACGCATGACCACTCAGTGGCGTAGCCAGAACGCTAGCCGAGGCTGGGCCTAGGGAGTCGCAGGTGGGCCCGAACCGTGCGCGTGCGGTATCTATATATACACCTGTTATCAAAATGGCTGAATATGTATATATATATTCTTTTTGGATGGGCACTCCTGTATAAAGGGTTGGCGGTTGGTTAAAAAAGGCTGTCGGGGCATCCAGATTTCACATCATCCAGGTCCTGGTTTTTATGGTTACTACTGATGCTGGTCTGGCATCATGCAGACTCCTTATTTGGATACAACTGACCTCAGCATTATGAACTCCATATTTAGGCATGGCTGACCTTGGAACTCCATATATGGATATGGCTGATGTGACATCATTGTGATGACAAGAGAATCCCGGTCAGAGAGTATAAAGCATCGTATAGTCTCAACACTCCCAAGAATCTCCAACGATCTATAACATCTAGGACTGATTCTTCAACACAAACCTCCAAGGCTAACCTCAAGACCCTTGACCTCCAGGATTCAAACAGCACTCTCTCCACATCTAGGCACATACTCCGTTGGGCTCTGCTACTATAGTTACCTTGAACCACCCTCCGAACCATACGGGTTAGATATCTCGGTTTAAGTTCTGATCGACACCACTGCGGCGTGTTCTGGTCAAGACAACCAGTCACTCTTTACTTTGAGTAGTTTTTTTAAGTCTGGATCTGGACTCAGATATCTTGGCATCATTCATTTGTTAAAAGAATAGTACTACATACAGCTCTTCACCGTTGTGACAGACAATACAGAAAATGTGCCATTCCACCACAACCTCTAAAGAGTCCAAGTCAGAGGAACGTTCTAGCGGTAGTAACAGCTCCATGAGCAACCTCTTGATTCACGGCAACCTTTCAATGGCAAAAAGACACGAGGCCACTGTGTTCAGTTTGACAAGCAAAGACGGAGATGACAGCGTCCAGTTTGACACTTCTGACACTGATGACAACCGTGAGGTTCTGATGACTGGGAAGCAGTACCCTTCCATTCAGAAGTTCACCTCTGCGATTCCCAACCAGCTTCTCCTGGGTTCTCTAATAGAACACCTTTGTGTCATCTATGAGAGTGACCCGACGCGCTCACGCATGCTGTTCAGAGTCATTAGCCAACATTTAGCTGCTTTGAACCTCCTCTCCCCTTTGGCCATCAGTGACGAGTTCAGCACCATCAGACTCCAACACAACAGGGCCTTCACTGAACTGCTGCATGCAGTCAGCTCCTCACTATTCGAACAGGATCGACAGCTCCTTGACACAAACACTCAGGCCCTTACTGTAAGACCCAGCGAGGGACTGTTCTGGGCACAGACATCACGATATCTCAGCGAGTTTGAGGAGATCTGTAGACTTGGGAAAGGATCCTATGGCAAGGTTTTTAAGGTTACAAATAAGATGGATGGCCAGAACTATGCAGTGAAGAAAATTCTCATTAAGAATGTGTCAAGGCAGGACTGCATGAAGGTGCTCAGGGAGGTTAAGGTGTTGTCCAGTTTACAGCATGTGAATGTGGTGGGCTATCACACTGCCTGGATGGAGCACATTCAGTCTGCAGTGTACTCTCGGCCTCTCCTGCCAGCACTGAAATCACCTGCAATGGAAGATGACACTGATGATGAAAGCCATGGCCGCAGCGGCTCGGGTTCCTCGATAGTCTTCCAAGACTCCAGTCACACAGAGCCGGATGCTGCTGTAACCGCCAATGGATCCCCAACAGAAGCAGACTCAGATAAAGCCTTAGTTTCAAACCCGGACCAGGGGCAGTCTCCCACAATGACGCGTCACATCCCAGAACACAACGTCCCCTGTGTGTTTCTGAGTGAGCAGCAGCATGGACAAGTTAAGCTCTCCACCCGTCCCGCGGTGGGCTGGGATGACTCCGACCTGTCGGAGGAGGACTCCAGCATGATGAGAGCAGAGACGAACAACAACAACTCCTGCGTTGGTGTGGAGAGTCAGCTATGGCTGGACGAACATGCAGCAAAGTCTTCAAAGGAGGTCCAGTTCCATCTCATGCTCTACATCCAGATGCAGATGTGTGAGTACTCCCTGAAAGACTGGATCTCAGAGAGAAACGCCAGGGCCACGGACAGACTCGGCTCTAGATGTCCCTATGGAGGTGTGGACACGGAGCAAACTCTCAGCCTTCTGAGGAAAATACTGGAAGGGGTGGAATACATTCACTCCAGGGGGATCATGCATAGGGACTTGAAGCCTAGTAATATTTTCCTTCAGGGACATGCCTGCCATGTTAGGATAGGAGACTTTGGCCTGGCCTGCAGGGATATAATAGTAGGTGAATCGTTGCCTTCTTCCTGCCATAACGCTGGCTTTTCACACACTGCAGGTGTGGGGACATTTGTGTATGCTGCTCCTGAACAACTAGACGGCACCCATTATGATTCCAAATCAGATATGTACAGCATAGGAGTGGTAGCCCTTGAGCTTTTCCAGCCCTTCGGCACAGAGATGGAGCGAGTACGGACCCTCGAGAATCTCAGAGAAGGTAAGATCCCAGATGCCTTCAGCCACAGATGGCCATTCCTGGCCAAGAACATCATAAAGCTCACGAGCAAAGACCCCTGTGTCCGCCCTGATGCCACCCAACTCCTATGCAGTGAACTCTTCAGCAGTCAAGACATGGTTATCCATGGCTTGCAGAGGAGGGTGGAGGAACAGCAGGAAGAGCTCAGTCAACTCCGGAGACAGATCAGTGAGCTTCAGAGTTCACAAAACCACATCGAATACTCAGATAAGACCTGACCATAACGTCAGCCACTTTAGAGGCTGTCCAATTATTTTTGGCAAGGTTTCAGCCTGATCCTTCTGTGATTGGCTTTTTTTGACCGTATTAACATTTAAGTTAAATATTTCATAGAACTAGGGCAATGCATGGCCCTTCGGTTAGGCAGTACCCTTGGTACTCATTGTCAGTTCTTAGTACAGTACCCATTATCATAGTACTATGTCAGTCCTATCAATCAACACCAGTTGATTCAGATCGCTGTTGCTCGAATCCTTACTAATACCAAGAAAGTGGAGCATATCACTCCAGTTCTTAGGTCTTTACACTGGCTCCCTGTAAGTCAAAGAATTGATCGGATCTTGTGCGATATTATGAACCATCCAGACCTCTCAGGTCATCTGGGACAGGTCTGCTTTATGTCCCTATAATCAGAACTTAATATGGAGAAGCAGCATTCAGTTTTTATGCACCACATAGCTGGAACAAACTCCCATGAAATTATTTTAAATATTCAACACTGTAACTTTATATTGTGTTTTTTGCTCTGTGTCCTGAATACTTGTTTCAGCAGATAGGTGTTTAACAAATTTGGTTGATGACATCTTTGTTGATCATGAAAAAACATAAATGTAACAATAACATATAAATGGACCACCATAATCAAAAGGATAAAAACGCAAAAAGCGTCTATATTGTGGTCCTTTAAAATGGGGTGTGTGTCAAATTATGTAGTGAGGGTGAGTGTATAAGTGTGTTTAGTGTAATAAGAGCGTGCGTGTGTGTGTGTGTGTGTGTGTGTGTGTGTGTGTGTGTGTGTGTGTGTGTGTGCACGGGCGCATGTGTGTAAAGTGAATGCGTAGGTGTGACACAGGAGGAATACATACATCAACAGACAAATAAATACCTAGCACAAACCCAACATATAAATCCAGATGCAATTCAAGCATCCTTTTATAATACCGTATGTCTATTTTGCTTAATATTTTATGTAAAGCACATTGAATTGCATTGTTGAAATGAGTTATACATTTGTATAGTCAACTTGCCTTGCCTATGATGTTGATGACATCAGGGATCTCCATAAATGGGCATTACAACAGACCAATGTGTATCTACGCAGAGAATTGTGGATGTTCGGTTCCGGACAGACGCAGACACATTCAAAGACACAATTCACATTCAAATATGAAACAGGCTTGGTTGCAGCTCAATCTGAGCTCCATAAGTGAAGGATGCCTAAGTATAAAACATGTGAATAAAAAGATGTTCTAATGTACCACATCACCATCAACACAATGTCATTGCCTGTTCACAGTTTTGGCCATACGTTACACACAGATATTGATTAATACATTTTTGGCCTTATTTTTTGTTTGTGGACGGGCTGCAAAGGCTGGGTTTTCCTCCTTTAAGTGCATCAATCAGGCAGCTACAGTAACACATGAGACAGAAAGCCCTATGGCTGGAAAGCCCCGACACAGAATGAGGACAAAACCTCCAGTAACCACATGATTTGCTTGATGAATAAATTCAAATTTAGAAAGGTGCGCTTAGTGGAGCGTACAGTATCTCCCCCAGTAGCCATACCACAATGAAAACATAACCTCCCTCCTGGCGGAGATAATAATAACTAGAGAGGTTCAAGAGCCACATAAGCACATTGGAAGGCATGAAGGGTGCCCGGTCTATGACGTCTGTCATTCATCTATGAGTATGACAGGGTTTTCCAAACTGTTCCATGCCAAGGCCGCTGAACAGCCCCTGGCTGCGCCCCCCCTATTGTGAAATGGCATAACAAAAACATGACAATAGCAGAAATAGCCAATGTTATTTTTGCCATTTTCTATTGTTTGGAACAATTCTGGCAACTAGCCGGTGCCTGAACGGGGGACCAGGTAAGTCTGGAACGATGCAAGTTGGGAACGCATGCCCCACTGCGTTATTTAATACCCATTTCAACCGTTGTCAGAGTACCCGTTGTACCTGTCCTTTTATGCCCATAAATGGAGATTCCTGTATGTGTCTGTCCGTGTCACCTTTATGTCCATATATGGAGTTCCGTCTGAGGCAAATACAGAGTCCAGGGCAGTCTATGACATCATTCCTATGACGTCATCTTGATGACATCAGAGTCTTCCGAATATGGAGATTTGCAGATTTATCCATATTTTTCGGAGATCCACTGATCCGACTGACCTTCCACTCGGCGCCGTTTGGGTCCATTTGGTTCGGTTCGTATACTGTCAGAGTGAAGGGGAGTCCTTGAAATGTATAAGTTTGAGAACCATTGGTTTAGAACTCGTTCTAAAACTCTCGCGTGCACATGGGACACGTGGTCCTCCTCATCTCGATCAGCCAGTGGCCAACACACTCGGTGTGGTAAGCATGAGAACATGGCAGGACCCTGAGCTTGTCTTTTTCCTTGTATTCGTCCAGGCAGATGGCGCACTCATCATACGCGTCCCTTTTCTTGTACTTGTGGATCGGGAGTCTGTTCAGCCGGTCCTTGCTTCTTCGGCGGCGGAGATAGTGGACAAACACGTAGGTCATGTAAAGGAGAGATAGGATCGAGATCTGTGTGATGAACACCCGCATTATTGAAGTGCCGGGTCAGCGTGATAACATGTCAACATTAACCCTGGGAGTAGAGCACTCACACATTTATTATCCCGAACTCTTCCAAGTTGGTGTTTCACAGCATGTGCGCTGATTGGAGTATTTCGATGATATCACAGTTGCTATGGTTGCAGAAATCTAATCAAACCACTTAACTGCTATTATCGGAACAACAACAACAATAATAATAACATGAATTAATAATAAAAATTATAATAATAGTAATAGGTGAATGCATCACCCCTAGTTTCTGCTAGGGATCCTGGAAGGATTGATTGATTGAATACTTTATAAGTCAGAAATGTAAACAGCACGTGGGACAGTCAGACATTAAGGCTAAAAGGATAACACAAAAATGTCCTGGGGACGTTTCCATTGTGGTCCTATGTATTCAATTCATCACCATAGCATAAAAGATGTACACAATAATACATGTCATCAACAAACACAAAACACTATACTGTATGTACAAAGGAGAAAAAAGGAAAAATAGATAGATAACCAGCTGTACTATAGGGATCCTAGTGGGATAGAAAAACAGCAGCACTAGGTGTCCTGGCAGGACAGAAAATGCAATGCAGTGTTTATATTCACTTTATATCCAGCAGTTAGTTTAGGTAATGTCCTATAGGGACTAGGTGGTGTAGTCCTATGTACTAATGAAAGTAGTAATGAAAGTACTATGTACTAATGAAAGTAGTAGTAGTACTGTATGTCATAATACGAGTACACTGTAAATACCTTATATCCTGAGGACTTGATGTGTACTCCTCTCTTGGTGAGCGTAGACTTCATCCTGATGAAGAAGGAGCGTTCCAGAACGTTGTCGGCTGCCAGGAGGCTGGGGCCGGTCGACTCCACTGGGCAAAACACATGAAACACAATACAGTCTTATATTGTCGCTGTCTGGATTTCCAAAAAACGTTCCTTTTTTATTATTATTTAAAAAAAACGATGTTAACTAAAAACTATAGCTAAAATAGCAGATCTGTAACCTCACAACGCCTCAAGATGCGAGGCTATTTCCACTACTTTTGTGCGACTTTCTTGTATTATGAAAAAAACATAAAACGTTGAAATATGGAGATACAAGGTTTCAGGGTTGGAAAAAATAAAAATGAATACACACATACAAATACGTAGATGCTCTACTCAAACAGTTATTTGACAATTAGTTACCATAGTACAAGCCGAAAATGATCAGCTTGCCCGACATTGCCGAAGTTATCACAAAGCGACGCACTGATCAGTGACGCGTCAATCAGCCTATTCACGTTTGCCGGGTTATTGCGTGGGTGAAATAGGTTCTCTCTTGAAATAATATAAGCTGCCGACTTGGAATTCCTGGTAAATATGTTGGTGCTAGTTTGCACATTCATACATCCTTGCATTCTCGATGAGGGCAAATGTTTGGCAAATGTAGTAGTTTGTTGAGCAATTTGGAAGAGAAAAAAAAGACCTGCATTAAAATGATTCAATATAGAAACATTTTTAAGAGTTTAAACCATTAAGACCGGGAGAAGCATCTGTGTCATTTTTTTATTTGAGCTAAAAAGCATTATTTTACACTTAGGCTATTCAAAAATAGCAGATATACAAGCTGCCGAGTGCCGCGCTATGAGCTTGTAGATCTGCTATTTTTGAAAAATCGTGAAAATGTGTGCAAATCTTTGAATATATATTTTTTAAAGCAAACATTTGTAACTCAAATCTTTGCTTCTGGGGGTCCCTGGAACAAAACATTTTGAGATGGAGGTCCGCGGCCAAATACATATACATTTTGGGGTCCTTGACATGAAAAAGTTTGAGAACCACTGACATTTTCTAAAAGGATTTAGAAGACATTTGTAGAATCGGCTTCAGGTCTTAATGGGTCAAAACACATCTGGAGGTGATCTTTTAAAACATTACCCTACGCTCACCTACACCTCAAATTCCCTTCAAAGTTGTCCTCTCTACATCTGTCCTCAACTGAAGCCCTTCTAACTCGGCGCTGTCAAAGCCAGCATCATCCCTCAGTCAGTTGTGCTGACAGTCTGCCTGCTACAGCGGTTCCTACAGGCCGCGGAGCGGGCAGAGTGAGTGGAGAGGCGGCCATTAGTGTGAAGGTGAGTGTGTCCATCCGTCAACATGTCTGCCATCGGACCTTTTAATCAAATGCATATTCATAAGCCCTACATTCATCTCCCGACACTGATGGAGGACGAGACAGCCGGGGAACGCCCCTGTATCACCGAGGGATGGACGCACGCACGACGGACACACGCGCGCACTCTCGTGCACTCGCGCGAAGAGCAAAAACGCACATTATACAATACACACAAGCAAATTAATATGCAGCTTTGTTTGTATAAGTGCTGACACACACACACACACACACAGATGTGTAAGCAAATGTACATAGACGTGTGTGTGAGCGCACAACACACACACGTACGTGAGTGATGTACGAAGGTGTGCGTGTGTGTTGTAGGTGTGACACAGGTGCATTTCTAAGATGAATTTTCCTTGAATGTTTGCGCTGGTGGGTCACTCACACAAACACGCATGATTACATGCACCTACGCATGCACGCTCACACACACACACACACACACACAGACACAGACACACACACACACACACACACACACACACACACACACAGTCAGTACAAACATGTCAATGTGTGTTATTGATGAGGTAGAGAGGACGACTCTCTACCTCTGAAAGTAATACTGTAAAAACCTCATCATTTACTCTCTCATTCTCTCTCTCCTTCCCCTCACTCTCTCCTTCACTTTCACTCGTTTTCTTCTCCTCCGTCAGTATGTCTGACTCTCTCCCTTTCTCGTTTCTCTTCTTTCACCCCCATATCTCTCTCTCTCTCTCCCCCTCATATCACCTCTCTTTCCCTTCTCTCTCCTTTCACCAATATGCCTCTATCTCCTCCCTTTCTTCCAATTGCTTTTTCCATCCTCCTTTTTCATGCCTCTCTCTCTCTCTGATGTCAGATGTGTAACAGTGTGGTTCTTAATTGTCGTGTTGATCATACCACCTGACTCAGAAAAGAGAGACGTGACACAAACACTGTAGCAGAGGGAGAGAGAGAGAGAGAGAAAGAGAGAGAGAGAGAGAGAGAGAGAGAGAGAGAAAGAGAGAAAGAGAGAGAGAGAGAGAGAGTTTGTCCATCTGTTTGGCTCAGCTTGACTCTACTCGTCCCGCGACTCAAACAAACATACACGGATCTGATCTGAACGACCTCTGTGACTGATAGGAGGAATACGGTTCATGATTGGATCAAAAAGGATGGGGGCGGGGTTAATTGTGTTTGAGGCGTGGGTGCGTGCGTGTACATTTGTCTCTGGGCATGTGGCTGAGTATATACACTCCCACTTTTTATTTAAACCTATAGAGTATGATCTCTAATCCGCTGAAATTAAATGAATAATTAAATGAATGCATTCAAACCTATTCAAACCTAAGAGAAGAGGAGCGAACAGTAGAGAGCATACAGCGAGAATGACAGAAATGGAGGCATACCGAGCAAGACAGACAGACAGACAGACAGACAGACAGACAGAGCAGCAATCTGTAGCAGATTGATGTGAAACAGGATCACAGCAACACTCACACTGTAGACACAATCCTCTTTACTGCTATAATATAACACATGCCAATCCCACTGCGTGTGTGCGTGCGTGCGTGTGTGCACGCGCATAACAATGTGCGCACACTCCGTGCCGATGTGCACTCACTCACTCATGCATGAACATATTGTTACAATGCACGTGCATGTCTGCAGTTATGCACACACATTTCCATATGCATTTCCCTGTACTGACATACATCTACACAGGACTGAGCCGTTTTACTGTACGAGTTGTATTTTGTCGTATGACGTGTCGCTTGGTGAAAGTAGCCAATCGGCTCTGTATGATGAAGCAATGCCTATCAACAGTTGGCAAAGAGACCATTAACTTCCCATTCCACTCCTATTACGATCTAGCCAGCGGCGGCTGGTGTCGTTTTCCCCAGGTAGTGCTACACAAACAATTAAGCCAACATGTGCTATGTTATCACACTAGTTTATTTTGATAAATGAAAATGTTTTTATTTGCATTTAGGCCCTGGCCTAGTAGTAATTAATTTGGGAAAGACAGATATAATTAATGGCATGAGCAAAAATGATGATTATACAGTACTACACCTTTTTGTACTTATAGGCTAATAATAAAATGCATAGAGCACCGAAGTCTAACGTCACTGCCACTAGAGGGCGCTGTTCCACGGGTTCGTTTGAAATCCCCATTTGGGAATCTTAGATCACGTCATATAAGAACTGTGTTCCAAACATAAACACACCACCCTGGCGTTTTTGTCAGGGGGGTGGCTCTGCATCGTTTATGATATTCATTCATATTTGATACAGCCTGTTTCTGGCGAAAATGGAATTAATTCTGCCTTAAAAGTCTTAAGAACTACTACTTCCGGGTCTGAAATCACTGTCCCCACAGCAGCCGCGTTCATGGGAAATGTAGTCTTTGGGTTGTTTGACTCGTTTCTAGTGTTTATATTGTGTTACTCTTTGCGTAAAATGTGTACATTTACACCTTCAGTCGATGCTTCATATCCATATGAGTAAAAACGCCAGGGTGGTGTGTTTAATTTTGGAACACAGTTCTTATATGAAGCGATCTACGATTCCCCAATGAGGATATCAATACAAAAAGTAAAGCCATGAACCTGCGGAAAGCGCCCTCTACTGGCAGTGACGTCAGGACTTCAGTGCTCTATTATGCTAGCCTGGCTCCACCCCCTGAATCCTTTGCCTAGCATTCAGGGTCTGGTGACGCTTTCGAAGGCGGGTGTTGCTCGGTTGAAAATCTGACCGACGAATCGGGATCGGGACAATCCAGTATGAACCAATCGCGTTGGCTCATAGTGGAGTCCCACTTTGGCCACGCCCCCATCTCAGAACTCCGCTGCATTGAGAGGGCTTTCAGACTGAATAATGGAGTGAAACTAAATGAAAATTCAGGCTGAGTGTCAGGCTACTATTATGCTGCTGTATAATATGATCCATATCCATTCACTGCAAACAACAGACAAAAACTGGAAGTTATTCTGTATTATTTTTTACAATCTACGTAAGTATTTTGGTATGAAAACCAGCATTCTTAATCCATATCATACAAACCAAACCCTGTGTAAACCGGGTGAGAACTCAGCGAGTAGTGGTGCTTTTCATGCCTTAATAAGCTCGGTTTATATACTTCGACTCACGGCGCCGGCGGTATCGCGCGGCGAACATCGCAGATCTACTGTGGGCTTGTAGATCGGCGATACCGCCGTACGTAGAAGCATAACTCGGCATAGACATAACAGGCATACAAAGCGAAGCTTACGAGGCCAAATATGGTGGAATACCGAACAGCAGCAGTGTGGTGCAGTTCTATGTGTATATACTGTATGTGCTGGGCACTGCAGACCTGCGCTTACGGAGGCCTGGTTCACTTGCATTGAAGAGTGAACAGCACATGTGCAAAACTTAATATGGCGAGTCAATGGTAAAGATCTGTGCGCCCAGAGAAGTAAGTCTAAACAACGTAGAATATTTTTAAAGTACATTTAATGGCAGATTATAGGAAACATTTTACTCACTATTAACTATATAATATTTACCTTGCTGGTTTGATAATTTAAAATGTACAGAGAATATACAGTATATTTTAAAATAATATCTATTCCCGGAAGATCTAGGTTTGTGAGAGGTGGTGCGGCGGCGCACTAGTGCCCTCTATTGACGAGCTGCCACTGAATCCGTTCATGTACATTACATTACATTACAGTCATTTAGCAGACGCTTTTATCCAAAGCGACTTACAATAAGTGCATTCAACATAGGTAGGGAACGAAAACTACTAATCACCAGGAGTCTTTAGTGCATTTTCTGCAAAAACAAGCAACCAAGAGTATACCTAGCGCTAAGGTAAAAGTGCAATATATCAGCTACCTATTTCCTTAAACAGATGAGACAAAATAGCTAAATCAAATGAGCATGAGCTAAAACAAATAAGTGTATCGACTAAACAAGATCCAATAAACAATCCAATAATCCAATAAACAATACAGCAATAGAAAACAAGCGTTCGTACAACTAGTTAACAACAAGTAGGTCAGGCAGAGAGGAAGGGTAGTGTTTCCTGAAGAGGTGAGTTTTCAGCCTGCGGCGAAATATGGGCAGTGACTCTGCTGTCCTAACATCAGTGGGAAGTTCATTCCACCACTGTGGGGCCAGAACAGAAAAGAGTCGTGACCGTGTGGATCGGCCAGAAGGACCCTTGAGTGACGAGGCAATCAGTCGCCCCGAGGTGGCAGACCGAAGTGGTCGGGCAGGGGTGTAGGCATCGACCATAGCCCGGAGGTAGGAAGGAGCTGTTCCTTTCACTGCCCTATAGGCTAGCACCAGGGTTTTGAACTGGATGCGAGCCGCTACGGGGAGCCAGTGTAGAGAGCATGTATGCTGAAATCCTCTGATACACCACTGGTTCTCAACCTGTGGGCCGGGCTCCACACGTGAGGACATTGCAAGTGGGCCCCCAAATAATTGACAAAACACTAAATAACATACTGAATAAATAAATAAATGTATGGTATTTTTCCTTTAAAACCTTGAAAAGTGATACCGATACATAGGGAACTAGAATAAAGACTATTATGTGAATCTATTGATTGATCGTTTAAAAACTAAAAAGCTCTGAAAAATGCACACGGCCCACCCATCTGACCACTTAACACGGCTGCCGACAGGGGCCACGAGCACTGGTTGAGAAACGCTGTCTGTGATACACATGAAAAATGTTCAGTTTTATTTGAACTCTGAGAGTTAAATGAACACTGAGCATTTTACTGTGTAGAAACCTTATACATAATGAACACTCCACTCTGAGTTAAATGAACACTGAGGACTTTACTGTGTGCCAATGCAAACATCCAGCACAAAGCATCCAAGACTATTCTCCGTCGTGTGTGTGTGTGTGTGTGTGTGTGTGTGTGTGTGTGTGTGTGTGTGTGTGTGTGTGTGTGTGTGTGTGTGTGTGTGTGCAACATGTTAGGAAGCAAAGTCGAGTGAAACATTCTCCATCGATTTGCTCTGAAGCTAATGCTAACCTTTGTCTTTTCATTTGTCTTATTTGGCTACTCCTTCATCATAATTAACCACATACACACTCCCTGCGCAAACAAACACAAACACGCACACACGCGCGCACACACACACACACACACAGGTCTTGTCCTAGCCTATCAGTTTAAATGAGCAGTTTGTTTTGACCTTCCTGGTTAAGTCAAGGTAGATAAACTAAATAAATGAACAAAGTGAATATATTACATATGCTAATGAGCACACACGCACCGCAATAAAACACAGACAGGGTTTCCATGGCAACCTATGTCTCTCTCCATCACGATAACAGCTAACCACTTAAGCCTGAGACGCCCCCACCTCCACACACACACACACACGCACACACACACACACACACACGCACGCACGCACGCACGCACGCACGCACGCACGCACGCACGCACGCACGCACGCACGCACGCACGCACGCACGCACGCACGCACGCACGCACGCACGCACGCACGCACGCACGCAGAGCTGCACCCGGGCTGTCCATCCAGTGTTGATATGGTAATAGAGGTGGAGAGGGCAAGTTCTTATCAATGACAGGTCACACACACACACACACACACACACAGAAGCATGCACTGGGAGCACTCACATGCATATTATGTGCACAGACACACCGATGTGTGTGTGTGTGTGCGCGCAAGCATGCGAACACACACACACACACGTACCTGATCAGTGCTGGCTACAGGAAATGTTCTGCAGTCACTCAATGCCGAGCTGAAATAACAGCACACACCAGGGCACACTTCTGTGTGTGTGTGTGTGTGTGCGTGTGCGTCTGTGTGTGTGAATGAGGATGGATTGTGTTTTGCTGAGTCCAGCTGCTCTGCTAACAGTTGTGATAATGAGAATGTATTGACTAGTAACATTCTCATATGCAACACACACACACACACACACACACACACACACACACACTGTATGCTCGCAGGCAGGCACGCATGCACCCGCGCACATCGCGTATACCTTTGTGTTCACGTGCGTTTTTAGACCAGAAGCTGGCATCTGTTGTTGTTCGAACCAGAAACATGTCGATATTTGAAGTCAAAATGAAATTTCAACGTCTGCAGATGACACCTTGTGGCAAACATGTCACAATGCATTCCTCCTGACACCGACTAATTCCGTGAATTCCGACGGCTTTGGCGCGAGACCATGCTGATCCACCATCTGCTGTCTCATTATGAAGAACGCATGGATTTGAAGCAAAATAAAATCCCACACCTGAAAATCTTTGTCAGGCCATGTCCTAATCTGAGATGTGTGTGAAAGGAGTACCCCAGACTAGCACTCGAGTTAACCCATTCAATCCGGCATCTGTGTCATTTTAGATTTGAGCTACAGTATAACCATTCTTTTATACCTTGGCTATTTTTTTTAAAATCTTGAAATGTTGAACTCTTTGCTTCTGAGGTCCTTGGAACAAAATATTTTACAAATGTTCGCTTTAAAAATATATATATATTCAAAGATTTGCACACGTTTTCCACGATTTTTCAAAAAATATCTGCTATTTTTGAATAGTCAAAGAAATCTTAAAATGACACAGATGCGTTCCAGGTCTCAATGGGTCAACTTGACAATTAGTACGATATGCAGAATTATGATGTTTTGGTAATCTATGTTGCTGCTGTTCAACAGGCAACCAGAAATCGCAGATTAACCTTTGCTTTTATGAAATATCTGAGGGTTTTATGGAAGAAGCTTCTGATCACGTATTCTATCGCCAATATGACCTCTTCAAATACTCTTAATAGAACTAATAACTGAATATTATTTTCGCTGTGCGACTGGCTTCCATAGAAGACTTCTATGGAAGAAAGTGACTCAAATCAGTCGTGGTGGCTGAGAACTTCAATCCATGCAAATAAAATTTATAAAACGCGTATTCCCGATGATTGATTCTGACTGGCTGAGTCCCCGTGCTGAACTACTCGATAAATATACACCCAGGACCGCTTGTACCACCATCACTGCGCCTACATCTTGTTTATAATATACTGTGCCGTTCCATGGATGTATTACCGTTCGGGATTTAGTTTTTCAGGTAAGAGGAGCGCTACTTTTCCTCCTGTATTCGTGCAAGGTTTTAAAAATCACATTAAAACAAGGCAGAGACCACATGGCACTGACCACTATGTATGCTCGTTGCCTTCCTGAACTTATTGCAACATGGAAGCTGACCCTGCAACTGCCAATCACAGACTTCAGTTGTTTATTATTTATCTCAAAGCCGTCTACTTTGTTCCAACTCAACACAATGTCATAAATAATAGGAGTCTGTCGACACAAGTTGCACTTAATGTCAGCATTATGATGAAATCGTGTTGCCACATAAATCAAAGCCTACAAGTACACAGTAAAATCCCCAGTTAAGGGTCCATTGGGTTACATTTGTACACTCTCCCAGTGAAATTTAAACTGAGGATTTTTACTGTGCAACTGTCGGAAATATTCAGTATGTTTTGTTATGTGCAGTGGTGGAAACTAACTAAGTACATTTAGTCAAGCACTGTACTAAAGTACAATTCCGAGATACTTTTACTTTAGTATCTTACATTTTTTTATATTTTATACTCTACTATACTATACTACTATATCTCAGAGGCAAATAGTATTTTTACTCCACTACAATTATTTGACAACTTTAGTTACTAGTTACTTTGCAGATTTACGACTTCACCCATTTTCAACCGATCTTTATATAATTGGTCCTCACTCATGATAAAATGGTAACAAATAAATAAACTCGGTCTGTGTCTCAGGAGGGATGTGGACACGTCAGAAACCCGCCTACCAGTGACATCACAATTAGGCAGGGGTTTTTTTTTCAAGCAAAATTTCAATTGTTATTTTTAAATTTTATTAACGTGAGAACAATGGCTTCTATTATAGCATGCTAACTTTCCAGGAATAGAAAACCTGCAGTTTCTATTAGCTTGGATTCCCAATCGATGATGTCACTGGCGGCTTTCTGAACTGTCCACATACCTCCTCTGAGACGAAGACGGGGTAGACAAAAATGGTACCATATTATAATGAGCATAAGTGAGGACCAATTATATGAAGGTTAAAATGGTTGAAGGTGGGTGAAGTCGTCCTTTAAGCCGAATTTAGGCTTAGCCTACATTGGAAAATAGCCGATCTTCAAAAAACTATTACTTTTACTTTGGTACTTAAAGTATGTTGATGCCATTACTTTAGCACTTTTAGTCAAGTAAAATTACAACTTAAAGGACGACTTCATCCATTTTCAACCTACCTACATATAATTGGTCCTCACTAAAGGTCTTTACAGACGGGAAGCGGTGGACGCGGGCGTTACCGTTCGTATCAGCGGGGATCGCGTCGCGATCATTGTTGTTTTGTTCTCCTGCGCGGTGCGGGGAAAAGAAAAGCTCACCACAGTCCAGCTCTTGCCGCCCGCGTGCACGTGCACAAACGAGCGCAAGAATTTCACGGGACCGCGCCCGCTCGCCTCACCGCCCCTCAACTTCTCTGCGCGTCCCAAATAATCGCCCGCCTCTCACTGAAAATGAATTACATAGGCGCGTCGGCCGCTTCCCGTCTGAAATGACCTTAATGCTCATGATTATATGGTGCCATTTTTGTCTATTCACTCTTAGAGGAGGGCTGTGGACAGTTCAGAAACTCGCCTACCAGTGACGTCATCGATGGGGAATCCAAGCAAATATAAACTGCAGGCTTTCTATTCCTGCAAAGTTAGCATGCTATTTATGGAAGCCATTATTTTCGCATTAATACAAATATATATATTTTTTAATAATCTTGTTTGGAAAAAAACCCTACCTCACTCTATAATTATTTTAAAATTTTAAAGTATAAAAAAAATGAAATACTCCTGTACAGTAAAAGTACCTCAAACATTACAGTATTTAAGTAAATGTACTTCACTTTCCACCACTGCTGGTGTTTAGGGTCGAAAGAGTTGGTCTATTTTGATGAAATAATCCATAAGAAATACAGATCATAGCCAGTCTACAAGTAGTCAATAGAATATGGTTGAGAACATAAACAATAGTTGCAGCCATACTGTTGTGTTCACCTCCAAGTGAGCTACACAGTGACATCCTGTAAGTAATGGTTTACCGATGGACACACACAAACTGTCATCTGAAAACACTGTTAGTTTGTTGTCATGACATTGATCCATTTGGATTTACAGATCTGAAAACACTTTGTAGGTGAGGAAGGATGGTCTCTACAGAAACTACAATATTAATGGCACTGTAAATGGTTGTATTGTTTGAACATGCTTTATGGCAGGGGTGTCCAAACTTTTTTCCCCCAAAGGGGGCCATATTAGAAAGATATGAAAATTCCATATAGGGCAGACTGCATCTCCTGTCATACTGTACCTTTGGACCGTAATAAAGTCGCATATAAATGCATAGCATTTCAATTATTTCACTACAGCGCAATAGCTTTTTGTTGGCAGTGTAACCAATTGTAAGACACAAATCTGTGCTGTGAGCAAACCAAAACCAACCTTTATTTCAGACTTTTCACATACACCATTGCTATTATATTTACACTATTTATATGTACATTTCGCACGACTATACTGACAGGCCGTAAATCGTCTCTGTCGGGTGGAAACCTCATACGTCAAAAACTGTACTTTTCAGGATTCAAATAAAACAAATAGCAAAAGTAGCAGATCTACAAGCTCGAATTAGAGCTTGTAGATCTGCTACTTTTGATGCTTTTGTGTGACACTGTAGTATGATCTCGTAGGGCGTTAAACAAAACACAAAAAGTTAAAATATGGAGATAAGCGGTTTCTGCCAGACAGCAACAACAGGAGTCCCCGGGCCATATAAAATCGTCCTGCCACGATTGCCCCCATGCCGGACCTTGGACATGTGTGCTTTATGGGATGGTCTGCACTAAGATGACTATACTATTACCTCCCTAAATGTTTAAACTTAACCTGCCACATGTTATTTTGTTATTGCATTTCCATTTGTAAAGGTGTTCCTCTAATAATAATAATAAAATAACTAGTTCTAAATACATACGGTAGTCTTGTCATTCCACGGAAGAGGTTTCACTCACTTTTCAAGCCCCCCCTAAAAAAGTTACTGAGTGCATTTAAAATAGCAACTTATTTTTTTCTTAAGTAGATGTTTTCTCAATGGATAAGTAATTTTACTTCTGTTCTGCAAAAAGAAACAAAGACAAATCAATGTGTCATTTACAATGAAAAGTGCAGTCCTGAAATTCTGAAAATGGAATAGAAAATGAAAATCTAAACTTTGTTTCATCATAATACAGTAAACACATAACATAGTAAACATACTATGTATACAGCACATACATAATGCGTGTGTGAGTGTGTGCGTGTGCGTGCGTGCGTGTGCGTGTGTGTGTGTGTGTGTGTGACTGACATGTGTACATTATATGTCAGCCTGTAAATGCATAAATCAGTGTATTCTTTTGTATGTTGACTGACGGGCTTGTTCCACTGTGTACATATGCGTACATTTGCATGTGTGTATATGATTATAAGTAAGTGCATCTATACGTACAGAGTGAGAACGAGAGAGATGGCAGATGTGTGTGTGTCTGTGCGTGTGCGCGCATGGTGTGTGTGTGTGTGTGTGTGTATGTTAGTGGTGTGCCGGTGCACTCGCTGTTCAAGCCTGACTGAGTCGTTTGATCGTTGATTGGCCCTGACAACGTTTAATCTTAAAAAATTGAAAGAAATGAATTAATATGCAAATTCAGAGCGGCTTTGTAATAAAAATGTCCTTGGGAGGGAGGAGAAAAAAAACTGGGGAGGAAAAAAAGAAAAAGAAAAGACAGACGGCAATGAGAAAGAGAGAGAGAGGGATGGGGGGGAGAGAGAGAGTGGGGAGGGAGGGAGGGAGATGGAGAGAGATGGAGAGAGAGAGAGAGGGAGAGAGAGAGAGAGAGAGAGAGAGAGAGAGAGAGAGAGAGAGAGAGAGAGAGAGAGAGAGAGAGACACAGAGGGGGGGGGGGGGCATGAGGTTTCCCAGGAGGAGGATATGGAGGAGGTGTACAGGACTGTAAATTATCCACCTCCTCCCACCATCTCTCTCTCTCTCCCTCTCTCTCTCTGTGGTGTTTTCAGTCAGACAGAGGTACACAGGTCCTACAGGAAATCAGTGAGCTGCTCTGAGTCTAGAATAATTATGATTGAGAGAGAAAGGGGAGGGGGGGGTGAACAGAGCCCTTCTCTCTCTCTCCGTCAGTTTTTCTGTCTCTCTTTCTCTTACTCCCTCTCTGTCTCTCTCTCGTTCTCTCTCTCTCTCTTTGTTATTCACTTTGAATTAATGGGATTAGATTCCCCCTCTCACTTCTACAGACATGGACACACAGGAGCACACGCGCATACAGGCGCTGGCACACACACACACACACACACACACCTTTCCACATCAGCACCTTTCCATCAACGGCGCGCACCGTGCGTATGTGTGTGTGCATTTGTACGTATATGTGAGTGCCAAAGGATGCTGGAATGAGCCTGCAAGTGTGTGTGTGTGTGTGTGTGTGTGTGTGTGTGTGTGTGTGTGTGTGTGTGTGTGTGTGTGTGTGTGTGTGTGTGTGTGTGTGTGTGTGTGTGTACGTGTGTACGTGTGTGTGTGTGCGCAAGCCCTCTGTCCCTCTGCATCTGTCTTGGATGTTTACAAATTAAACAATTTCAGCTCACGACTGGGGGGGACGGCAAAGCCTTCATTTACGACGGCGTCGCGTGGCCGAAAACAGCCGAACTACAAGCTCTCAAAGCGCCGCGTTCCGCAAAGCAACGACGTGCCGACGACGTCGCGTGACGAAGTATACGAATCGGGCTCAACCACTTAAACCCCATATGGTTGAGCGGAGTCCCTCAGGGCTCTATACTGGTGTCTGTTTTTGGTTCTGTTATCTGTTATTATGCGGAAAGCTTTCACTGAAAATAGCCGATCGACAAGCTCACAACGATCCACTATTTCTTCGCGAAAGCTTTCCCCACAATACGGATGCTGGGGTTTATGTGGTTTAGGAGGAGAGGAGGATAGAATGAGATGAAGAGGAGGAGGGGAGGAGGAGGAGGAGGAGGAGGTACAGTTGGGAAAAAGAGGTTTGTTTTGTAATTCTGCCTGTGCCTCGGTCTGTCTGGAGGGACGGAGCTTCTACAAGACAAAGATTAACAAGAACAAAGAAAGCAGGTGGCAAGGCACCTTGTCTCACACACACACACACACACACACACACACACACACACACACACACACACACACACACACACACACACACACACACACACACACAGGGATCTAATTATCAATTGAGAGGTGGAGGCTCAAGAGAAACTTTCTCTCCTGTTTGAAGGACAAATGTTTAATTAAAAAGAACAACTCACCTAACGCTCATCGTTGGACAATACCCAGAGAAATGTGCGTGTCCATGAACATTTCTCTATCTGCATGTGTGCTGCGTGTGTGTGTGTGTGTGCGTATGTGTGCGTGTGTGTGTGTGTGTATGTGTTACTAGACTTGTGAGGACCGAATGTCCCCACAACAGTGTATAGTAGAATTTGAGAAACAGACATTGTGAGGACAAGAAAAATTGCTGTTTTATGGATAAAAAAGATATTTAGACATTCAGGTTGTGGTTAGGATTAGACAGGTGTTAGATTAGGAGTTTTTCCCATTTTATACATAGTTGTGCGGCATAGTCACACAGAAAAATACAAGCTCACAAGAAAGCTTGTGAGCTCGTCGTGAGCATGGAGATCGGCTAATAACAATAATTATTGTTCGGCTATTTTCCGTTATTTTCAATGCCATCCTAAAATGTTGAGGTCCTCACAAGTATGGTAATACAAACGTGTGCGTGTGAGTCCATTACTCTATCTGCATGTGTGTGTGTGTCTATCATGCGTCTGTGGGTGTCTACTACCGTGGAAATCCATGTGTGTGCGTCTGCACAGTCGAATACACAATGTTAATTCAACTCCGTCTCCGACAGTGCTGCAAATGCAGCCAAATGGACCCACAAAGGTCCCATTCGGTTCCACTTGTACGATCTCTTGAGTTACAAATGGATAAACTAACACTGAGGGTTTTTACTGTGTTAGCTCGCATGAATCTATCAGTCTCCGTGTGTGTGCGTGTGCATGTGTGCATGTGTGCATGTGTGTGTGTGTGTGCGTGCGTGTGTGTGTGTGCTAACTCTCAGCGGGACCGTGTATCATTGTCAGGCGTGTGTAATAACGTAGTAGCGTTGGGGGGGGGGGGGGGTGAGTGTGTAGCGCTGATAACTAGCTAAATGACTGAGACAACCAAAGGCACACGGGCACAAGACAAAAGCGGCTGCTCCGACAAGGTCGAAGTAACCTCTGGTGAACACTGCTTAGACCTGCACAACAAACTGAAGCAGACACTCTGTAATTGGCTTAACGAGTGGAGTATAATACCCAGCAGATAAGATGGACATGCGGAGCAAATTAGCAAGTTAGAATAGGCCTAAAAGTATCCACGCAATTAGCAACTAAGCGCAGCGCGCGGGCTACCACCGAGGCTCCCGAGGTCCAGACCTCGGTAACGTCTCCTCTAATATATTTCTTTTATTTATTCATTTTTTGTATTATTATTTTTTTTAAATGGTAATAGCGCAGTTCTCCAAAGTGCTTTGCAACAGTGGTTCTCAAACTTTTTCATGTCAAGGACCCCCAAATTGATCTGTAGTTGGCCGTGTCCCCCCCATCTGAATTGTTTTTTGTGCAAGGGACCCCCAGAACAGAATATTTGTGTTAAAAATAACTAGGGTTTTAGTTAAGCCGTTGTGTTTATTATTACTGTTTATTCCTATGCTTTTATGATTATTATATGGTCATTATATTTGATAACACTGCAGAGAAATATAGCACTTTACGGTTGATAATTCATCATCATTTTACGCGCGTAGAGTACGCGTGTATAGATTTATTAGTCTAGATTGTAGGAAATCAATATGAAAAGTATATAACCTTCTCCACACCGCCACCTCTCTTGAAGCCAGTTATAAATTGTCTCTGTCGGGTGGAAACCTAATATGTCCAAAACTGTTACTTTTCAGGGTTCAAATTAAAAAATGGCAAAAGTAGCAGATCTACAAGCTCAAAATCGCTTTTCGAGCCACGTTTCGAGCTTGTACACTACTTTTGAGTGTACTACGCCGTATGATCTGCTATTTTACTTATTTATTTTTAAGCGGACATTTGTAACTCAAATCTTTGCTTCTGGGGGTCCCTGGAACAAAATATTTTGGGATGGGGTCTGCGGCCAAATACATATCATTTTAGGGATCCTTGACATGAAAAAGTTTGAGAACCACTGATTATAGCTGTTATTATTATTTTTTTTCACTGTTAGGATTTAGAAGACATTTGTAAAAGCCCCAGAAGCAAAGATTTGAGTCACAAATGTCAACATTTTCAACATTTTCATGATTTAAAAAATAAATAGAGATCTACAAGCTCATGGCACGGCACTCGGTAACGCGCTATGAAAAATAAAATAAAAAAAAAACATTCACATTTGTAAATGACTGAACATTACTATATTGACATTATTATAATGACTTGCCCAAAATTAGGCACACCAGGTTGAGAGTGGTTATTCCGTCAACCATTAACATTTCTAATATGTTTCCCAATCCAAACCATCCATTAGAAAAGGAACAGTGCTGTGTGTTTCTATCAAATCATTTTTTAAGTATACCTTCTTAAGTATATCTTCTTTTTTACACTCTATAGCAGGGGTTTTCAACATGTTTCAGGCTAAGGCCAATCTGAGACAGAGATGAAGCAGGGACCCCCACTACATATTGTATAAAATCAATTAAAATTGTTCATAGATTTCATCGATAGCTTCACAGACTTGTTTAACAGCACCATCATCAGTGTTGTGTAAATTAATGTTCTTTTGTTTATATGTTATCTTTTATATTAATATGTTGGTTCATGTTGATGTGCATTGTCAGACATTTAACCACTTAAACCCTCAATTAGTAAACTTGACCTATGGCTCTGTACATGGTCTGCTCTACACCAAATCTCTTCTCCGAAAATGGATAATCTACAAGCTCACAACGTGCTTGTAGATCGGCTATTCTCGGCAAATAGTAATGAATAGGGATGCTAAGGTTCAAGTGGTAGTTCCTATCACACAAGGATTTGGCGGCGCCCCTGTAGTAACTCCCGAGGACCCCCTAGGGATCCCAGACCACCTGTTGAAGACCCATGCTCTATAGTGTCATCTGTGGCATTTACTTTAAGCATAATCCTCTCTGTGTTTCCATTTGTGTGGTGACAGAGTGAATCTCATGCTCGTGTTTCATACATGTACAGATTATAGTGAATATGAAACATCACTTCACTATCACTACCGCATGGCTCATATATCTCTGGTTTTGTATCACAAAACACCATCAACACCCTATTAAGTAATGTCACAACATTCGTGTGCGTGTGCGTGTGCGTGTGTGTGTGTGCGTGTGCGCGTGCGTGTGTGTCTGCACGTGTGTGTGCATAACATGGCTGTGATGTGTGTCCCAGCTCAATAAACCACAACAAATTCTAGCATCTACTTACTTTAACCTGATGAACACAATACCATTCCTATTTTTGGCAATTAGAGATTTGGGTGTAGAGGGAAAAAAATGGAGGAGGACCAAGGATAGATCCCTGGGGGACCCCAGTAAACAAATTAGGGTTCAAGTGGTTAACTGTACATGGGACATCTGAGAGAGAGTATATCGTTGCGGCACGGAGCCTCTCATCTCAAACCTCGCGTCTGGTATGATATGACAATAGCATTTACACGGGGAAAATATATTCATCACAAACGACAATAATGAATTTGTTTTATTTCACTATGGAGTCGAGTTCCTATTTTCCCTAGGAGGACAGCGGAAGATTTATGAATATTTATTGAGCCGAGTGTCCTCGTGGACAAAATAGCCAACACGAACAATGCATATGAATTCCTTTTATTTTACTATGCGGTCGAAGGTTTTTTATTTATTTATTTATTTTATCCCTAGGAGGGCCAGGGAAGAGTTATGAATAATGAATGAGTCGAGATGTCCTCGTGTTCTGAGTCATCCAATCATGTCCCAAACAAGGCAGGCGCGCCGACAAAAGCGAGCTGGAAGCCCCGTGAGGCGTACCCAGAGCAAGGCGTTTGTCCAGCGAATTTACCCATGACGCCCAGCAGCCCAATGCCCGCATTGTCGGTTCGGCGCCGTCCGAGTTACGCAACGTTAGGGTGGGAATTAATTAGAGTGTATTTTTGAAACGACACATAGTACTTGACAATGACCGGACAAGGTTCAGTGGTGGAAAAAGTACTCAAATTCTTTACTTAAGTATAAGTACCAATACTGCAATGTAGAAGTACTCTGTTACAAGTAAAAGTCCGGAATTCAAAATGTACTTGAGTTAAGGTACAAAAGTATTGGCATCAAAATGTACTTAAAGTACCAAAAGCAAAATAACTAAAATATTAGAAAATAGCAGATCTACAAGCTCACAATGTGAGCTTGTAGGATCAAAAGTAACTAAAGTTTTCAAATAATTGTAGTGGAGTAAAAGTACAATATTTGCCTCTGAGATGTAGTGGAGTAGAAGTGAAAGTATTGGAAATTGGAAATACTCTAGTACAGTAAATACAGTCGTACAGTACTTAAGTAAATGTACTTGGTTACTTTACACCACTGACCAGGTTGACATGTACAGTAGAATTGTTGATGTAAAATGTATCTTCGGTTCGGAAAAGTTGACATTTAATGGATCTATGTTTTTTTCCCAGAAATGTAATTGCCAACAGCTTTGTCTGTCATTAAAACCAAAATGATTGGATGCCTTGTGGCTCAAAACGATGATTGGATGCCTGGTAGCTCAAAACGTATAAAACACGTTTTAAAGAACATAACTGTAACAAGGGACTACTGAAAAGTAGACCAAATGCAAGATTGTATTTTTATTCTGAAGGTGGCATCTAGTGTACCGGATGAGTGGTATGTGGTGAGAGGCTCCAGGCTGCAAAAACACCTGTCACTGAGACAGTGTAGGAGAGACAGACAGACAGTAGGAAAGCAGAGAGGGAGACAGTGTAGGACAGATAGACATTAGGAAAGCTGAGAGGCAGACAGTGCAAGAGAGACAGACGGTATGAAAGCTGAGAGAGAGAAACAAGACAGAAGGCTCAATCTGGTGGGATCTGATCCCAGATAAACGGGGGTATGTGGACATAATGCCTGATTTATACACCGGTGTCCCTACACCCAAAAGATAGCAGATCTCCAAGCTCACACCACCTAATAGCAGGGTGACATGTTGTGAACTTGCAGATCTGCTATTTTAGGTGTGGGACACCTTCAGCGTAACGAAGCACTTAAACCCCAGCATCCGATATTGTGGGGAAAACCTTCGCAGAAAATAGCTGACCGACGAGTTGTGAGCTTGTCGGATGGCTATTTTCAGCGAAGATATTTCACGAGGAGCCAAAACAGAAAAGTTACTAGTGTAGAGCCCTGAGGGACTCCGCTCAACAACGTAGGTACAAGTATAACTCAGGCTTCAGAGTGTAATAACAAACTGTCACTTTCCTTATCTCCAGTCCATATGGAAAGTTTTCAGTCACTTAAACTTAACAACACTCTTTCAAAAAAAAATTTGCTTCATCATTGTGGAGTATTATTCGTAGATTGATGAGGGGGAAAAAAGTGAAATGAATCCAATTTAAGATGAGTCTGAAACATGACGAAATGTGGGAAACTTGAAGGGGTATAAAAACGTTTCCCTGGGCATTGGATTTCTATCCATATCTGCAGACAATAAGGCTGGACACACACACACACAAACACTCGCACGTACGCGCACACTCTTTATACAGTAAGCCTAACTGTTATATATACTCCCACAGGCATTGCCCGCACACACGCGCGCACACACACACACACGTCTCTGCAGCATAAGGCATTCATCACAGGCAGATGTATTGTCACTGAAAGTTTAATTGCGTAAACACTTTGTAACTGTCCTGTCATATTTCTTGTCAGGGAGACACTCTCCCTCCCTCTCTCTCTCTCTCTCTCCCTCCCTCTCTCTCTCTCTCACCCTCTCTCTCCCTCACCCTCTCTCTCTCTCTCTCTCTCTCTCTCTCTCTCTCTCTCTCTCTCTCTCTCTCACCTGGTTCACTATCGCTATGGATGGTAACTATAATTGAATTGCTACCACTGAATCACTGACACAGAAGCAGCTCAGGAGGGGGTGTGTGTGTCTTTGTTTATGTGCATGGCTGTGTGGAGGAAGTTCTGGCGTTCAGGAGACGAGAGGAGATGTTGTGAATAGAATTTGTCTCCTATCAGACAGATGACACATTTGTGACATGGAGGAAAGGAGAAGCGATAATTTTGTAGTTTACTGCAAAGGAGGAGGTTTGGTGGCAGAGGGAGGGGGAGAGGGGCACAGGACGACGAGTTAGAGGGAGGAGGGGACTGTTTTCAGGCTCCTCTTATCTCCTTTCTCTGATAGGAATACTTTATGAAAAAATAACCACACACCTCAGGGTTACAATTGGAACCAAATGGAAGGCCATTGAGTTAACACTAGATTTTACTGTGCATGCTCATGCGAGTGCACAAACACCAACAAACAGATGTTTACTCACATACACATGACGTATAAACATGACCATGTGTGCACACACATGCACGCACGCTCGCACACACACACACACGCACACGTACATGCACTAATGCACAGTCCCAAGCTGGAGTGAAAGGTCAAGCAAACATGAGCAAGATGTGATCTGTGTGGAGGCAGGGTGTCTGTGACAGTGAAGTCGCTGGTTCGAAATCCCTGAATCTGACTGCCTGACACAGACATAAACTAGAAGTAGGCTACTATTGACTCTCCTCCATCAACGTATACTGAGGCACCCTTGAGCAAGGCACTGAGAGAGACGGAGAGAGAGATACAATAAAAACATCAATTGCGCAATAGAAGAGAAAAATAAATGGCGACAAAAAGTCAAAAAGACGATGAGAACGAGAGACAGACAAGAGCAGAAAGAGACAAACCTCTCCTCTCAGTAGGGGCATAATATGGCAAATCAAATGCATCGATTTGGAATGTTGTAATTGATTATAATCAATTACATTAATATGGCACTTAAGGTGTATTGAAAATTACTGTGCGTGTCTATATTCCACTTTATAGAGTAAATCACTTCCTTCAGTCACACATACAGTATATTCAATATATATATATATTTTAAAGTCTGTATTGAAAATGGATAAATTGCATCAAAGATAATCAACATGAACCATGGTGGAATTTGAGACTCCATAGTGTATTGCATTTTTCTTATACAATTGTAATATAATAAATTCATTTGAGGTCAACCCAATAATCCGTCCTAATGTGACTGATTTGTAAAGAGAAGGCCGATCGCGCTCATAACGCACGCATGCACCCACCCACGCACAAACAAACGCACGCACCCCACAAAAGTAAGCATGCACGCCTTAAAATGTGTTGGTTAAGAATGCTTCCTGCTGAGAAGGGAAAGGATATATATATATATATATATATATATATAGAGAGAGAGAGAGAGAGAGAGAGGTGGGAGGAAGTCTAAAAGTAGAAAGGTAATGACAGCTTTCCCAAAACCTTTTCCCATGATGCACCAGTATGGGAACCGAAGCTTGACGAGGTACAAAAACCTCTCCTCTCCTCCTGTCTCACCTTCCTACTCTTTCTTCCCATCATTCCTATATCCTTCTCTTTCCCTCTTTCCCTCCTCCTCCTCCTCTCCTCTCCTCTATATTCTGACATCCTTATCAGTTCACTAATCTTAAATCAACCTGGCTTCTAATAGTCTAGAGACCACTTGATCCTGTCTTTCTCCTTATTTTTTTCTCTCGCTCTCTTTCTTTTTTTTTCTGATGAGCTCTGATTCCCCCCCCCCCCCCTCTCTTTCTGCTCCTCTCTCCTCCTGTGATCTCAGAGGTTTCCGGGGAGGCGTGACAGTACTGTCAATCCTTGCTAAGGCTTCACTAAGCTGCCATTAGCTGCTGCTCTGCCTCTACTGGGGAAACACTCTTTTATAGCTACAAAAGGAAAGAGAAAGGATGAGGGAGAGAAAAGAGAGAAAGATTTCCTTTTGGGAAAAAAAGGAAACGTAGCTATGAAAGGAGAGAAACACAGTAAGAGAGGGAGAGAGAGAGAGAGATGTGAAAATAGTGGTAGAGTGCATTTGTGTGCTTTCTGTGGAGATATTTGTTGAAGAAAGTGCGTGCGTGCCTGTGTGTGTGTGTGTACAGTATGTGCGCCACGCCACATCTACGTTTGGGTGTGTAATGTATGTTTTTTTTATGCAAGTGTGTGCGAATAAAAATGAAAAGAATGACATTGAGCTCGGGCGGCACAGAGGTAAAACAACTCGCCTCTACACTGCACACCTCAGCAGTGGCCCTTGCCTTGCATACTCTGCATTAGAATACTGTATCACTGTTCGCTCCAGGTCACCCCACACACACCATGAGGACACCAGGCTCAACACGCCGGTCAGAACCAGGGACAATAAACACTCCACACCTCTCCCCTGGCTCCCTGTCCTATCCCAGGGTTGCCCACACGTTTCCATGCAAAGACCGACCTCCCAAGGAGACAGCGGTCAGCTCAACAGATTCAGGGCCTGCCTTCATGAATGAGACAGCAGCCCAAGCCCCAAGGTGGAAACCTTGTATGTCCAAAACCAATTTTTTTTTAAATAATTATTTTAAAAACATTTTAAAATAGTGAAAATAGTTCGTTGTGAGCTTGTAGATCGTCTATTTTCTCTACTTTTGTGCGACACTCTTGTATGACGAAGTAGGGCATTCATTTAGAAGTTGAAATATGGAGATACAAGGTTTCTGTCTGACAGCAACGAAACACATCATTGAGCCCGATGCCTGCCCTAGAGAAGCCCCTGGAAGGGTGCCACGCTATACGGAATGCTATACGTGCAGTACTAGACGTCATCCAGGACGAACACGTTACCAACATGCATCTGTTATGGGGCCGGCTACCCAGGGTGAGTGAAAAGACACTGCGGCAGCCAGGAGAATGAAGCTGGTCTGTCAATGCCATCGACACCAGGAGCTCCCGGCCAGCAAACTTATGGGCTATGGGAGCCTACCAGGTTTAATTTTTACTGCAAATTTATATTTTGTTTTAGTCATTTAGTCTTTTGAATAAAATGGTAGTCATAGTTTTAGTCATATTTTAGTCATCTGAAAAGTTTTCGTGTTAGTCTAGTTTTAGCGTAAGTTGATTTTGTCGACAAAAAAATTATTTTGGCGAGCCTTGATGGCGTCGTAGCGGCTGATTTTACACTTGGTTGCATGCTGAAAATAGCCGATTTACAAGTTCACAACGCGTCGCAGCACGACGCGTTGTGAGCTTGTAGATCTATTTTCAGAGCGCAACCACCATTTTTCGTCATAGTTTTAGTCGACGAAATTAACACTGAAGGGCTAATTTCCTGCTAGAAAATAGACGATCTATACAATCTGTAGATCGGCTATTTTCACTATTTTAAAATGTTTTAAAAATAATGATAAAAAAGGAACTGTTTTGGACATACTGTACAAGGTTTCCACCTACAGCGACGCGACGATAATAACATTTAACATTAATATTTAACTTGATGAGGCACTCGCAGCTCATCTGACAGCCGAACCACGAGAGGTCACACACACACACACAAAACACACACACACACACACACACACACACACACACACACACACACACACACACACACACACACACACACACACACGGTAGAGATAATGCTAAGTAATTGTCTGCAGCTGCAAACGTCTATAATTGCTGGTGAGAGAGAGTGAGAGAGAGAGAAAGACACACACACACAGATAAGTGCAGAGAGCGAGATACTGTGTATTAACAACCATCTTGTCTTGACAGTGATCTGATGTATGAACAGCTTTCTATAATTGACTACACACAACTATCTGTGTGTGTGCGTCTGTGTCTGTCAGTGTGTGTGTCTGTCAGTGTGTGTGTGTGTGTGTGTGTGTGTGTGCGTGCGTGTTTAAACCCAGCAGGATGATCCACCAATTTTTTACCTCTCAACACTTGTTTAAATTACAGATTACAGTATACTTTAAGCCGGAGTCCCCCAGGGGTCTGTACTAGGCCCCTTGCCTTTTTCCCTCTACACTAAGGTTCCAATGTGGTTAAAATATATGGTTTCCTTGTCAACAGTCCAAGCTCTATACGTGAGCCAAAATGCATTCGGTAAGTTGTTGCTCAGCCATAAACTGTCAAGCAGAGAAGCTTTTTGTTGCCATTCCATTGCTTCAGGCATTTCAATTGCACAGTAATTCACAGTTTCAACAATAGGCCTCCATTTCAGCCCACAAACAACCAATTCACAACAATGCAATCAACAAAACAACTTGCAACCCACTGTTCCAGTCGCACTGATCAGACACACTTGTTTATTATTTTCCTTTGCATTACATGAGGAGCATACAATGAAGTTTGGAGCAACAAACTGTTCCAGCGATTTCCATAAACACTGCTGATTTCCCCCAAACTTAGACAATCCTTATTTCATGGATTTATACTAACGTCTATCATATCTGATCTGTTCATTCCATAAAACATGATATACACCCACTACAAGTGGATCATTTTATTCTGTGTTTCAATAACAGTTTTGATGTTGGAAATAATCGGCGTGTTATAGCGCCACCAGGAGCCAAAACAAATGTTTTGATATTACTACTTACTTAATCCTCTTTGTCCCAAGTGGGACATAAGGCTTTAACGATCTGCCTCCATCGGGACGTGTCTGTTTTGATATTACTCCTACAGATTTTGTCCAAACATCATGCAAATAGGTAGGAACACATTATCTCTATAGTCATGTGAATAAGACGGATCTGTCCGATTTGTCATATTCCATCCTGACTGGCTAAGATTGGCTTCCAAAGTTTGCAGGAGTGGCCCGTTTTGAACAAAAATGCCTCAAATCATGAACGCAGAGTCCGATTGCCGTGAAGCATTGCTGGCCCACACTAAGCCACATGCCCTGGTGGAGACCTGTGCTCCGACGAGCATATTTTCTAGTTTACCGTTTCCCTCTATACCCGCAGTTATCAGCCACTGAAGCAGTGTGGTGGTGTTTACCTGCATAAACACACTGCCCTCTCACTGTGACAGTGTTAAGAGAGACAGACCATATACAATCTGAGATGGAGACAGTGTAGGAGAGACAGGCAGTAGGAAAGCTGAGAGGGAGACAGTGGAATACAGACGGTTGAAAATTCTAACCTGGACCACAGGAGAGAACATTCTGATGGGATCTGAGGCCAGTGCAGCAGAAATACATATATTGTCACTGTCGGGTGGAAACTTTGTATGTCCAAAAACGTAACTTTTCATGAAAAAATAAAGAAAAATAGTCTGTGTTCCAATGGATCCAATGTAGTTATTTAGTCACAAGCTCTTAATACTTTTCATTGTTGGTTACAAAACCCACAGACACACTTTCCCAATTTCGCTTTGTGATTCAAATGCACACAAATAAAATGGTCACAACGTACCACGATTGCGACATATTGTGACGAAGTAGGGCAACCAGTTAGGGGGGAAAAAAATTGGAAATATGGAGATACAAGGTTTCTGCCCGACAGCAACGATATGTCAGGAGGCAAAGGTCTGAAGTGCAACACCTTGGAACAGACGCTACAGCTGAGCAGAACACTGTAAATAATGTAGTGTGTGTGTGTGTGTGTGTGTGTTAGGACTGACATCTGACACGCATGTTAGCCAGCAGCACCTCGTCAGGCAGAAAACTTGTATCTCCATATTTCAACATTCTATGTTTTGTTCTTAAATTAATGCCCTACATCAGTGTCGCACAAAAGTATTGAAAATAGCCAATCTACAGGCACACCGCGTGAGCTTGTAGATTGGCTATTTTCACTATTTTTTTGGTAATAATTATAGCAAAGGAACGGTTTTGGACATAAAAGGTTTCCACCAGACAGCCTGGTTTCAGTGAGAGAGAGACCGCAGAAGGCCATCGATAGCCAGAGGCTTTCTATTAAATCACACCCGTCACCAACAACAGGCCAGTTTGAAACCCCCAATACCAACAGGGAAACGTCAGTGCCGGTGAAGAAGACTCTGCCCTTCCCCCATTTTAACTGTTATTTCATCACTCTTGGGATCAGCAAAACTTCACCAGACAAATAAAGGTTTTTACCAGCTTGTGAAGCACGCTGGTCTATATTCAGTCGCTGCGCTAGTCGTGACTTATTCATGACTTTCTCCTCATTGGCTGTCCTTTAAGCCAATGGGGAGTCCGCAATGCCTTCCCATACTCTGAACGGGCGTAAGAGCTCCGGTCACAGAATTCAGCGCAACACTCACTAATTTACCGTCCCCAACTATAACCTGCTTATAACACTGTATATTATAGTTGTAAGAACTAACAAATACTCATAAATCTTTAGAATAATAATCATGAAACATTATGACGAATTCTATGATGACTTAAAATCAGTCTTATAAGACTGTATAATCAAATTAAGCAATCATAAGTACTCATAATGAAATAATAACTCATGAGGTCAAGTATTTATAATACTTCATAATTACTGGTCACTCACTGACCTTGCCCCAAAAATATCTGTGAGTGTCCTGCAATTATGAAGTAAGTATTGACCTTATAAGTAATTGTAGAATGTTTTATAATGTGTTATTATGAGTATTTATGAGTTCTTATAACAATAATTATACATTGTTATAAGCAGATTATAATGCCTTAGAAGTAGACATAAGATTGTTTCCAATAAAGAGAGAGAGTAAGACAATATAGCACTTGTAGTTCAGTTATTTTCACTATTCATCACACGGCAAAGTATACACTGTTGTAGGGTTTAGGTGGTTAATCAAACATCACATTTGATGTGAGAGAGTGATAATTTTCCCAGAACACTTCTTCTATACTCTTGAGTTCTCGTGCATTTCTCTCATATCATATCGATCAATATAAGACCTCAAATATTTGCCCTTGAAGTTCTATTGCAATCTAGAAGGGGCATTTCCCAAAACAAAACACCATCTACCATCCACACAGTCTGCCTCGCACGTATGCATTTGTCTTGAACGTTAATGAGAGCGTTTACACGCAGAGCGATAATTTGATCACACCCCGATTAAGGCAATACTCTGATTAAATATAAATGGTAAACATCTTACCTTATCATCTTCATCATCGTAAGCCAGGGTAGCTTGTTTTAATTGGGTTATTCAACAACATAACCCAATCAAAACAGCTGCGTTTCTGCAATTGTTTTCTATTTACCATGTATTTGAATGTTCTTCTAAACACAGACAGAGCCAATGACAGTTAACCATTTAAACCCTACTGTACATACTCTTTGTTGTTGTTGCTTTTTACCCCCTTTTTCACCCCAATTTAGTCATTATATGGCAACTGATTCCTCCCCACACACATCTCTGTGTTGGCAATGCTGTTGTATCCTACTGACTCACCTGCCAGTGAGGAGCCCCCACCGGGAGAATGTACCGTAGAGCCTTCATCTATACACCTCCCGCCCAACACTCCCTGCTGACAGGTGCCGCCCCCAGCCAGTATGAGTACAGTATGTGCAATGACAATGATGCGATGCGACGCGTTGAGAGCTTGTAGATCTGCTATTTTCAAATAGCCTAGGTATAAAATAGGGCTAAAGTGGTTAATGTATGTTTTATAATGTAATATTTTATATCTGCAAAGTAACTAGTAACTTAAGTTTTCAAATAATTGTATTGGAGTAAAAGTACAATATTTGCCTCTGAGATGTAGTGGAGTAGAAGCAAAAGTATAGACAATTGTAAAAAATACCTCAAAATTGTACTTAAGTACAGTACTTGAGTACATGTTCTTAGTTACTTTACACCACTGCCAATGGGCTCGACTGACGAGCTTGCCGGGGGCGCTACTGCGCTTGGGGGACGACGCGCAGAGTGACGCAAAACGCATCACATACAGTAGGCCCCAAATAGGCCCCGCCTGTCACATTTCCCAACCAGGAAGAAGGGTGAAAAGGGAGTACAGTACGGGAATACAGTGAGTACACTCCGCAGTGGTGGGTCAGGCACTTTACCACTGCGCCACCCGAGAGCCCCCCTACACACTTTGTTGACCGGAGTCCCCCAGGGGTCTATACTAGACCCCCTTATTGTCTCTCTCTCCACCAACGCTTAGCTGAAAATAGCCAATCTACAATAAATGCAGTAACACACAATAAAATCTATAAGCTTACGACCCAACGACGCTTGTAGATCTACTATTTGTGCCGAATGTTCGCCCCCCCCCCCCCCAGAATAGAGAGGCATAGGGTTCACGTGGTTAATAGTTCAAATTTGTCTCATTTCCCTGTGATGTGATCAGGCGGAGACTCATTCCATATCGTCTCTGTCGGGTGGAAACCTCATATGTCCAAAACCGTTACTTTTAAGGATTCAAATTAAAAAACAGCTTAAGTAGCAGATCTACAAGCTCAAAGCGTGTTGCTTCGTGCCGCGTTTCGAGCTTGCAGATCTGCTACTTTTGATCCATTTGTCTGACGCTGCAGTACGAACAAGTAGGCTGTTAATTTACGGAAAAAACACAAAAGGTTAGAATATGGAGATAAGAGGTTTCTGCCCGACAGCGACGTTATACAGTAAAATCCGGCTCAGTGAAAAACGGACTCCTAAACCTTCACTACAGCATATTACGGAGATTTACGGCGGCAATGAGCTCCTTTTACTGTATATGCTTGTTAAAAGGACTCCGGCTTATTAGGAGTTCAAATGAAAACAGAACATTACAGGCAAAATAACTGCGGTAAAAAAAAAATACAAATCTCCATCTCAGAGAATCAATTCCACTGAAGGCATGAAACCCAGAGGCAGTTCAGATTATGGGTACAAACGTTCTCTTATCCCATTCCATCCGAGGAACGCATCTGTGTCACTTTAGATCTCTTTGGGCTATTCAAAAATAGCAGATATACAAGCTCATCGCGCGGCACCGACTGCCGCGCCATGAGCTTGTAGATCTGCTATTTTTGAAAAATCTTGAAAATTTGTGCAAATCTCTGAATATATATATTCTACACATGTCTTCTAAATCCTAACAGTTTTTTTGAAAAAACCTATGTTGCTATATCAGTGGTGCTCCAACTTTTCCATGTCAAGGACCACACAAAATGATATGTATTTGGCCGCGGACCCCCGTCTCAAAATATGTTGTTCCAGGGACCCCTAGAAGCACAGATCGGAGTTTAAAAAATCGCTTTAAAACATATATATTCAAAGATTTGCACACATTTTCAAGATTTTTCAAAAATAGCAGATCTACAAGCTCATAGTGCGGCACTCGGTGCCACGCTATGAGCTTGTATATCTGCTATTTTTGAATAGCCAAAGAACTCTAGAATAAGACGCGTTCCCGGTCTTAAAGGGTTATGTCTGAGAGGGATGCAGAGTTCTCTCACTGAGCCGCATTATTTCTGCCTGCTTTGTATAAAACTACCACCGTACATCATCTTTATCAGAGACAGAAGGGGAGAGAGAGAGAGAGAGGCGGAGCGAGAAAGCGATAGAGCCCTATGGAGAGTGTGTATGTGTGTGAGAGAGAGAGAGAGAGAGATAGACAGAAAATGGCAGTTAGAGAGGGAGAGAAGAGACAGACGCCGTGGGAGCGCCATGCAGGGAGATTGATGGGTGTTTGTTAAATCACGCGGTGCAGGCCGGGCGGGAGGTGTTAATTCGGGGCTAAAAGTGGGGGAGACGCTCGCTCTGAGGACAAACGAGCCGCTCTCGTGATTAACCCGTTCAGTCCGGGAACGCGTCCGTGTAATTTTTTAGATGTCTTTGGCTATTAGAAAATAGCAGATCTACAAGCTCATAGTGCGCAAATTGTGTTCAAATCTTTGAATATACCTATTTTTTAAGCTAACATGTGTCAAATATTTTGTTCCAGGGACCCCCCAGAAGCAAAGATTTGAGAAATGTTCGCTTTAAAAATATATATATTCAAAGATTTGCACACATTTTCACGACTTTTCAAAAATAGCAGATCTACAAGCTCATGGCGCGGCACTCGGTGCCGCACTATGAGCTTGTATATCTGCTATTTTTGAATAGCCAAATAAATCTGAAAATGACACATGAGTTCCCGGATTGAATGGGTTAAAAACTATTTGTCTTAGCGCCCGACCGCAGACGCACTCTATCAACACCTGTTGTGGTGCGTCACCGTGCGTGTGTGTGTGTGTGTGTGTGTGTGGGTGTGTGTGTTTGTATACTTTAAGTATTTTTAAGTGAGATATTTAAAATATGCAGAGCAATACATTAACATTGTTTGACTTTACATTTACAGTGACATCATGTTCTGTGCATTCAAAGTGATTGATAACGTGTCATGGCAACTCACAGTGTAGACAATATTAACCCATTAAGCCCTATATACTTTTATGACAAAAAGCTAAAATGGCCAAGTCAATGTGTGAGCTTCGCTATTTCACTTTTTCACCCATTTAGACCGGGAAATAATCTGTGGCATTTTTAGATTTCTTTGGCTCTTCAAAAATAGCAGATATACAAGCTCATAACCGAGTGCCGCGCTATGAGCTTGTATATCTGCTATTTTTGAAGAATCGTGAAAATTTGAGCAAATCTTTGAATATGTATGTTTTTCAATGCCATGCAGGGTTAATGTGGTTTCTGATTATTTTACTACAGAAATGTACAAGGAAAGAAATTCTGGATTTTGTAAATATACAAAATATTTATGGCAAAAAAAATTTAAAAAAATATATGGAGATACAAGGTTTCTGCCCGACAGCAACATGTCTTTTAGATGTAACGATATGCAGATTGTTTCAATTCATAGAATAAGAGATGGAGGAGAAATTGACAGCATCCATTGTGTTGCACTGCATGTGATCTTTCTCTGTGTGTGTGTGTGTGTGTGTGTGTGTGTGTGTGTGTGTGTGTGTGTGTGTGTGTGTGTGTGTGTGTGTGTGTGTGTGTGTGTGTGTGTGTGTGTGTGTGTGTGTGCGCGTGCGTGCGTGCGTGCGTGCGTGCGTGCGTGCGTGTGTGTGTGTGTGTGCGTGCGTGTGCGTGATAATGTATGGAGGACAAATAGCATGTGTGTTTGTTGGGGTGTAGAGGTGAAATAAACAATATTGTCTTTGTGTTTGTTGACATGGCTGCTGTATGCTCTCAGACAGCCCACTGGGACTCTCTCTCTCTCTCTCTAACACACACACACACACGTGCACACACACGAGGATTCAGGTTCAAATCCCTGTTGGGCTCCAAGTGATGAAAAACATGCACATCTGAAGCATATTGATATCCACATACTAACATGTCGCTTATTTTCTGATAACACACACACACACACAGTAGTCATCATTTGAGAAGTGAAGGGGACAGACTTCAGTAGTGTGATGGCTCTGGCATGGCTCTGTATAGAACCAACAAAATCACAAATCATATAAACAGAGTCTCTCTCTCTCTCTCTCTCTCTCTCTCACACAGAGACACACACTCACAGTCTCTCTCTCAGCTTCCCTACTGTCACCGTGAAAAACAAGTTTTTATCACTGTATATTAGCTTGTGAGTCACAAGTCTTGTCATCGCAAAATGGGTGGCATACATGCAACCTAGTGTTTGTGTTCATATAGCCAGGAGGCAGACTCAGGCAGTCTGGCCCTAAAAAAAAAAGAAGACAATCCACTCGACTTTCAATGACCTAACAACGCACGCGCGCGCGCACACACACACACACACACACACACACACACACGCATGTGTGTAGATCCATCTGTGCATAATGTACCTCTGTGTGCGTACATGCATGCATGTACTGTACGTGCACGTCTCTGCATACAGTATATACCTGTGTGTGTGCGTGTGTGTGCATCCCTATGTGGAAGTAAGAGCATCTCATCTGAGCAAACACGACCTCAACCAGCCACTGTAGCCGCGTGACCTCCGACCCCTCCTTCTGCCGCTGTCTACCAGCCAGCACATCAGCCTGCAGGCTCACCCCACCATCTGTCTGTCTGTCTGTCTGTCTGTCTGTCTGTCTGTCTGTCTGTGTCTCTGTCTGTCTGTCTGTCTGTCTGTCTGCCTGCCTGCCTCTCTGTTTGTACGGTCTGAAGTGTATTCCTGTCTGTCTCTCCATCTCTCTCTCTCTCTTTACTCTCTCTACCATCTGTCTCTTATTTGTCTATTTCTCTTACTCCGTCGTGTCTTCTCTTTATTCCCATGAATACACACATAGCTAAACCAGAGCAGTGCATGTACTGTAACTATATCCGCTCAACAAGCCAAATACTCAGAGCCCTGGGCATGTTTATGTACATATCACACTGTGACATATCACCCATATCACACATGTAACGGTGCAAGGCGTGTACATTTACACCCATAAAAACGTCATTAATATCCATGGCAGTTACAGAGGGCTGTGCGTTTAGGAAAAAATAAAAGACGACAAGAGTTTGTGCCCTCACATAATGGTCAGCTGACCTCACATCACCAGGCCTTCCACCATAGAGGAAAAAGCCTGTTATTCATTCTAAAACTGAGCCGTGTGATCCGGTTCAGAAAAAAGGGGGGGGGGGAATTGGGTTCCGGTTGACGTCACATTGTGTTCCCCCATTATGCGAATCAATTGGTTTAGTCTCGCTAGTCGCGCTACGAGTTAGAATAAAAGATGGATGTACCAAACGATTATTCTACCAACATAAACGAAACGATTATACCAAACTACACACATTACACACAACGAGGGGAATCATTTTGGAGGTGCACAGCGCTCTTGGGTTCCGCCGTGGGGTTATATCCGCTCTAGACCGAGACATTTTCAAATATAGTGAAAATAGCAAATCTACAAGTTCACAACACCTCACGCTGCGACGCGTTGAGAGCTTGTAGGTCGGCTATTTTCGCTATATTTGAAATATAAGTGGTTCATTCAGATCATTCATAACCTATTTTGATAAGTCCTAAGAGTCCCTTCCTAGAAATGTAGTGGAATCAAAAGTACAAATATTTCTATTTAAAATGTGGCGAAGTGAAAGCCCTCAGCTTACAAAACAAAACGTCTGTGTCGGGTGGAAACCTCATTATAACCTCATTATGTCCAAAACTGTTATTTTTCAGGATACATATTCAAAAGTGGCAAAAGTAGCAGATCTACAAGCCCACCTTTCCAGCTTGTGCAACTGCTATTTTTGATGCTTTTGTGTGACTCTGTAGTATGATCAAGTAGGGCGTTAATTTACAAAAAAAAATTGAGATATGAGATTTCTGCCCGAAAAACACTGAACACAAAAAAGTGCAGTACTCAAGTAAATGTACTCAGTACTGTCCACCACTGCACGCACACAGGGACTTGTGAACTTTTTCAAACTTGGCTGTCACTTAGCTGGTGGGTGATTTGAGGTCCTAAAGTGTTGGTTCTCAAAGTGGGGTTAAAAAAAAAAGCAGATATACAAGCTCATAGCACTGCACCAAGTGCCGCGCTACTAGCTTGTAGATCTACCATTTCTTTTTAATTGTGAAAGATTTGTGCAAATCGTTGAATATGCATATTTTTGTTCAACTCAAATCTTTGCTTCGGGGGTCTGGGGCCAAATACATATCATTTCGGGGGTCCTTGACATGAAAAAGTTTGATAACCACTGTCCTAAAGTGTCGTCCTCAACCTCCTGACAAGCAGACATCACAGAGGATGGGTTCTTCATATCACACCCAGAGCCCTGCTGTTCAGCTGTCCACTTCTGTCATTATATCAACACCCAGACAGCCCCATTGTAAACCTATCTGTCCTTGTTAAGGAACCTAATTAAAAGAAAAAACTCAAATAATAATAGCCCCTGATTGGCCATTGTGCACCCTGAAGATTTCCAATTAGCTCCGGAGAGAGTGCGAGTCGGGTCCGTACGAGAAACTTAACGAACTTAACGAACCAGACGGCTAATTTTGCTTTTAGTGGCAATCCTACAGGCCAGGGGAAGCTCTTTGTTTGGGCTCAAGTGGGTTTTTATGACTCTTTAACAGCGCCGACGCTCCGGTTTAATTAATTTGAGGACTTTTAGTCGGTCTATTGTGATGGATTCTCTGTGAGAGAGGAGTGTGTGGAGTGTGTCTGCTCTCTTCTAGCTGTACTCAAGAATGAAAAGGTCTGAATGCTTTAAAACAGGCAGTGCTGCATTATGCTAATGCACGTTGTTGACGCGCGCCACAGCTTAGTGTGCGTCTGGTTCTGCCTACGGTTGTACACAGTATGGAACGGTTTTAAAAGGAGATTAACTTTAAATACTTTCTGGACATACATACATACATACATACTGTATACTGTATATATATACATACATACATACATATCGTCACTGTTGGGCAGAAACCTTGTATCTTCATATTTCAACGTATGTTTTTTCGTACATTAATGCCCTACTTTGTCATACTACAGTGTCACACAAACGTAGGAAAAATAGCCAATCTATAAGCTCACAACGCGTTGCATCGCGACGTTGTGTGAGCTTGTAGATACAGTATGTAGCATGTAGATATTTTAGCTATTTTTGATAAATCTTTCTGTTTTTTATAAATACCAATGAACAGTGTTAACAAGAGCCTGTGACTAAATAATTACCACATTGGATCCATAAGAACACAGGTTCTTTTTTCCATTTGCTGAAAAGTAACCGTTTTGGACTTACACGGTTTCCAACCAACAGCGACGATAGCCATGATATACATTTAGCATATTGCAGCTTTTCCAAACATTCTATTTAACGTTTAAGATTAATTCAAAGGTATAATAGTTCTAAGGAAAATGTTTAACATGAGAGGTGGGTGTGTGTGTGTGTGCGTGTGTGTGTGTGTGTGTGTGTGTGTGTGTGTGTGTGTGTGTGTGTGTGTGTGTGTGTGTGTGTGTGTGTGCGTGTGTGTGTCTGTCTATATTTGCATTTGAAATGTCACATGGGTTATGTCAGACACACAACCCAGTAAAGAAACCATATAATGTACAAAAGGTCTAACCTGTACCCACACACACACACACACACACACATGCACGTACGCATACACAACATGTAGGACATTGTCCTTGGGAGACGAAAGACCCTTATAGTGACTTTAAATGGAGGTGGCGGTAAACTGGATTAATTATGATAAATGTGTGCGATTACTAAGAATTATTCCAGCAGCCACTGTGCTAATAGCATAATTAGCAACAATAATCAAGGACTTATGATGTTAAAATAAGTGGAGTTGCGGACAATTAAGAAATGTCTGGAGCTAATAATGGAGAACTTAAGCTGTGAAATACCGAGCGTTAATTTAACTCGGAGAGTGTACAAATGTAACCAAATGGACCCCTATACGGGTCCATTTGGCATATTTGTACACTCTCCGAGTTATGAATGGTTCCATTTACGCTGAGGATTTTACTGTGCGTCAGGAGAGACGTGGGAGAATCGCTAACATTAGCATTCAACGTTTCTCATATTTTAATACATCTAAATGAGCCCTTGCTAACGCTAGGATAATTAAATCTGCACTTTATCAAAAGAGCGCAAGAAGAATTAGTAAAAATTAACATTCACGTTTCACGTTTTCGTGACTAAATTGTCTGGCTAATTAATTAAAAATGAGAGAAAATGAATTGCCGAGCTTAAGTCGAGTACTGGGTTGTTTGAGTCTGACCTTGCAGTGCGACTGTAAATGAATGTCATTGTGCTGTGAATCTTTCTAAAAGTAAATTAGTAGTACCGGGATACCATTTTGATCCAAACAGGGGCGAGAACTCATACAGGATAAACAAGTGCAATTGGAAGTGATGACACAAAAAACATTAGCAGACAAAACTTGAACCCGAAAACAAATATATATGTATATATTTTAACAGGAGTTTCATATTGTAATAACAATAACCTTGAACTTTGTCCTTGACAATGGGCGATCCCCTGCACGATATTCCATTCAAATCACCCCGCAATGGAAGGCAGTTTAGATGACAACCTTTTTCTGTTTATAGTAGCAATGACCTTGAGGGCAAAACACTCATTCAAGCCATTCTACCTAGCTGTACCAGGGTTGGGATCCTGTATTGTACAGACAGTGTGATAAACCGGTTCCGGAAACGGTTACAAATGTGATGGAACAGATACAGGTTCCTCAATGTTGGATCCGGTTCCGGCTCCTGACCTATGTACCCCCCCCCCCACACACACACACACACACACACACACACACACACACACACACACACACACACACAGAGGAGTGTGACTCATCATTGGTCAAATTGCATCAGTGTTTAAAAAGACGATGGCCTTGCGAGACAGAAGAAGAAGAGAGCGCGATGGAGGAGCATACTTCAAAGACAGACGTCCCTCTTCTCCGAGGTCAACTCGTATTCTAACACTTCACTTTTAAATACTTTATGAGGGAGGAGCGTAATTAAAACGATACGGGAGCGCCCGCGTTCAACTCTCATATATTATAAGCCAGCAGAGAGGCCGTCAAACTTTAAACAACTTTCCCGGTCTGTCCTTGGTCCAATGTCATCCGCACCTTGGTCAAAACACTTTCTATTAACAATAGCATTGATTTTTTAAACCACCCTGGCCTATACCAGGGGATCGGGATCTAATGGAGAGCTAGTGGGGGTCCATAGGTCCTTGGGGGGGTCCAGCAAAAGTAGTTAACACATTCAGTGCCAGAGCATATTCATAATATACTCACCCAGTGCCAGCGATTTTCGTGTTTTATAACCTTTTCAACCGGTCACAGAATTGTTATATCCATTATAATCGTTTGTCTGGCTGTGTTTATAAATACACACGACAGATCGACCAGCACTCAAAGAGTTAAGTTTTTTCTCTCTGTCTCCATTCTCGCTCTCTGCCCCTCCTAAACATGCTGCAAACGTCATATCCGGTGGCTGTAGTCGTATTTCCGCCCCCCTTCCGCAGGCCATCTTAGCTTAGCTTAGCTTATGATCGGGTTTCAGATCGTTGGTAAACACAACGACGATAACTGTTCGTCGTCCAGAGTAAAGAAAATATAGCCGGAGCTCTCCATTCGTTTTTTATACCGTGTGAAAAAACGTGTTTTGCCCTATTTTGCCTAATCACATTTTTATATAACCGAAAACGGAACCCCCTATTTCTGCATCCGGGTGAGTGGGAAGTGAGTGGAAAGGGAACCCGATCACGGAATGTACAGAAAACAGCGCGATCGTTTATTAAACCACAAAAAGACCACTTCACGTATATCTACAGTTTTTTTTACGGTTGGCACTCAACGCCACTTTTTGCAAAACCGTAGATTTACGGTTTTGGCAGCCAATGTTTTAATATAGCATCACAATTATTTTAACCACTTTATCCATTTATATGTTGGCTATTCAGAAATAGCAGATCTACAAGCTCACAGCGAGCTTGTACATCTGCCATTTTAGATTTTCCGGTCAACCATAGAGTTTAAATACATACAATATATACTTTTCAGATGGGGGGTCCGTGCGCAAATACAATATCAATTTGGGGGTCCTTGACTTGAAAAAGTTTGACAACCACTGAGCTAGATATAACCTTTAAAACCTAGTCTGGTCTAACCTTGGATGTCTTAACAACGTTACAGTGGATCACTGTTTACCCGGGTCCGTCACCATGGCAACTTACGCTGCACACCTAGCTCCACTTTTACTGCTGCCCAGGCATAGCACTTAGGACCCCCAAATTGATATGTATTTGGCTGCAGACCCCCCCCCCATCTGAAAAGGTTGTGTGCCAGTGACCGCCATTAGAGAAGATTTGTTCAAAGTTATTCCAAATGTTAAAGAATTGTTTTTGTTTTGTTTGTTTTTCAAAAAACAGCAGATCTATCAGCTCACTACCTGAGCTTGTGTTGGACCCTTACAGGTCCAACTGGTTACATGTGTGCATTAAAGAGATACAAATGAATAACAGGACTCTGCTGTGTGTAGGGACGCAAATGAGAAGGGCGCTTTGCAGGGAAATGGTTTTTAAAGATGAAGAAAAGGCCACAACATTAATAAGCATGAACTTTAAGATGTGAAGCTTCATGGAGATTGATGACGTCTTCCCCGCACGCCGGTGAAAAGGTAAATGAATAGCGGAGTATCGTGAAAAGAAATGGAAAAAACATGTATGCCTGCCTGGAGGACAAACAGACATGATAGCACACCCATTCACCACTGTAAACAACCCCCCCCACACACACACACGCGCGCGCACGCACGCAGTGGTGGAGAAAGTACTCAAATGTTTTACTTACACATTGATATGTCAATGTGCAATGTAGAAATACTCTGTTACAAGTAAAAGTCCGGAATTCAAAATTTACTTGAGTAAAAGTACAAACGTATTGGTATCAAAATGTACATAATTTAATTTATATAAAAAAGACAAAATATATATATATAAAAAAAAATATATATATATATATATATATATATATATATATATATATATATATATATATATATATATATATATGCACAGAAAGACAGGAAGAGGCAAGGCGACGAGAGGAGGAGAAGAAATGAACAACGAGGAAACCCGAGGGAGCGAAAAGGAGAGAGAGAGAGAATGAGAACGACAAAAAAAAACAAAAAAACATGGAACTTCCAATTAATTTACAGCTTCCATCCTCCCCAATCAGCCGACGAAACGATAGAACAGAAAGAAAGAAGAATTCCGTGGCATATCTAATTACCAGCGTCTCTCTCTGTAGACCCAGACAATCTCTCTCTCTCTCTCTCTCTCTGTGTTTGTACAGGCTGATGAAGTGAGGGAGAGACTCAGATGGATATCCAGTCTTTTTGTTTAATTTATAAATGGATTTTACCCCTTAATACTTATGGTTATTATCATCACCACATGTCACAGAGAGAGAGAGAGAGAGAGAGAGAGAGAGAGAGAGAGAGAGAGAGAGAGAGAGAGAGAGAGAGAGAGAGAGAGAGAGAGAGAGAGAGAGAGAGAGAGAGAGAGAGGTGTAAATGGGTGGTGGCGTGTCAGGGGAGTATGTTTGGAAGGCAAAAGTCTATGACATATGGTGATGGGAGGCTATGCGTGTGTGTGTGTGTGTGTGTGTGTGTGTGTGTGTGTGTGTGTGTGTGTGTGTGTGTGTGTGTGTGTGTGTGTGTGTGTGTGTGTGTGTGTGTGTGGTAGGTAAGTGGAAAGAATTCCGATGAGAAATATGTCCTTTTCAGGCTTCTGTACCACCGTGGAGCATGTGCTCTGATTTACAATCTGTCTGCTAATTAAATACACAGGAGAGGAGAGAGGAAAGGAGAGAATAAAGAGAGGAGAGGAGAGAATAAAGAGAGGAGAGGGGAGAATAAGGAGAGGAGAGGAGAGAAGAAGAGAGGAGAGGAGAGAATAAAGAGAGGAGAGGGGAGAATAAGGAGAGGAGAGGAGAGAAGAAGAGAGGAGAGGAGAAAACAAAGAGAGGAGGAGAGAATGAAGAATGAAGAGAGGAGAGGAGAGAATGAAGAGAGGAGAGGAGAGAATAAAGAGAGGAGAGGGGAGAATAAGGAGAGGAGAGGAGAGAAGAAGAGAGGAGAGGAGAAAACAAAGAGAGGAGGAGAGAATGAAGAATGAAGAGAGGAGAGAATGAAGAGAGGAGAGGAGAGAATGAAGAGAGGAGAGGAGAGAATAAAGAGGAGAGGAGAGAATGAAGAGAGCAGAGGAGAGAATAAAGAGGAGAGGAGAGAATGAAGAGAGCAGAGGAGAGCACCAACACTGTCAGGGTTGACAGTTCAACTCCAAAGCGTAGTGGTACCTCCTACTTTCAGTTCTTCCTCTCCTCCTGTCTTCCCTTACCTCCACTCCTCCTGTCTTCCCTTACCTCCACTCCTCCATCCACCCTTCCTGCATCCTCATCTGACCTTCTCTCTCTCCTCCTCATTTTTTTCATTGACCTTTTCCTTGCCTCTGTCGCTCCCTTCTCTTCTCTGACTTCCCAAAGTTCAACCTCTACTATTGACCTTTTCCCCTCCTCCCTCGCCCTCTGTATCCTCCCCTAACCACTTCAGCCCTACATATGTTTCGGCCATTTGAGAATAGCAGATCTACAAGTTCAAAATGCGATGCGATGCATTATGTTTATACATTTTGAACTTGTGAAATGGGACATTCTGCACAATATGTACTTTTACTTTTGGTACTTTGATGCCAATACTTTTGTACTTTTACGCAAGTAAATATTGAATTCAAGACTTTTACTTTTAACAGAGTATTTCTACATTGCAGTATTGATACTTTCACTTCACAAAAAATGCAGTACTTTTTTTCCACCACTGTTGGAAAGTATCGTTTCTGGCACCGTTTAGGCACCACTTCAAAATAATATAGGTTTAGGACCGGACCGGTTATCGGATAAAACCCAACCCTGTACTCTCCGTTCCTCTCCTCCAACCCCCCTACCTGGTTCGGGTGTTTCCGAGTGCGAGGACGAGGAGGCCGACGACGCTGCGTCCTCATTGGCTGTCCCCTGGGACAGGGAGATCCCTCTTCCTGGAGGGAGCTTCATGCCCAGCTGCTCGGCCGTCTCCACATGGTCGCCCGGGTGGATGTAGTCGAACGCACTGCTGCCCGTCAACTCCACCTGAGAGAGAGACACAGAGAGCGAGCAAAAGAGAAAGACTGCTTAGTTTGGCAGGTGTTGACTTCTTGACTTGTAGTTCTGTTGTTCCTACCGGTTCCAACGAGTTGTCGGAGAAACGTGGTCACATCGGCGGATATAAGTTCAAGTAACAGGTTTATTAACAACCATGAATCACAGCACGGGAGACATCTGTGTGTGGACAGCAGCAGCTAAGCACATTCACAATACTGAAATCACGTTCACGTCCCAGTAATCTCGCGAGACCACTGCAGGTACAGCAAACGGTTAGGAACACAACTGTCTACCGCAGGTACCTGCGGTATTTAACCACTTAAAATACCACTCATTTTCATCATTGAACTATGTCTTTAATACACCTTAGAGCTGTTGTTGTGTGGAAATAAGAAACCCCCCCTTCTATGTTGCCTAGAACTGGATAATTGATTGAGGTCATGTGATCAGTGACATAAGCAAGGTGTACTTTTGGCTCCGCCCCCTCAGCCAAAAGTACACCCTGTACTAGACCTCAATCAATTATCTAGTTCTAGGCAACATAGAAGGGGGGGGGGACTTTTTTCTTATCCACACAACAGCTCTAAGGTGTATTAAAGACATAGTTCAATGTTGAAAATGAGGGGTATCCCCCTTTAAACCCTTTTTTTCGTTTCCTACATTTAAACTTTTTTTTTTCAAAAGAAAGAAATCACAACTTTCAATCAATTAAAAACAATTCCATTTTTTTTCTCAAAAGTAGTTCATAAAAAAATAAATTAAAAAAAAGTTAAAGAAGTAGTGAAAACAGCAGATCTACAAGCTCACAACGCGGCGCGAAAGGACGCGTTGTGAGCTTGTAGATCTGCTATTTTCACTAATTTGGGTCCCGGGCAAACATCTCTCTTTTGGGTCTCGAGCTAAAAAGGTTTGGGAACCACTGCTCTAGACTCAAGGCCATCTTCAGACTTGCAGCTCAAAGCTGATTTGTGGCCTATATGCAGATTGGAGTCAAGTTGTTTTAATGCAGTCTGAACAGCCAATCCCACTCCAATCTGGGTGGGAAATCAGATTTGAGCTGGATTTGGTGCCAGTCTGAACAGGGTTGGACCTGCGTTAGCTCTGTACTTGGACCGAAACGTTCCTTTTTCATTATTATAAATAGCTGATCTACAAGCATCAATTTATGAAAACATCTAAAATGTTTTCTGCCCGACATCAACATTATACATAATGAAAATGTCTCCATTACCACCGACGTGTTAACCAAAGGACAAGAGATAAACATGAGCTCACATTCCTGAACACATTGCATCACTGCAGCACCACTGTTCAATAAATAAGTCCAGACATATCATTCAAGTAGCCATACCACCATGTGCAAATACTCTTACAAGTAAATGTCCTGTATTCAAAATTCTAAAAGTATTGGCATCTGACAAGCTGACAACTTGTAGATTGGCTATTTTCAAATAGACACCAAGTTGAAATAGGGCTTAAGTGGTTAATGTATGTTTTGTAAGAATAATCTATAGCTACCAAGTAACTAGTCTTCAAATAATTGCAGGGGAGAAAAAAAGTACTACAGGTGCCTCTGAGATGTAGTGGAGTAGAAGCATAAAGTATTGAAAAATGAACATACTCGAGTACTGCGCACGTGCACACACGCACGCACGCACGCACGCACGCACGCAAACACACACACACAGTTAAATAAGTCCAGTCATATCACTCAGGTGTTTGTGAAAACCCAAGTCCACCCATACTCTCACCAGAACAATAAAGATGAGAATTACATCATCTCCCAATTTATTTTCTACTTTGCTTTTCCTGCTTTTGTAAAGCACATTGTGTCTACGTCTCGGGACACAGAGAGACAGACAAAATATAGTGAATAAGATGATAAGACACAGAGAAAAACAGGAGAGAGGGGTGGGGAGAGAGAGAGAGAGAACGTTTCTAAAGTTTAGCCCAAGATAACAATTTCTGACAGCAAATGCACAATTCTTATGGTTATTTCTCTAAGTTGCAATGTAACATAGCTCTGTTTACACATTCATTCCCTTTTAATTGTTCATACATTATTTGCAAACAGTATATGGGACCGACCGACTTCAAACTCGGCGCTCACATTGGCAACGTGTGGTGCCCGCCCCAGACCGATATGTCCATTTTACGGGCATATATGGATATCCAGTTGTCCAGAACCACTGATCCAACCAATATGCCCCATGCCAATACAGGGTATGGGCATACACTAATGACATCAGGGATCTCCATATATGGGCAAAAAAGGGGCACGGGTAGACAGACAGATACAAAGATCTCCATATATGGGCACAAAAGGGGACACAGACAGGTAAAACGGGTACTCTGACAAACCCCCGACACTATGACTCAGACATAATGGTCGTATCGGCATGCAGTGCCACGTAGCGACCCACACCTCTAGTATGACTTATTTACCTGCCTTGAATAGAAAACACAAGCTTGCTTTTGCGTCGTGTTTGTGTCGTGGGTGCACGCGTCTGTCTCTTGGGTTGCACCACACTCCTAAAATTCTTTACTAATTCCTTACTAATCCCCCTCCCCCACACACACCCACCCCTCTTACCTTTATTATGGAAATGAAACAAATACGCTTCCTTGTTAAAGTACAGAGTTGAACCGTACAGGCTGTCATTAGCAGGATTTCACAACATTAATTGAGAGGATGAAGGAGTGGAGAGAGAGTAATATTTTGGCAGCCCTAATGCATCAACACATGCACGTCGTGTGTGTGTGTGTCAGATCATGTTTTCTTTTTTTCTTTTTTTGGGGGGGGGGGGGGGGGTCCACTGGGATGAAGGGATTACATGCAAGTAATCCCTTTAATAGCAAATCCCTTTAAGGAAATTTAGTCCCCTCATAATTTGTCATCTAGAGCAGAAACAACTGATTAAGAAATGAGCGGGATCATTCACACACACACACACACACACACACACACACACACAGCACAACAGTCACGTTCACCTGTGTATGCACACGCAATCACGCACGCACACACACACACACACACACACACACACACACACACGCACACGCACGTGCGCACAGTACACACATGCAGACAAAGACGCACACACTTGCACACAGAGCGTGGTGTATCATGGGAGTCGGCGCTCATGTTTACACGTTTTGCTGGTAATTGGATCTGCATTGTTGTGCGTGTGAATAACATGATGACTTCTAATCAGTTAGTAAAGACCTGGCAGCCTGCTCCTCTGTACCGCTCTGCACAACGTCCTGTCAAGCTGCCGGAAGCGTGTGAACATACAGTGGTCGAAAGTAAACATTTTTTTCACTTAAAGGTTTCATGACATCCAGTTTTACAACACATTAAAAGTCTTTGTCATGGTCCTTCAAACGTGTATAAAAAGTTTTAACTGAAAATGCCACTCCAGTGAGCCATTGCAGGTGTTTTTCTCTCACATTTCTAAAGCCTTTTCAACTGCAATGTCAAAAGTAATCTTTGCCTGCGGGTGTCGCTGTTGAGGGATTTTGCCTGTCAATCATCGCCTGTGCTCCGCCCCCCCAAAGGAAAGGATAGGGGAGGGGAGGGGCAGGGAGGAGAGGAGAGGGGGTGGGATTAAGTGACTATGACATCAAAGTCAAGGGGCCAATCCCAGATTACTTTTCAGCCTAATTATTCAAAAAACCCCAGACCACAGAAAATCCATGTTCAAAGGTAAGTTTTTTGGGGTGTAATTGAGGTCATAAAACCCCTCAAAAAACATAAAAAAGTGAAAATTGTCATAGAACCTTTAAGGTACTTAAGTAAAATCAGCTCAGTGGCCTTGTGGTTAGAGTGTCCGCCCTGAGACTGGGAGGTTGGGATTCGAACCTGCGTAAAAGTAAAAGTAAAAGTAAAAATGAATTTGAGTAAAGTACAAGGGTATTGGCATCAAAATATAGTTAAAGCACCAAAAGTATAAGCATTCATTACCCAGAATGTCCCATTTCACAAGTTCACTAATGTATGGTATATACAAAAAGAAATTGAAAACAGCAGATCAACAAACCCACAACGTGTCGCATTGCGATGTGTTTTGAGCTTGTAGATCGACTATTTTCAAATAGCCAATACCCTTTTCTTCCCATCTCAGCCAACCGAGTGTAGCCTTGGATGCGTAAAGACCACCTCAGTATTGAAGTGGCCCTTGGCTTTCTTTGTTTCTTTCTAGGCAAATATAGTACTTTTTACTCCACTACAATTATTTAAAAACTTTAGCTACAAGTTACTTTGTAGGTATCTATCTATCTATTTAAATCTCAGTGTTCTATTTTGCGGTCCAACTGGCAATATCCTCACGGCCCACCAGTGGGCCGCGACCCACGCGTTGGGAACCGCTGCTGCAGAGTCAAAAAGGCAACACTCCATCACACACTGATCTGATGATCTCTAATGCATGAAGGAGACACGTCTGACACCACACACACCATGACAAATATGCATGCACGCACGCACGCACACACACACACACACACACGCACGTGACAAGCAAATTCAAACAACAACATAAACACATATTTACACATTCACTACAGACACTCCTGCCTTACACAAAAACACATTTGTGTATGGACACACACACACACACACACACACACACACACACACACACACACACACACACACACACACACACACACACACACACACACACACACACACACACACACACACACACACACACACACACACACACACACACACACACACACACACAGTCTGTTCTTTCAACATGGTTATCATCATTATTATTTTGAGCGCGCGTTGATGTCCTTGTCTGAGAGGACGAGTTAAATGATAAAACGCCAACGACAGTGCGCTCTGCTCCCTGCCTTTTAATAAGTCTTATCTACACACACCCACGCACACACGCACACACACAAACAACGTCAAAAACTACACAGACCCTTCACTTTCACACGCAAATTGAAAGTGACGACAGCTTTTGTTTTAGACAGAAGGTCAGAGATGAGAAGATTCCTGTCAAACTTCTTCACTGCAATCGCTAATTAAAAGTACAACAAACGCAGTGTTTCTCTGGCTCAGAGTGGGCCTTTGGGGGGGTTGACTATACACGGCAGTAAGCGGGATCCGTCCACGTCGCGACTACGTGTGGACAGTGGGTTTACCGTATAAATAAGGCTTATTTGAAAGAAATCTATGGATTTTCCAGTTATATTTCCTGTGCATTTTCAATGAACAAAACTGTTCAACCCATTAAGACCGGGAATGCATCTGTGTGTCATTTTTGGATTTCTTTGGCTATTCAAAAATAGCAGATCTACAAGCTCAGAGTGTCGCGCTATGAGCTTGTAGATCTGCTATTTTTTTAAGATCTTGACAATTTGTCAATCTTTCAATATATATATATTTTTAAACTGAACATTTTTAACTTCAATATCTGCTTCTGGGGGTCCCTGGAACAAAATATTTTGAGATGGGGTATATGTATTTGGCCGCAGACCCCCCATCTCAAAATGTTTTGTTTGCTCACAAATTTTCACGATAAATAAAAAAATAGCAGATCTACAAGCTCATAGTGCGGTACTCGGTGCTCTAAAAATTCTTCTTAAAAAAAAGTCTTAATGGGCTAAGCAAAAATAATTTAGGGGAGTAGAATGCCACATGCTATTGGAAAGGGCAGGTGATTGGCTACTATTGGCCCTCTAAATTGTGAACGCCAGTTATACTTTCTGGGGGTGTAGCGCAAAGTAAACCAATACAACTGTTGAAGTTAGTTTGGCAAGTTAAAGGCATCGTATGTATTTTTTCCTGTGTTCCCCCCAGAATAGGCAAGCTGAGGTGCAAGTGATTAAAAAAATTAAATAAAAAGATTAAAAACAAAAAAAGAAAGAAAGAAACAATAACGCCACTGTTTTCAGCACCTTGGACAGCAACCAGAGGAGCCCTATTAGGTTCTGTCCACAACTGTAGTTCCAGGTCCTCAGAAGGTGGCATATACCTTTTTCCTGTTCTGGTCCATTTTCCCATAGCTTGGTTTGATTCCATGTTAATTTTGACAGCAAATTTTTATTTACTTATGGTCACAGTCTTTTGAATAAAGTTCCATTTAGTTTTAGTCAAAAAAATCAATAATTATCCCACGATTTTGTAACCCATTTTTCGCCCAGTGCCAATTGCCTAAGCTTGTAATCCTGGGCGCTACTCTGTCTCTGCCAGCCTGGGTAGAGCCCTGAACTGAGCTCATGCTTCCTTCAATACATGAGGAGTGAGCAGGCCGCTTCTTATCACCTGACCTTCCTATCAACTCAGGGAGGGGTTTCCCCGGTAGGGCGTACGTTATTCCAACCAGTTCCTTTCCCCTCCATCAGACGCCCCGGCTGACCAGGGGGAGGCAGTATAGAGACCAGGATTACTGCATGTTTTTTGTGAGGGTACCTACTAGAGCTCGTCGGGTTAGGCATGTAACCCGAAATACCCGGGTTTCTCGGGGCTCAGACTGTGAAATGCACTGTTCCACTAATACCCGAGTGGACCCGGCGAGCGGGGGGTCTCGGGGCTCAGACTGTGAAATGGACGGTTCCATTAATACCCGGGTGGAGGGAGGGAGGTCGGTCGCTCAGAAGACAGACTGGCAGTGACGCAGTCAATGACTGGCTGCTATTTATATTATCATATTACTACATAATGTTATATCATTGACCTAAATGGCGATATATTAACAAGGATAGGATGATTAAAACATATTTATGTCTGTATTAGCCTTGATGATGTCTTTCTTGACCGAAGGCTCTGTCTGTATTAGGAACAACTTTGGACAGGTGGAAAACTTTAGTTAAACTTGCAGAGTGGCGCATTACTTTACCTGAGTTACATCTTCTGATACTTGTACTTGAATGTTGACATGACATTATAATCCTGTTTAGTGTTTCACTACCACGAGCAAAGACTACAACGCATATTAATGGCGCTGATCAACACACACGTTGAAAGGCTAGGACAAAGATACCAAGGATTCGACAGTGATGTCATAATGCAACAAGGAAGTAGCGACGGACGCGACGCCATGTTCGAAGTTGTTTTAAAGATAGCAAGGATTCGTCGGCGATCTGATGTGACATCACTGACGAATCCTTGGACATATTTTACCTACTCATTTATATACACCAGTTATATCAAATATTGTCTATTAACGTAACGCTTTGGTTAATGGTTAAAAATGGTAAAATAATCGAGTTAAGTTACCGGTATACTCTGCAAAGCACAATGGAAAGCACAATGGAAACTCCAAAGCCAATTATAATGTTAAACAACATTATATGTGGTTTAACATGAGAAATGAACGTGGATTATAGTTGGCAATTAAGAAGGATTACAAACATCTAGAACGTGGATTTATTTTTGTATAGCTGTCCAATGAGCATTGACTGGGATTATACATCATAATCATGGAGGCTATACATTTAGGTAAGAAAGTATGAAACAAGTCTTATTTAACGCTGGACAACTTGTACTAATGACGTTGGCAAACAATTTTGCGTTCGGGTTTTTCGGAGGCTCGGGTTATGTACGGGTTCGGTTCTTGTATGTCACGGTTCTATACGGGTCGGTTTCCGACAGCTCTCGGTGCTGTTCGGGTCCGGTTCTCAATTTCTAATAATGGCCCGGGTCCATTCGGTCACGGGTATTTTTTTCGCGGGTCCATTCGGGTATGGGTCCTTCATATTGGACCATAGGCCGGGTCCATTCGGTTCCGGGTAAAAAAAATCACGGGTCCATTTGGGTTCGGGTAATTTTATTTGACCCGTGAAGACCTCTAGTACCTACCCTAGGGGACACGGGGAGAACATGCAAACTCCACACAGAAAGGCCCTTTCGAAAACCCTACCTAGGGTATGGGCACTGATGACGTGGAGGAGAGAACACGCCCCCAGCACCCCCCACTCCCCCCAGCGTCCCCGGGGGAATCGAACCCAGGAGCTCTAGCTGTGAGGCGACAGCGCTACCGACTGCGCCGCCGTGCCCCCGGTCCCTGAGCAACCTGGCTGCTGAGGACCTCATCATGTCAAACATGGACTGGAATCATCCACCAAACGCATTCTTTTGATAGAATTCATGGCTGAGGAGACAATTGTCTGGGAGATGCACCAGTGGCCCAGGCACACACATGCCCTCATGCATACGGTGCACGCACGCAGTGGTGGAAAAAGTACTCAAATTCTTTACTTAAGTAAAAGTACCAATAATCCAATATAGAAATACTCTGTTACAAGTAAAAGTCCAGAATTCAAAATTGACTTGAGTAAAAGTACAAAAGTATTGGCATCAAAATGTACTTCAAGTATCAAAAGTACTAAAATGTTCGCGTTGTGAGCTTGTAGATCAGCTATTTTCAAATAGCCTATGTGTAAAATAGGGCTAAAGTGGTTAATGTATGTTTTATAATGTAATAATTTCTATCTGCAAAGTAACTAGTAACTAAAGTTTTCAAATAATTGTAGTGGAGTAAAAGTATAATATTTGCCCCTGAGATGTAGTGGAGTAGAAGTAAAAGTATAGACAATTGGAAATACTCCAGTCAAGTAAAAGTACCTCAAAATTGTACTTAAGTGCAGTACTTGAGTAAATGTACTTGTTACTTTACACCACTGCACGCACGCACGCAAGCACGCACACACGCACGCACTCCCATACATACCCAACACTCCTCAAGGAGAAGTCAAGGCTCAAGAGAACAAAAAGCCTTCTGTCTGTATATTAGTTATGTTATGATGGCCTTTCTTCTCAACACACACGTGACTCAAAACCTGCATGTGTGCGTGATTCTCTGTGAGAGACAAAAGGACAGCAGGATTAAAACAACACATTTCCATTGGAAATGAGGCATTCGGGATGCATGTGATGTGTGTGTGTGTGTGTGTATGTGCGTGCATGTGTGTGAGTAGGCATCTATGCATGCACATGGGTATGTGTGTGAGTGCGCGCACGCCGCACACGTGCGTGTTGACAGTATATCCTCCTCTGCAGCCGGTCTCCACAGAAGGTCACTCAATAGCCTCCTCCCTCTCTCTCTCTCTCTCTCTCCGTCTCTCCCTCTCTGTCCATCTTTGCCTCCCTCTTTTCCGCTCATAATTCCTTCTTTCCTTCCTCCCTCCTCTCTCTCAACCCCTGATCTCTCTTATCCACGTCTTTTTCCTCCATCCTTCATCTCCTTCCCTCCTCTCGTTTCATCTCTTTGCTTAACTCTTTAAGACCGGGAACGCATCTGTGGGTCATTTTTGGGCGGTGTAGCCGCCCCTATAAGTGGGGTTGGGACACCTCATTAGCTGTATTGTGATTGGCTCATTAGTACACCCCTAGCTGTACTGTGATTGGCTGACTCTATTGGCTGACTCTATTCAGCACTGTGATTGGCTAGCGAGACACATTAATAACCTATAAATAGGATTATGCACTTCAAAAAAAAAAAAATTTTTAAAGTGAGCTTCCATCACTATGATGACCACTGTGATGACCACACCGCCCACTTCACACTGGGTGTGATTTTTAGATTTTGTTGGGGCTATTCAAAAATAGCAGATATACAAGCTCATAGCGCGGCACGGAGTGCTTCTGGGGGTTCCTGGGACGAAATATTTTACAAATGTTCGCTTTGAAGAATATATAATCCAAGATTTTGGCACACATTCTTATGATTTTTCAATAAATAGCAGATCTACAAGCTCGTAGCTCAAAGACAATCTAAAAATGACACACAGATGCGTTCCCGGTCTTAATGGGTTAATGTCTGTCTCTCACCACCTTCCTCCCTCCCCTCATCCCCCCCCCCCCCCCACCTCTCTCTCTCTGCCTTCTTATCCTCTCCGTCTGTCTGACCTGCTTGTTGAGGTGCTCTGACATCCATTAACTCATTCATTCACTGCCAGACTTATTTCAAGCTTGTGGTCCCTCTGCCAGGATTTTGCGACTATCTTACCTTTTCAAGTAGTCACAGAATATTTACCTCTGGTATGATTGATCCCCTGGTGGTTGCTAATCACTGAGGGTTGTCAGGTGTGGTTTCACAAATGTCAACGAGGTCAATGTGACCTCGTTGACATTTGTTGTTTGATGTTTGAAAATAGCATCTTTCACTCAAAAATACATGGTAAAACACGCCTCCGTTTATTTTTTAACATTGAAGTGAATGGAGCAGCAACTTTTTGGATAGCGTTATCTCCTATTTCCTTTGAGAAAATTGTTTTTAATATCATAATGTACTCACCCACTGCCAGCGATTTATTTATTATTATTTTTTTTTTAACCTCGCCACAGACCTTGCTTAATACCTAGGCGGGTGCAGTTATGAAAAAAAAGCACCTTACCCAAAACAAATTGCAACAAAACGTTTTTCAACAGTTTTTTGTAGTATTAGGTGTCCTTAATAACATACTAAAAGTTTACCAAAGTTTGATCACTGGAAAGGTGTTATTTTCAAGATGGCATCCAAAATGGCCAAAAAATCTTTAAAATAACCTAACTCCTTCATTATTTATCCTAGACAAGTACTTTTTGTGTCTAACCCTGTTTTGGGGGCATAGAAATACACAGGACTTGTCCAAATTGCAGAGATACATTTAGATAATTGTGAAATCTTAATATTTTGTTTTTGACTCTCTGAAATGTTCACCCATTTCAACTTATATTTGGAACAAGGCTTCAAGATATCCTCAAAACACAACAAAACAATAGTCAAAATGTTCAGTCATTCAGAAGGTGGCAGAGAAAGAGAATATTGTCAGTTGATATAGTATTGCTTGCAATATTGAAACATTTTGGATAGCTCTGCGGATCAAATGTGAATCAAACTGTCATCTTGTAGACAACATTTTGAAAAACTTTTTTAACACATTAGGAAGGCAATCGGTGTGAGTGTGTAAAGACTGAGGGGTGGCTACGGAGGTTAGTGCAGAGCTGTCAGAACCCATTTCTCTACTGGGTGCCTAGGCAGAGGGGAGTATGAGGGTGGGGTTGTGTGAGGAGGTAAAATGGGGTCTGGTGTAGAGTTTAGTGGGCCTAGGGTTCCCCTCAGGTGGGTACAGGGGAGTATGGGGAGTGGGGGTCACTGGATTGCTCCCTGGGCACTTGGAGCACAGAAGAGCAAAGTTATAGGAGCCAAGGAGACCCTGAGCTTCTCCTCTCCCCCACGTCCGAGGTGCAAAATCTTCAACAGTTGGCTCAGACATGTCCCATTAAAGCTATAGAGCGTCGCAGTTCCCGCCCACTTCCTGTTTCTTTTGGTGCCGGAAGAAAAAACTGCATTTTTCCATTGACATTTCCAAAAATATTTATATCTATTAATTTAAGCCTCGAATCAAGCCATCATGAGATGACATGAATCATGACCATAAAACGTTTTTTTCTGTGATTTTTTTTTATTTTATATTTAATTATATGATATACTATATTTAATAAATACCCTTTGTTTTGCCGTTTTCACAAAAAAAAAAATCACAGAATCAAACGTTTTATGGTCATGATTCATGTCATGTCATGATGGCTTGATTCGAGGCTTAAATTAATAGATATAAATATTTTTGGAAATGTCAATGGAAAAATGCATTGAGTTTTTTCTTCCGGCACCAAACAAAACAGGAAGTGGGCGGGAACTGCGACGCTCTATAGTGGGCACTTGGGAGCTCAGGACGAGTGCTCAGAGGCAGCTAAAGAGAATGGGGCTTGTCAGCCCCTGATGCACGTTGTGCATCGCGATAGCCAAATTCCAATTTTCAAGTGTCCATCCTCAAGTCTTCCACTCCCGCCTAAGCCCTGCCTCCGAGCGAGGAGGCGAGGAGGCAAGGAGCGCCATTTTGAAGTGACAGCAATTATGACGTGTCACACAGTTGGATTGCTGGACTATTCCAGAGCTTGGAGGGTTGTCATGTAGAGGAGGATAAATTATACGCCACGCATTTCAACGAAGACAGTTCCCCAAACGATACACTTGTATCTTGCCAGATTTCACTCCAAGTGGCTTAGGGAGCCTGCGCTCACCTCACGCTGGAGGACAGAGTGAGGAGGAGGCAGAAATGAAGCTTATGCGTTATGCTGGCTCCTATGCCTGAGATGGGCACTCGTGAGTGGGCATAGTTAGTGAGGAGGGACCCCCCCCCCCCCATAGTTGTGGTTGTAAGACCTCCACGTGGTGCATGACTGTGTGTCAGGCAGTCAGGGGTGTCCCTATGTCTGACTGGCTCACAGGAAAGTCGGTGTCTGGTTGGTGGCTGACCATTAATATTCCCAGGGGTCCCCAGTGACTTATCATTATGGCTCAGAGCATCCTCTCCCCTCAAATCAATTTGTAAAGTTAAAATTATCCAGATTAAAAAAAAAAAAAAAAAGATCAAAGTTCAAGGTTATTGCCAGCAGTACCAATCACAAAAGAAAAGACATGTGAAATTAATTTTGCACTAAAACCCCACACAACTACTACAATCTCAGGAATAAGATGTCTGTGACAAGCAAATCTGAACCCTATCCGGCCACACTCCTCTACCACCCCTACCCAAGACAGTAGACACTAAATGTTGTGATAGCTCTGTGCTGACTTACAATGTTTACAAATGTCACAGTACCACCCAGTAATAATGAATTTATTCCTTTTTGGTATGAAAATAAATCTCCTGAAAGCTTCAACAGAATGTGAATTACCAATTCACCAATCCTGGGCATTATGTAGAAAAGGGAGAAATGTCAAATTACATTGTTATATATATATATATGTGTGTGTGCTTATAACCATGCTTATAACCAATTCCTTTATAATTGAACTTGCAATCACTTGACTATAATTTATATATGCTAATTAGATTTCAAGATTACCAAAACATGGGGTTAGGCACCAACATTACTTGTCTAGGATGAATAATGAAGGAGTAATGGTCTTTTTAAGGAACTGGCGGCGGCCATCTTGAAAATGTTACCTTTCTAGTGGTCCGATTTTGGTAAACTTTTGATATGTTATTAAGTACACCTAATACTACAATAATCCATTGAAAAACCTTTTGTTGCAATTTGTTTTGGGTCAAACCATAACTGCACCCGCCTAACCTTATGATCGCATGTTCAACTGTTTGTAGACACACAGGGTAGTTGTGTGAGTGGCCCAGAGAAGACATTTTCAATCGGCGACATTCCATTTTGCAGTAGTAGCAGTTTCTAAAACCTGTTTCAAACAGCGTTCAGCGCGGAGAAAAACAACACCGAGATAATGGCGATTTAGCGGAAGCTTTAGAGCGGCGGCAGATGGGAACGAAAATCTTCAATTGACGTCATTTCCGTATCCAGGTGTGCTACAATGAAATTTGTCACTGCGAGAGAGTGCTACAATAAAATGTGTCACTTCGAGAGAGAAAAAAAAAAAAGACCACTTCGCGTAGGCTACGCGATGGGCACGCTGCGGCTTTATTTAGGTTCGCGTAGATCTACGCCGATACCATTACCAGCATTTTACGCAGTATTAGAGGCATTTCCGATACTGGCATAGGTTTCAGGACAACTCTAATAATAAGCAAATGTTTGCACTCAGGAGGAAAAATATGACAAGACATGAGGAACGAAAGGGGTGAAAGACTCGCACACCACACAGAATTGTAAGGATGACCCCATAGACATAGACTCGAAAATAATGATCTAAATGTTGTACATGCTCAACCACCTGCTAAAGTGCTTGATCTTTTATTTTTCTAGTCTCTTTCTAAGGAGTCATCCTTAAATTATTGTGCGGTGTGCGAGTCTTTCGCCACTTTAGTTTCTCTTGTTTTTTTGAGACGACCGCACCTGCAATCAACCTTAAACGAAGGACAAAGACAGGCGTAACGGTCTACCCTGGACTGAAGTAAGACATGGGAACAGGCTGCTTAGGGGGAAGTTACTCATTACAACAATGGTGTATGAATGTATCTAATGGTGGGGTAGAAGATCTGATTAGAGGCCTCGAGGAACTCGGTCCTACACACAGTCAGTTGACCATCCTCCTGTCCTCTGTTTGTCGTTCTTTCACTCTTCCTCCATTCCCTCTCTCCTCCCCTGTCCTCTTCCACCCTTTGCTTTTGGGATAATGACTTGGCAAGAGGAACAGGAGAGAGAGAGAGAGAGAGAGAGAGAGAGAGATTGAAAACAGAGGTCAGCAGAGAGAGAGAGAGAGAGAGAGAGAGAGAGAGAGAGAGAGAGAGAGAGAGAGAGAGAGAGAGAGAGAGAGAGAGAGAGAGGATGAAACAGAAAAGGACACACACCAACAAAAAAAAAGAATCAAAGTCACAAAGAGTAGGAGAGGGACAAAGACGACAGCAAGAGAGAAAAAGAGTCGACTGCCACAATATTCTGAATCTGACTTTCAAAAGTACAGGGAAAGTCAATGCCTGAGTAGCCTTTCGCGTTTTGCTGAAAAATAAGAGCCTGGACCAGCCTGTTGACGTTCCTGGCATAGGAAGTGGGTGATTTCCCCAACCAACCAGAGTGCAGTGGGCGTCGCTCCAAATGTTGTGACGTCAGTGCTCTCAATGCTGCACATTGGGGAGGAGGAGGAGGGGCACGGGGGGCGGGAGCACAGATCGGTGAACCAATGGGATCCGGCGGATTCTCTCTCCGGAGATTTTGAACCCGCCCCTCTAGACAAGATATCAGAACGCGCTAGGGCAGCCTAATGTGAGTGACGCTCACACATAACATACAGTATATATAGACTGTGCGGGTTGAAAGAAAACAAGACCACATCACTGCGGCATTTTCTAAACATATACGGCTGCTGTTGTTACTGTATAATCATCATCTAACTAACTAACTCTGCCGTCATGTAACCTACTGTATATATCTGATCTAATGAGTTCAGATCAAAACCTGCTGACTCCAACACAAGAAACGCTCAGCCAGGAGTCAGCAGCCACACCAAAAGATATCAGATGCCAGTGGTGGAAAAAGTACTCAAATGTTTGACTTAAGTAAAAGTATCAATACTGCAATGTAGAAGTACTCTGTAACAAATAAAAGTCCCGAATTCAAAATTTACTTGAGTAAAAGTACAAAAGTATTGGTATCAAAATGTACTGTAAAGTAAAAGTACTAAATCGTTGGAAAATAGCAGATCTACAAGCTTGTAGATCGGCTATTTTCAAATAGTCTAGGTGTAAAATAGGGCTAAAGTGGTTATGTTTTATAATGTAATAATTTATATCTGCAAAGTAACTAGTAACTAAAGTTTTCTAATACTTGTAGTGGAGTAAAAGTACAATATTTGCCTCCGAGATGTAGTGGAGTAGAAGTAAAAGTATAGACAATTGGAAATACTCCAGTATACTAAAAGTACCTCAAAATTGTACTTAAGTACAGTACTTGAGTAAATGTACTTAGTTACTTTAAACCACTGTCAGATGCAGAATCATGTTTTAGTTACAGCCTTTCTAAAACGTTTTGTATGAAACTTTGTCTATTACAGTCTAATTGTAATATTAAAATAAATTCAAAATCATATTTGTCCAAAAAAAACAACATCCACCATCATACGCAACCTGCCTGCCAATCCAATTATAAGAAAAAGTTGATACATGCGCAAGCAGCCGCTGACCTGTGTGATCCCGGCGAGCATCATGGGAGAGACCAGCAGCGTAAACAGTAAACAATGCAAGCGCCAGCATCTAATGCTTGTTTAGACACAAGCTACAGTGGGCTAGGATGGTGCCCATTAGGAGTGACTTGGATTTGCATTCATTGTGGATTTTAATTCTTGACAGACAGCTCATGGAACTTAACTGTTATTCAGTATGACTCCTACGGGATAATGAAGGCTGCTGCCCCCTTAAGTATATTTTTATTTAAATCTTTATTTCCAAAACAGCTAAAATAGCCAAACCCCAATGTCACAAAGCTCACAATGTCTCGCTACGTGAGCTTGTAGACCAGCTATTTGTGTTATCTGTCATACAATGAATTAAGAAAATGTTTTTTTTTGGGGGGGGGGGGGGGGGTTAAAAATCAAACCCTGGTCCTTTTTCTATTTCTTCTTTCTACTTCTATGCAAGTACCACTAGTAAGTTGGAAAAGCTAACCTGCAATGAATGTGTTTTGATGCGAGTTACACACACACACACATACCCCTCTCGGTAGCCACTAAAAGGTCGATGAAATCATGAAAAAGCACCACGATGACTAAAATATTCCCTCCACACACTTCAAAACATTAAAAAGCCCCCCCCCCCCCCCCCCCCCCGCTCCCTCCCTCCCCCTCCTCACTGTGACTTTGCAAAGCGTCTAATCAAATAAATTGATGTTGGCTTGCGGCTTCAGAATTAATTACGGCATTAAACATGAGCTAAGTGGAGAATATTATAAGTTTGATAGCGCATAATTACTGCTATATTAATGATTCATACGAGCGCGGTGGCTGTGGTTGATGTTCGACCGGTCATGTGCACAGTGAGGAGTTTAGCACACGAACATAAAGGCAGATATATTTCTTTACTAACTACGTCTGATATGTAGAGACTGAGGAGGAGCTTAACTCTGTTGCCAACTAGGCAACCTGAAATTCAAATTAGGGACGCCAGGCCAGTACACAGGGTTTAAGTGGTTAAATGCAGTGGTAGAAAAAATACTCAAATGTCTTACTTAAGTAAAAGTATCAATACCGCAATGTAGAAATACTCTGTTACAAGTAAAAGTCCGGAATTCAAAATTCACTTGTCTAAAAGTACAAAAGTATTGGTATCAAAATGTACTTAAAGTACCAAAAGTAAAACTACTAAAAAGTACAGTACTTGAGTATATGTACTTAGTTACTTTACACCACTGGTTTAATGTTGTTTTCACCCACAATGCACCTCAACTTTATTGTAGATAGACAGACAGACAGACAGTCAGTCAGTAGCTTACTTGAATACGAGGCCACAGTAATGGAGGGCCAATCTAAGCTGCCTTTTCATTGGCTGAGCCTCTGGGGAGGCCCCGGCTCCCTGGCTGACCTTGGCCAATAGGAGTCCTTGGCTAAGCTGCTGACCCTGTAACCCCGCCTTCACATCCAATATTCCTCAACAAGGTGTGTGTGTGTGTGTGTGTGTGTGTGTGTGTGTGTGTGTGTGTGTGTGTGTGTGTGTGTGTGTGTGTGTGTGTGTGTGTGTGTGTGTGTGTGTGTGTGTGTGTGTGTGTGTGCGTGTGTGTGTGTGCGCGCGTGTGTGTGCGCGAGCGCGTGTATGTGATCTTCAGCAGAAGAGACAAAGAGAAATGCACTTCTGTGTGTATGTTTGAGTGTATTTTTGCACACACGCATGCGTGCGTGCGTGCGTGCGCGACATGTGAGATGCGACCTGCCTTATGTAAATGACGTGCGTCCCCTGTGTGCATGCGGTCGCTCCGCAGCCTAATTAAATATTTCTTAACGAGCGCGGTAATTTTGGCCGCGGGCGCGATGGAGGGAGAATATTTAATATACATCACAAAAGATGTTCAGAAATTAATGACCAGCTACGATTAAAAAGACAACAAAGGGCGAGAGAGGGAGGGGAGGAGGGGGGGGGGAGACAAGAGACGGAGGGGGAGGAGAGAGGGAGGGGGAAGAGAAAGAAAAGAGAGAGAGAGAGAGATGGGGGGGGTGGAGGGTGACAGACAGTGGATCCCTTCTTAAAAGGGATCATCATCGTAATAAAAAAGGATTTTCACCTCTGAGAGAGGACGAGGATTGACAGAACGGGAGGATATCGAGGGGATTCAAGGAAAAATAAAACGACACATCGACACGGAGAGGGGGAGAGAATCAGAAATCTGAATCAGCTTTAATGTCACATAACAGGTTTACAGGTGTGAGGAAGTGGGAGGAACTATTTTATTTCCCCGCACGCGCTTCATCATTAGGTTTTCGGTGAGAAGAGGGGGGGGTACATTCCCAAAACAGGGGTGACAAGTTCGAAGTGGATGAAAGCAAGTTATGAGTTTGTGCGACATGTTTTGAGATGGGGGTCCGCGGCCAAATACATATCATTTTGGGGGTCCTTGACATAACGTAAGTCTTTTTAAAAAACTGTTAGGATTTAGAAGACATTTGTAGAATCCCCAGAAGCAAAAGATTTGAGTTACAAATGTTTTCAATGCTTGAAAAAAAGATATATTCAAAGATTTGCATGATTTTTCCAAAAAAAAGCAGATCTACAAGCTCATAGCGCGGCACTCTGTGCCACGCTATGAGCTTGTATATCTGCTATTTTTAAAGTGACAAGAGTATTAAGTGACAGAGATTGAATGGGTTCATATTGTTCGTTACTACCTCCAAACAGCCTCCTCTAGACAGGCCTCGTCCCCAAGGGGGTCCCCAGACCACAGCCTGGGAAGCACTGATCCAGCACATCCACATTAGTGTCCAACACCTGACTTTATGACAAGGAGCACCCGTGGTATCGGCGCCTATGACCTCAGGTGTGCGTTGTACCTTGTGATATTAACTATGTACACTTCTCTGTACTGTTATACTACAGTGTAAAAATACTCTATTACAAATAAAAGTCCTGTATTTTCCGGTGAGGGTCCGTGGCCATTTGAATTTGGAAAAATGTTTGAGAACCACCGATCTATGACGCCAGTACTCTGATGTCAGTAACACACACACACACACACACACACACACACACACACACACACACACACACACACACACACACACACACGCACACACACACACACACACACACACACACACACTCACACACACAGACCCAGATCCTTCGGTTACCGCTGCACTCCCAAGTCCTGAACACGAATAAGCTTCCCCCCAAACCAGCGAAACATCCTAACGTTATGTACAAAGGTAATCTGCTTTTCCGTGGTTAATTGCATATTGAGCGGAGAGAGAGAGAGAGCGGTCGCTGGAGACGCATTCCAAAACACATTCCACCATCAATCTGTCTCCACTGGAAACTACACACACAGATCTGGATGTGGTCTCTGTCGAGCAGAAACCTCGTATCTCCATGTTTTTTACTTTATGCTTTTTCATAATTTAATGCCCTAGCCTAGTTCACCATACTACAGTGTCACGCAAAAGTATAGCAAAAATAGCCGATCTACACGCTCACAGAAAAGTATGAAGAGTTTGTGACTGAAAGGACTGGAAGACAGGTTCTTTATTTTTTCATTGCCTGAAAAGTAACGGTTTCTGGACATATGATATTTCCACCGGACGGCGGCGATATTATCTGGATACCAAAAATACCCGGTCAGAACAGGCCCAGAAAAACAACAGATAGGACTCTCTCACACACACACACACACACATGATTGATGAATACACAGCAGCCAAGCCCTCAGCATCAGCAAGCGTGCGCGCGCGCGCGCGCGCGCGCGCGTGCGTGCGTGCGTGCGTGCGTGCGTATACCAAAAATACCCTACCCGGTCAGAACAGGCCCAGAAAAACAACAGATAGGACTCTCTCACACACACACACACACACATGATTGATGAATACACAGCAGCCAAGCCCTCAGCATCAGCAAGCGTGCGCGCGCGCGCGTTGCGCGCGCTGCGCGCGCGCGCGCGCGTGCGTGCGTGCGTGCGTGCGTGCGTGCGTGCGTGCGTGCGTGCGTGCGTGCGTGCGTGCGTGCGTGCGTGCGTGCGTGCGTGCGTGCGTGCGTGCGTGCGTGCGTGCGTGCGTGCGTGCGTGCGTGCGTGCGTGCGTGCGTGCGTGCGTGCGTGCGTGCGTGCGTGCGTGCGTGCGTGCGTGTGACATAAAAAGAAAGATAGATTTTTGGGACAAGAACGAGAGAGAGAAGGCAGACAGATGAAAGACAGACAGACAGACATAAACTAACTGTTGATAGACAGATGCAGAGCCAATCAGTGACACAGATATGATGACAAAGGAGAGGAAGAGACCACAAGAGAAACGGAAGATACAAAAAAAACATTTAACAATTAACTTCCAAGGACAAAAAGGAGAGAAGGGCTCTTCTCCTCCTCTGTGAACTCCTCCTCTCCTCTGATTTTATTCAGTTCTCAAAGCTCCTCAGATCAGACTAATCCACTGTGGCGGAGAACTGAATAGCACGCACACGCACACACACACACACACACACACACACACACACACGCACAGTGCTCAAAGACACACAGCACCACACACACAAACACAAGAGTCAGCCCTATGACAGTTAAATGCCACAAAGACAAAATGCCCCAAAACTCACTCTCTCTCTCTCTGCAGATCTACAAGCTCACAATGCGCGACCATGCGACGCATTGGAGATTTTAAAACGTTTTGTTTTAAATAATTATAAAAAAGGAACGGTTTTGGACAATTCCACCAACAGCAACACTATTTATTCATCAACAAGAGGCAGAAACTTGGCAACTTCGTACAATGGCATGACCGGCACACACACACACACCAGGGACATGGAAGACACAGGAGAAGTCGGGAACACAGGGAGAGACGTCGGGTGACCCGATTAATATGAATCTGTTAGAGTGAAATGAGGCTTTATTGATCTACCTTCTCACACACACAGTAGAAGAAGGGATCCCTTAATAAAACAGCCTTCTCTCTCTCTCTCTCTCTCTCTCTCTCTCTCTCTCTCTCTCTCTCTCTCTCTCTCTCTCTCTCTCTCTCTCTCTCTCTCTCTCTCTCTCTCTCTCTCTCTCTCTCTCTCTCTCTCTCTCTCTCTCTCTCTCTCTCTCTCTCTCTCTCTCTCTCTCTCTCTCTCTCTCTCAAGGAGTAGTTCACCCAAAAACAAATACTTATTGTCTATCAATTACACACCCCATGAAGCCTTGAATTCATGGAGATTCTTTTCTTTTTGTCGCATTCCTAAGCCAATAATTTGACCGGGTCATCGGTCAATAGGAGACTCAGTAGAAGATCAAATTATTGGCTGAGGAATGTGACAAAAACTGACAAATCAAGGCTTCATGGGGTGTGTGATTGATAGAAAATAAGCAATGCCTTCCCCACAATAGGGATGCTGGGGTTTAAGTGGTTAACCAACACCTTCACCTTTTCTCTCCTCCAATTTCTCCTCCGTCAACTCACTAAAGGTAGCAATACCACAATGTAAGACATTCACTGTTACAGTCATGTGTACTGTATATTCTATATTACATTTGGCAAAGGGGAGGGCCGGCAGGCGGTCATTATAACATGACTATATATGGGCATGCCAATATATGGTCATATACTGATGACATCAGGGATCTCCATATATTGACAAAAAAGGCACACAGACGGGTACAACGGGTAATCGCGACGCGTTGTGAGCTTGTAGATCTGCTACTCTGACAAAGCCCCCCGACACTATGACTCAGGCATATCGGTCGGTTCGGCGGTGAGACGTTGGTGAGAGGGCCGAGTAGTTTGAGTAAAAGTACGAAAGTATTGGCATCAAAATATAGTACTTACAGTACTAAAGGTCAAAGCACTCATTATGCAGAATGGTCCCAATCAAATGATTGGATTGTAATTAGTCATGTATTAATATGTTCATCACTTAATATCTGGTGGCCATGAGGGGCGGCCATAGCTGAATGGGCAGAGGTCCCCCCGTTCGCCCCTCAGCACAACCAGAATAAGATAACACCTTGATTGATCCCAACGGGCAAATGCAGCCGCCAAAAGGCAGCACAGCAGTTAAGATACAGATTGCAGAGTAAAAAAAAAAAAACTCACATTCAATGTGACACCCTCACTACATGGCAATACAATACATGGTGTGTTGAAGTGTCCCTTCGCAAGACACTTAACTCCTAACTCCCTGTTCTGGGTTATATTCCTCTATGCACATATTTGCCTATGAGGTAGTGGAGTAGAAGTATACAAAATGGAAATAGTGTAAGACTAAATATAAGTAGCTCAAAAGTGTACTCAAGTACAATACTTGAGGAAATGTACGTTCGACCACTGGTCATTGCAGTCTGGGTACGATCACAAAGAAACAGAACAAAACAACAAACAAAATCTACGCAAGAATGCCACACCAAGAATGATGTGAAATATCTTTTTCACATTCTATCTGGCTCTCTCTTCACACCACTGGTGAGAACAATTGGAGTCACCGGGTTCAAGCAGCAAGTGACGATGAGCTTTTTGTTGTGCTTTTGTTGATAAAAAAGGAAAAGAACATAATTGGGTTCAACCCTGTTTAGGTGGAGGAGGAGAGAACAAGGTTTGCTGTGAATTAAATCAGACATTTTATATTAAAACCACTTAAACCTCTGTAGTCGTACAGACTTGAGCCACACCTGTACTTTGACCACTTTTTCCGTCTACAACAAATCTCTTCGCCAAAAATAGGCAATCTACAAGCTAACAAGAGCTTGTAGACGGTATGAAACATCCTGTTTCTCATACCGTCTCCTCCAGTAGATTGGAAAGTGCGGTGTGAAGCTACGGTACGCTAATGGACAGTAGTGTTGAACATTATCCAATAGAAACGGAGAGAGACACAGAGAGAGAGAGAGAGAGAGAGAGAGAGAGAGAGAGAGAGAGAGAGAGAGAGAGAGAGAGAGAGAGAGAGAGAGAGAAGTGAGGGTGAGAGGCTAAGGGTGACTGGACCTCTATAATGGAAATAGTGGAGCGGAACATGAACACGCACGCACACATGTATCCTCGCGCATGCACGCGCAAACACACAGATTAATGTGAACGTTCATACACAGACGCACGCACACGTGCACACGCACCCTTCGTCTTCCTAAAAGAACCAACAGTGTTGCATTTCCCCGCTGCTCTGACAAGCAGTGGTGGAAAGTAACTAAGTACATGCACTCAAGTACTGTCCTTAAGAACCATTTTGAGGTATTTTTTACTTTACTGGAGTATTTGCAACTTTCAGTACTTTTACTTCTACTCCACCACATCTCGGAGGCAAATTGTACACTTTTACTCGATTATAGAGTAATTACTCGATTTATATTATAATATCAAATCATACATTACCCACTTCAGCCCTATATACACATTTCAGCCAATTTAAAATAGCCTATCTAGATCTGCTATTTTCAAAAGATTTTTATACATTTGAAAACTTTGTAAAATGGGACATTCTGCATAATGAGTACTTTCTACTTTTGGTACTTTAAGAACATTTTAATATGAATATTTTGTACTTTCACTTGTAACAGTATTTCTACATTGCAGTATTGCTACTTTTACTTAAGTAAGACAATTGCGTACTTATTCCACCACTGCTGACAAGTTTGATTTAAAGATTTGCCCACTTAAAAAATTAAAGGATGGCCATACAGTATGAAGACCAGACAGTCTAATGAGGAAACATTATTCCACTACTTGTGATTTGTTCTAGAAAGAAATAATATAGCAACATCAGCTTGACCACTTTAAAGCTATTGGCGACTTGAAAATAGCTGATCTATCTAGCTCACAACATGCTCACAACGTGCGATGAGTTGTGAGCTTACAGATCTGCTATTTAAAATACATATTTATATGGGGGTCCTTGACATGAAAAAGTTTGATCACTGGTCTATAAACGGATAGGAAGAGAGAAAAGGGGAAAAAAGGTTTAAGGAAGAAAGAGAGAGAGTGAGAGAGAAAGAGAGACGTATTATGACACAGCCTACTGAGCTGGCACATAGCCAGGCTGCTTCACAGCTGGACACGCACGCACGCACGCACACACACACACACACACACACACACACACACACACACACACACACACACACACACACACACACACACACACACACACACACACACACACACACACACACACACACACACACACACACACACACACACACACACACACACACACACACACACACACAGTATAGAGTATAGAGTTCATAGTAGACTGCTTGTTCATTTATCATCCTAGAACCAATGTAGTTGGAAACTGTGTGTGTGTGTGTGTGTGTGTGTGTGTGTGTGTGTGTGTGTGTGTGTGTGTGTGTGTTTTAGATGGTGATTTATTAGGTAAATCCAGCTTGAAAGCAATCGCATCACCAGAACAGTTGGAGAGAGAGAGAGATGGAGAGCAATACAAGAGGAGAGAGGGATGGATGAAAAGAGGAAGAGACAGACAAGAGATAGGGAGGGAGAAGGAGAAGAAGAGAAAGAGACGGTAAGCCGGATAGAGAGAGCGAGAGAGCGAGAGGGTGGTAAGCCTGAGAGAAAGAGAAATATATCTATCTGTCTGTCTGTCTGTCTGTCTGTCTGTGAGCCTATTAGTCATCCTGTCTCTCTGTTTACCTGTAAATGTCTGTCTGTATCTCTTCTATTGAAAGACAAGAAAAATCTCAAAATCTCTGGCAGCCCCTGGGATCAACATTGTACTGTGTGTGTGTGTGTGTGTGCACGCGCATATATGGATTGATCCAGGTGAAGGATCTCTCAGTTTTTGTGTCTGGTGGGAAGGGGGCTGACACACACACACGCATGCCTCTGTCTCCAACTCCCAAATCACTAAAGCCTCTTTGACTCTGCTGACATGCAATATCCATCACACTCACACACACACACACACACACACACACACACACACACACACACACACACACACACACACACACACACACACACACACACACACACACACACACACACACACACACACACACACACACTGTATGTGTGAAATGAACCTTATGACCTTCTGTGTGTGTGTGTGTGTGTGTACGCGTGTGTGTACGCGTGCGTAAGCGTGTGTACGCGCGCGTAAGCGTGCGTACGCGTGCGTGTAAGCAGAAATTACAGCCTGCTACTGTATCAAACAGGGCTTACCAGTCACCTCTGCAGGGGCTCAGAAGGCTAAAGGCTACACAAACAACATTGACGCACATCTGGTCAAATGCAGCATGCTCCTTTTGTTTCTGTTATATTGTTACCTCAAAAACTACTAGGATCCATATTTACCAGGGATCTTCAACGTCTTTCAGGTCACGGACCCCTTAGCTGAGAGAGCGAGAGATGAAGCAGGGACCCCCCTTCATAACTTGTTTGACAGCACTATCATCAGTGTTGTGTTAATGTGTTTTGTTTTTGTTTGTCTACTCATTATCTTTTCTATTAATATGTTGGATTCATGTTAATGTGTATTTTCAGACATTTAACCACATAATTTTAACCCTCAGTACTTTCTAAACTTGAAATTTGGCTCTGGACATGGTCTGCTCTTATCATAGCCTCGCGTGGCCAGACAATATCACACGACACACTGCGTGGATATTAGTCTGGTCCTTATCAACGATAGATTTTTTTCCAAGGGGCGGTTACAAAAAGATCCAAACGGACTCTATTGGTTAGACCTAAACCAATCAGAGCAGTGCTTCCTTGTTCACGAACTAATCAGAGCAGTGCTTCCTTGTACGTCATTGCTCCAAATAAGGTGATAAGCCCGCCCACATTTGGATACTGGGCCCTGGTTGGCTCCACACCACTGCGGAGGGAGAGAAGTGGAATCTCTATGGAGGGGGGCCAGACCTAATCTGCCGAGGGCTAAAGTGCGATGCGATTTTGCAAAGGCAGATTCGGCTGGAACCAGGCTACTCTTATCACCCTCTACACCAAACGTATTCACCAAAAGTAGCAAAATTACAAGGCCCAAACAGCATAAAAAGATATTCCTGAAATTGAATCATTTTATCAATTTCATCAATAACATCACTCAAATGTAACCAGATTGGGCCCTTATATTGGCTATTGGTTCCATGAGTACACTCTCAGAGTTAAATTAACGCAGAGTTTACTGTGCAAGAAGTTGTCGAGTTGGTAAACAAACTGATTTATCAGGATTGCTTATTTTTACAACAGTCCAACTTCTGACTGTGACTCACTACTTGCATTTTGTGATCCAGATTGCTTTTATGATTAAAGTACACGTTCAAATCCTGAGTGTCAACTTAACCCATTAAGACCGGGAAAGAATCTGTGTCATTTTTAGATTTCTTTGGGCTATTCAAAAATAGCAGATCTACAAGCTTGTAGCGCAGCACTCACTACAAGCTTGTAGATCTGCTATTTTTTTTTTAAACATGCAAATCTTTGTAAATACATATTTTTAAAGCAAACATTTTTGAATCAAATCTTTGCAACTGGGGATTCTACAAATTCTTCTAAATAGTCTTCTAAATCTAAATCCTAATCCTGAACAAAATGTATGTTGCTATAATATTAGTGGTTCTCAAACTTTTTCATGTCAAGGAAGGACCACCCAAAATGATATTACGGTAATTTTGGCCGCGGACCCCCATGTCAAAATATTTTGTTCCAGGGACCCCCAATGAAGCTGTAACAGAGTTAATATATATATTCAAAGATTTGCACACATTTTCACGCTTTTTCAACAACAACAAAAAGCAGATCTACAAGCTCATAGTGCGGCACTCTGTGCTATGAGCTTGTAGATCTGCTATTTTTTGAATAGCCCAAAGAAATCTTAAAATGACACAGATGCATTCCCGGTCTTAGAGGGTTAAAGGTAGGGTAAGGTAAGTGATATTTTTTGTTGTTTGTTAAAAAGTTATAGCTCTATTTTCTATTAGTAATCATTGTTATAGAGTGTTTGTTCGGTAACGGGTTCTCCCAGTCTCTCTCTCCCCAAAAAATAAACTAAACAGAAAATACGTTTTCAGGTGGTTAGACAATTTCATCCAATCAGGAGAGAGTACACATTCATCAGCTTTCCAGTACCAGTTTTCACTGGTTTAATCTGTGTCCTGACTGAGAGCGTTCTCTTTCCAGATTGGATAAAATTCTGTCCTGAAAATGCTTTTTCTGTTTAATAAAGAGCTGGAGAGACAGGCAGGCTCCTGTTACTGAACAAACTCTCTATGGCAATGAGTACTATCAGAATATAGAGCTATTTAACACGTATCTAAACAAAAAACATATCACTTACCCAACCTTTAAAGTAATACTAGGTAACGTTTTCAACAAAACTAAAGTTAAATTGTATATCTTTTGCGAGTGGCAAAAGTTTCACAACACCCACTCCGTGAATTTCACCCCCGGAAGCCTTTTATTTATATATTTTCTATTGAACGTGTACGGGGGGGACTTTCCCGGGAAAATGACGTTCCTGGCCAACGTCATGACGTCGTGGCCGACGTCCTCAGGAACTACCGCAACGGTTTCCTGTTTGGCCAGGAACTACCGCGCTATAACAAAAAGGAACCTCACGCTGATTTTAAGATAATGTAGGATTGGAAGATCGAAAAAGAACAGAAAAAGAAAGCACAGCTCATGGTAACTAATGCTCCACTGGCTAAGAGAAACGATCCGTAGATAGTATAAAACAATTACAAGATCGCTTTTTGAAACGCTTCCGGCTTCCGGTGAAAACGAATGGAATTCTGGGTAATCGAGGACTAGGGAAATTGTATGCAGTGACGGTAGTGACCAGCAGAGGTTGCTAAAAATCGTTATTTGTGATTCTGCATTGTACAACTTTAACACTGAGTTACAAATCATCTGCGACGGGGGGAAACCTCATATATCCAAAACTGTTACTTTTCAGGATTCAAATTCTAAAGTAGCAAAAGTAGCAGATCTACAAGCTCAAAACGGGTCATTTCGCGACACGTTTTGAGCTTGTGGATCTGCTACTTTTGATACTTTTGTGTGAGCATGATCAAATTCACGAAAAAACACCAAAAAAATACGAATATGGAGATAAGAGGTTTCTGCCCGACAGCAACGAAATGTTGAAATTAGCACTCCGGATTGCACTGCGTAATGATCACTGGTTGTACCCGTTGTGAGTGCTTATTTCGAGCTCAAACTTTTAAACAATTTAGCGTAACACTGCTCTGCTGCTCACAGCTCCCTCTGCCCTCCAGACTTCCAGTTGACTAATTTTGCCTTCAGAATAAAATGCCTCAAATACAATCAATAATGTATTAACAGTCTATAAAGGGCAGCACTGCCTGGAACCATTTGTTTTAGCTTGTGGCAGTCAGTACCAACACTCACTCACACACGTATATGTGTGCAGTGACATGTCCTGCAGACTGCGCTAACCAACATTTCACTGGTAGAACAATGGTGATGTTCCACAGTCTTCAACAGGGGGTCTGGGGACCCCTAGGGGGTCCTCAGAGTTACTACAGGGGGGCCGCCAAAACTTTGTGTGATATGATTTTTACATTAACCATTAGCATCCCTTTTCTGAGGAGAACTTTGGCCAAAAATAGCCGATCTACATGCTCACAACGCCTCGCGCTGCGAGGCGTTGAGAGGGATACGAGAGCAGACCAAGTTAAAAAAAAGAGTTGAATCTGAAACACAATTTTATACAACATAGAGGGGGTCCCTGCTTCATCTCTCTCTCAGCTAGGGGGTCCTTGGCCTGAAAAACATTGAAGACCCGTGTTCTACAGTGATTCTCCAGTGGGCCGCGAGGAGATCCACTTGAAATATTAGGCAAAACATTAAGATTTTATGATAATGTAACAATATATACTGTATAGAGTTGTTAAAGTTTGTAAGAAAAATATCATTGTATTATTTCTTTAAAACATAGAAAATTTTGTTTTAATTATCATATTGATTGATGAATAGGAAATTAAAGTATACTATGTTAGTTCCATTGATCCAAGTTAAGTGTTAAGTGGTCAGATGGGTGGGCACACGACTCTACGGTTCGTGTGGCTAAATACTAGGACAACGGAGAAACGTAAAAAAAGATCCAGGGCCGAGAGACGAGCAACACGATGGGGGTTGGAATCAAACTCGGGACGTCACCAGCGCACCACAACTAGCTGAGCCAGCAGGCACCCCTCAAAACATACATTTAAAGGAATACTTCACCTAAAAGTGCCACCTTAACATGTCCATTGAACATGGACATGTTTTTTGTTTCAGTCGCATTCCTGAGCTTCAACATCTGATTCAATATCTATGGTGTCCGCTGCGATAGGATACCAATGCAAAACTATATAAAACTAGAAAATGTGCTCCTCGGAGCACAAGTCTCCGCCAGCAGACCCGTGCTATTTTACTCAAATGGCTTTGCCGTAGGGATATCTGAATTTGATCTTTGACTTGTTGTGCTTCCACCATGTACTGAGCTGCCAGGAGATAGTCTATGTCTTTAGCAAAACGGCCATCACAATGCAAAAGGCGTTGGTTAAAATATTTTCTGTGTGTGATGTTTTTTGCTCTTTCTGTTTTTAAACCACCGCGGCCATAAGGGTACTTTGATGGGTTTGCCAACTCTTCAAACTTGTCGTCTTGGTAGAATGCGCATGGTTTTTGGTGTTCTGCAGGGGCGACTGAATATGTAGTGTCTGCATCTAAAAAATGTTCTTTTTTGTGTCATATGGGAGTCCTCATAATTGACTGGTTTGTTCAAATGCTTGTCTGTCTTCTTCATCTTCATTGTCTTGAACAGTTTCAGCAGTTGATTGGTGTGTTTGATCTATGTCAGTTTTCTCTAGTGCTACATAATGTATTTGATCAAGGTGGCCAATTGTTACAGTATTAAGACTTCGGCCTTGTTGTGGGATCAATTCAACTCTATAGTCCTCTTCTGTGTTACTGTTGTAGATGAGTATGCTTTCTTAGCTTTGGCCTTCTGCGCCTTTGCTTCTTCATCAGGTTTCAGACGATGATTTGCTGCTTCTTCAGTTTGCTTAATGGGAGTTAGTTTCATTGTGTGATCTCAGCTGTGATCTCTGTTTGTACTGTAAAGTACTGTTCCTGTCTAAGCTATTTATATATTTATATTACATATTGTGATGTCACGTGAAACTGACCAATGTTAGGTGTTCTCAGAGGGACACACACACGCACGGACGGGTGATTTGTACTGGAAGGTACTGCTCCAATCAAGACTGATTGATCCTGTCTTACCTCACTTCAAAAAATATAAATGGCTTTTTGAAGTGACACACCTATTTATAGGATTTTATTTCGTCATGCGTCCCTCTAGCCAATCAAAAGCATTGGTGTCAACATATTGTCATCTGTCACGTGGAGCTTGACCAATGTTAGCTTGGCTAGGGGGGGGGGGGACAGCGGGATGAAGAGAAAACATACTCTCCGCCTCCAGGGGAGACAATAATAATATAAACTCTAAAACACCTCTCACAGTGTAATCACTGATGAGCATACTGATGATCCAGGTTCAAAGAGAATGGTTTAAATATGATTGGTCTCCTGTTAACTTAGTCAAAATGAGTCAAATATTGAATAAGTGGCTCAGGAATGTGACAAAGTAATTGTGGGGTGAATATTCCTTTAAACTAGGCTTTGGGTTCATATTCATATACTATAGTACTACATGGAATATTGAAAGCTGTTGAAGGTAATGGGAGTGGAGAGACACTTGTGACTGTGTGTGTGTGTGTGTGTGTGTGTGTGTGTGTGTGTGTGTGTGTGTGTGTGTGTGTGTGTGTGTGTGTGTGTGTGTGTGTGTGTGTGTGTGTGTGTGTGTGTGTGTGTTGGAGAGGTGACAGCGACAGAGGAAATGAATTAGTCTCAACAAGCTCTCAGAGATGTAACACACATGCTCACATAGACACACACACACACACATGCTCGCATAGACACACAGAAGTTCACAGCTTGTTCGTTTATCAGTACTACTACAATACTAAACCTCTACATGGCTAAACAATAACTTTTAATTTGAATCCTAAAAATAAAACTAAATCCCATTGTGAAGACATAAATGCACACACACACACACACACACACACACACACACACACACACACACACACACACACACACACACACACACACACACACACACACACACACACACACACACTATCTCAGAGCTATAGATAAGGACAACACAAAGAACCATATATTAGCCCCCAATCCGCTTTCATTCCGTCATTCTCTCTGTGTCTCCCAGTGCATCATGGGATGGCGTGATAACAACACAATAGAGACGGCGGAGACCTTTTTTTTTTATCGTGTTTTCCTGCTAATAACTTCAGTTTCACTGTCCATCTGTTTCATTGGTGAGCATTTCATTTGTTTAACTAGTTAATGAGTCGTGGATCGCCCTCAGGTAGCGAGGGAGAGCGAGAGAGAGAGGGGGGGTGGAAGGATGAAGAGTGTGTGTGTGGTGTGTGTGTGTGTGTGTGTGTGTGTGTGTGTGTGTGTGTGTGTGTGTGTGTGTGTGTGTGTGTGTGTGTGTGTGTGTGTGTGTGTGTGTGTGTGTGTGTGTGTGTGTGTATGTATGTGTGTGTGGACACACTGCCGGCGAAATGTAATTCATCAACAAGAGAGGTCCTTAGGGCACTTCACACATAGTGACACACGCACGCACGCACACGCACACACACTCTTCCTTCAGGAATAAAGGGGGATGGGAGACTAGAAGGTTCCTTTATGAGTTTGAGACAGTTTTGCGTGCGCGTGTCGTTTTGCGTGTGCGTGAAACAGGATTTAACAGGATTTGTGGTTGTGATAACACGTCTCGATACAGTACTGTATGTTGTACGAGTGTATCTCTGTGACTGTGTGTCTGTCTGTGTGTGTGTGTTTTAAGGCCACAAGTCATAAAAGCTGCGATTTGTATGTTTACATAAATGGACTGAGGCTTTCACTGAAATAAATAACTGACTGAAAGAGTGAGATAAGGAGAGAGGGGGGGGGAGAGAGAGAGAGAGAGAGAGCGAGAGCTTTGGGAGATCAAACATTAATATGACGCAGCGCTACACTTTCAAGACATTCTGAACCATTTCACGGCTATAACGCACACTCCCCACAACATAAAACACTCCTATAATGAGCCTGTATGGATTATAAATATGTTTCTATTTGATGTCTCTGACAGTCAGACAGCAGGGCTCCACTTCACTATATGGCCCCCCGACTTATGATGACTGACATACTGAAGCAGAGAGAGAAATGTGTGGAGGGGGGGGGGGGAGAGAGAGAGAGAGAGGACGCACTCACACATGAACTACAGACAGCATGTCGGAAACGCGAGGGGAGACGCCGGCCCATTCATTTTCAATGGGAGTCACGTGATATCGCGCGTCCAACGTGCCACGTCGGGGGGGAAGGGGCGCGAGTGTGTATGTGTGTGTGATAGAGAGTGTGTGTCTGTGTGTGTGCGTGTGCGTGTGCGTGTGTGTGTGTGCGCGTGTGTGTGTGGGCGTGTGTCATCTCACGAATCAAAACCGCCGTGGGTATAATCCTCTATAATCCTGTGTTTGTCTTTAAGACTAAAAACCTCCATGACAAAGTTCTCAGGTTTTATCTGCAGCATCAGGTCAGGACATGTGTTGCTGCTGGTCAAACAGTCAGTCAGGACATTTACCAAAGAGAAAACACTCCATAGTTCCTATACTAGCCCACCTCCTTTTTTCACCTTACACCAATACACCAAAACTCTTCACCACGGAATAGGGATGCCATGCTTCACGTGGTTAAGCCTCATTTTATACTTTGTAGTAAGACTGTGGCGCGGCCTCAATAACAGGTCACGACCTCATTCCATCGCTTTATCGCCATGTGATTTTCACCTTCTGTGTGGATGTACTCATGATACAAACTACAGTTCCAAAGGACCTTAATTACACCCAAGCATCCATATTGTGGGGAAAGATGGCAGCTAGCTAGAAAATAGCAGATCGACAAGCTCACAACGCTGAAAATAGCCGATCCGACAGGCTCAAACCACGTTGTGAGCTTGCCGATCGGCTATTTTCGGGGTTGGGGAAAAAGGAGACGGCCTAGTATCGCCCCATGGGGGGACCCTTTTCTTAATTGTCAAGGACCTCCAAAATGATATGTATTTGGCCGCGGAGCCCCCCACCTCTAAATATGTTGTTCCAGGGACCCCCAGAAGCAAAGATTAACTATTTGACTGCGGACGACGCGATAACGCGTCAAGTGCTACTTTGTCCAGTTGGGCGTCGACGCGTTCGACGCGCTGCATTGTTTAATCTCTGATCACGCTGTTCTGCAATGAATCACTATAAGTTTCAGGTTCCACTTACTTCAAACACCACTGCATCCGGTTTTATGACGCGATTTCCGTTTCCGTTTTTTTTTTTTTCTCCACAGTCATTTTCGGCTAGAATAGGGTTTTATACCGTTTTTCACACAGTATAAAAACCGATCGGAGACCTCCCTTTCTATAATCTATGGTCTGGGTGACGAACAGTCATCGCCGTCGTGTATCACATCGTAATTTTCGCCGATCACAGAATATAAGACCAATCCACATCCGGTTTCATGAAAATGACTGTTGCACTAGCTGAGAGAGCTGTGGGAGACTCAGAGAGCTGATCAATGCTGCTCTCTAGTGGTGGGTGATCGTATGAGTTCAAACGTCAGTTTCAAGTCAAGTCTATATGGAAATAAACTAATAAAATAACAAAACAAAAAACCACGAAAATTGCTGGCACTGGGGGAGTACTTTATGAAAATACTCTGGCAGTCAAAGAGTTAAAGTAAAAAATGTTCGCTTTAAAATAATATATATATTCAAAGATTTGCACACATTTACACCATTTCTCAAAAATAGCCAAAGTGTAAAATAATGCTTTTTAGGTCAAATCTAAAAAATGACACAGATGCTTCTCCAGGTCTTAAAGGGTTATTGTTGTGCATGCACGCCTATCAATTTGTCATTACCATTTTTTATTGCCATGTGTTCTGCGGTCTGCATGAAGAACATTGCACTACATACGGTATGTGGTGCAAAAATGAGTTGGAATGAACTCTGATTTGTCAAGCCTTTTCTTTAAAAGCACAAAAGCTTGTTAGGTTCAAATCTTCTGCACAAATGAAAGCAAAGCAGAATGAGTTGAAAACGGAGAAGAGGATGGACAGATGAAAGGTGAGAAACTGTTTAGAACTGTGTTAATTCTGACAGCAAATTTTTATTTAGTTTTAGTCATAGTCTTTTGAATAAAATTTCATTTCATTTATTTTTAATCATATTTTTGTCATCTGAAAAGTTTTAGTTTTAGTCTAGTTTTAGTCGATTAAATATCATGAGATTTTGTCGACTAAATGTACAGTTGATTTTGTCGACTAAATGTACAGTTGATTTTGTCGACTAAAATGTATTTTGGCGGGCCTTGATGGCGTCGTAATGGCTGATTTTACACATGGTTGCATGCTGCAGAGCGCAACACCCGAGCACAACACCCGAGCACAACCAAACATAAAATGACTTGTCTTTAAGTTCTACTGGATCTCTTCTCCACTAGTCCCTCCCTAACATTTTAGTCTAGTTTTTATTTGTTGACAAAATTATCAATATATTTAGTCTTAGTTTTAGTCATCATAGCTTAGTTTTATTTATAGTTTCCGTCAGTGAAAAAAGGTAGTCGACGATTTTTTTTGTCATAGTTTTAGTCGACGAAATTAACACTGGTTTAGAATGACTTATGGACTTCATCATCTATACGTGTGTGTGTGTGTGTGTGTGTGTGTGTGTGTGTGTGTGTGCGCGCGCGCGCATGCATGCATGCGTAAGATAGAAAGACAGTGTATGAGAAATCAATATGAACTCAACATAATTGTCACTGATTAAAAACAGCAGACAGAAGTAAACGTGTGCACACACGGGTGTGTGTGTGTGTGTGTGTGTGTGTGTGTGTGTGTGTGTGTGTGTGTGTGTGTGTGTGTGTGTGTGTGTGTGTGTGTGTGTGTGTGTGCGCGCGCGCGCGCGCGCGTGCGTGTGCGTGTGTGTGTGTGTGTGTGCATGCATGCATACTTACATATCTAGGTGTGTACATACGTGGGAGTATCCAAGTGTGTATGGATGCGGGAGTATCTAGGGGTGCGTTTGTCAGTGTGTTTAAATTGTGCATGGTTTTATGTGTATGCTGTGTGTCTGTTTCAAATGTGCACGTGTTATATGTGTGTTCGTGCATCTCTCCCTCAGGATCCATAGACTTGTCTGTTAACTCTGACCTTGACAAGTACAACAATAACTACCTCTCTCTCTCTCTCTCTCTCTCTCTCTGTATTCATTAAATGCTCTCTCTCTCTGTAAAGTGATGCTTCAGCATCCATCCATCCTTCTACCCTTCCCTTCATCCCTTTCTTTATCTTTCTGTTACTCCTTGTCTGATTTGAGAAGTTGCTCCCAAATCCTGGATTACAATTTTAACCCCCCCCTCCCCCCGTCTCTCTCTCTCTCTCTAGTGTGTGTGTAAGAGTGTTTGTGTGAGTGTCGACAGGAGGAGCCCCCCATCATATCAAGGTCTCATCTGAAATTGTCTCACCTTCCCTTGACACACACGCACAAAGGGGGGCGCGCGCGCGCACACACACACACAATAATAACACATAACTAGACACGTCGCAATTCTGGGAAATTGCAAAGTGTGGTTGCGCCGACGCGGGTCGCGGCCGCCGGGACTCGAGGAATACGCCTGGAGGAATACTGTAGGAGGCCGCGCGACGTGCGATTCGAATTCGGTGCCGATCGGATCCCGCGTTCGTGACACGTGCCGTTTTGATTTGAGGAAATAGGCCCCTCCCACTAAAGAAACAGGCCCCTCCCACAAATGTAGCAGGCCAATGACATCGTCATGTCACTCCTGAGATCACTTGCTTTTCTTTTTGAGAGAACTGATCCCCCCTAAAATCATGTTTTTGCATCAAACCGGTTACATTTTGCAAATTTGTGGCGCCCCCTATTGGTCAAAGTGGAAATGCTTTTGGGGATTAGTTGAGTAAACCACCCTCGACATGTGATTCAAATTTGGGATTGACTGGACGTTTCGTTCGCGTTTTGTGGCATTTTTTGTAAAACAGGCCCCTCCCGCTAACTTTGGAATCCAATTGCGGCCGAACGGTATGGACTATCAAAATTCCACATTGGGAAAACTAAACTGTGGGAGAAATAGCGAATATGAAAAAAGTTTATCTATAATAATAAAGTCGGTAGAGTACTATAGTCTGGTTGCCCATTCGGGCAACCACACTAATAACAAAAAAAATAACATAATAAAACGGAGTACATTTGATCACATCAGCATCATTATTAAAAATTAAAAAAAACAAAGAAACGGTAATAATTTAGTAAAGGGATCAGATCCTGGATCAATAACATTATAATCCACCAATAATAAGGAGTACGAGGATCAGATCCTAGATCAGCAACATTACAATTAACCACTTGAACCCCAGCATCCACATTCTGGGGGGAACATTAGCCGACGCACATTGAGCTTATACAGTAGATCGGCAATTTCTGGCCAAGAGGTTTGGTGTAGACAAGGGAAAAAAAGTGCCAGTACAGTTTACCAAGTCAAGAGGCTTTACGTGGTTTACCAATAGTAAGGAGTACAAGGATCAGATCAGGCATTGAGAGGTTAGGTTTAGGAGTTATACCTGATTTTTATTTATACTTAGTCGAGGGCTGGATGTTGTGCACCGAAAACTAGGCAATTTTCAGCAATTTTCAACACCGTCATATAACATGTTTATGTCCTCACAAGTATAGAAATACAAACGTGTGTGTGTGTGTGTGTGCGTCTGCACCAGCCATTACAAGACAGATTCCCGTACAGACGCCGCACCAGAACGTGTCTGAAATAGGCGTCTATAGAGTATGTCGGCGCGCATCACAAGAATTATGGATTTGAGGAACTCGTCGTGCCATCGCTCCTGTCTGATTATGCAGGTGCCGTGTGTATTAAACTGGGATTTAGGGGCGTACGAAAGATACCGTCTGCCTCCATGTGATCTCCATAAAATCACACGCACACACACACATACACACACACACACACAGACAAACACAGAGAGAGAGAGAGAGAGAGGGGGGGAGAGAGAGAGAGGGGGAGAGAGAGGGAGAGAGAGAGAGAGAGAGAGAGAGAGAGAGAGAGAGAGAGAGAGAGAGAGAGAGAGAGAGAGAGAGAGAGAGAAGGATGCATATCTAGAAATGACTGTTTGTTTTCAATTTGAGATTCTGTCTGAAGTCACCGAGGTTTGGGACAGAACAGATGATTACTGAGGGGGAGGGAGACATGTGTGTGTGTGTGTGTGTGTGTGTGTGTGTGTGTGTGTGTGTGTGTGTGTGTGTGTGTGTGTGTGTGTGTGTGTGTGTGTGTGTGTGTGTGTGTGTGCATGTGCGTGTGCGTGTGCGTGTGTGTGTGCGTGTGTGTGTGTGTGGGTGGGTAACGGATGAGTCCTTGAAATTGTCAGTGAGGAAACTATTTTCGCCACACACGCACGCACACACGCAAACACAGTTTGAATGAATTTGTGGATACGTGTGAGTGTGTGTGTGTGTGTGTGTGTGTGTGTGTGCGTGTGTGTTGGGTTGGGTGTGTGTGTAGGCTACTTGTATTACTGTGAGGACCAAATGTCCCCACATGGTAGAATTAGAGAAGACGTGTGTTCTAGGTTTGTTCAGAGGGTGTACCATAATTATTCCCTCCCACACGCACGTGTGCGGATGTGCATGGCGTGAAATAACCGCTCGTTAAGTTAATGTGTGAATTACTTCGAAACTCCAATGGCCAGCGGTCATTATCACCTCAAGACAATAGTCACACATCACCTCGGATGCCACATTATCACATAAAACATTGGTTCTCAAAGTGGGATCCTTCAGGGGGTTCCAGGGGGTCCCCAGAAAAACTAGTTAATGTAGCATCACAATAATTTTAACCACTTTATCCATTTATGTGTTGGCTATTCAAAAATAGCAGATGTACAAGCTCACAGCACGTCACTTAGGCTGCGAGCTTGTAGATCTTCTATTTTTTTAAATGTTCTGTTTTTTTTTACACAAGTCTTCTCTTCTTGAGGTCCCTGGCACAAAACATTTTCAGATGGAGGTCCGCGTCCAAATATATATCAATTTGGGGGTCGTTGGCACGAAGAAGTTTGAGAACCACTGACATAAAAAAGGCTATTTGAACTGAAGTCTACATTCTTGCTGCCCGCCAGCCCCTCCTCCTGCGTATCAGATACGCTTCCTCGGATGGTCACTGAACGCTAAACGATTTCTTTCAAATGTTCTTGGACGGTATACTACGTATATAGCCTTTAACACGGTAGAACACACCACTGGTTGTGGGGACCATTTTCCTGGTCCAGATTGATAGAGATTCGATATTTAGATATTTAGGGTTGGGCAGTTTTCTAAAACGTCCTCAAATGTTGATGTCCTCAAAAGTATAGTAATACAAACGTGTGTGAGTGTGTTTGTGCGATTGCGTGTGACTGTTTTTTTTATTGCCACTGACGTCTCCGTTTGTATTTCTTTGCGTGGGTTTGAAAGAATGCGTTTGGAGATGCATGTGCACGTCTGCGAGCGTGCGCGTGTGTGTAGAGGTCTGTATGCATGCATCAGTGTATAGGTGTGTGTGTGTGTGTGTGTGTGTGTGTGTGTGTGTGTGTGTGTGTGTGTGTGTGTGTGTGTGTGTGTGTGTGTGTGTGTATATGTGTGTGTGTGTGTGTGTGTGTGTGTGTGTGTGTGTGTGTGTGTGTGTGTGTGTGTGTGTGTGTGTGTGTGTGTGTGTGTGTGTGTGTGCGCGGGCCTATCTGTTAGACTAGTCATTACTCTTGTGTGACAGCTGTGTACGAGGTAATGAATTCTGTCTCAGATAAAGAAAATATAATTCATGTTTAATTTCTGCCTCTGTCTTTGTGTAAACTCTGATTCTGCACACTGCCAGCGCCGCAGACAGGTTGAGCTGAGCTGTCTGTCTGTCTGTCTGTCTGTCTGTCTACCTGTCTGACTTACGGTCTGTTTTTGTACCTGCCTGAATTGCTATGTATGTACTGCATGTATCTACAGTAAGTTACTACCTAGCCAGTCTCTGGAGAAAGACTGTTGCCTCCCACTATTTTCAAATGCTTCCGTCATACAGTCTGTCCAAAAGGAAGCGCTGAAAACGATCCGGGAGTACAGCGGATGTCCCGCTTTAGTTTCGTCTTTGCGGTCGCATAAATGTCCTACTGTAAGTCAAATGAGTCAAAGCATATATAGCTTGCTGCTTATCAGAAATGGGAACTCAAAAACTTGTTTTAAACATAGCTTTCTCTGCTTTCGGGAGGTGACCTGTAATTTGAGTTAAGATTTTAAAGGTTTAGTGAAATGAAAAATATGTTTTTCACACTTTTAGAGCATATCCGTGGTCATCATATGGGCATACCTAACAATAGATGCCAAAAAAAATGAAAAAAAACCATTTTTGTGTATTTTTATATCTAAAGTCCCTAAAAAGCCAATCTTAATTACTTCCTGTAAACGAAAACGTGCTGCGTGATGACATAACGCAGCCTTCATGAATATAAATGAATCTTGATTACATGCACCTGTTTGATTCCCATAGCTGCACGTTCTTCAAACACAGCTGATTTTAATTACAGAGATACTCCGTTTTGAATCTCATTGAAGCTGAGTGTATTACTCATTTTAAACTTCATCTGCACACTAAAATATGTATCTGAAAACATTATAGGTTAGAAATAAGCCAGGTAGTAGCAAACGTGCTTCACTGGCCGTCTCTCTCTCACTTGTAAACAAACACAAGCCGTGTTGCGCACGGCTGAAGTGATTGAGATCCAACGTCCCATAGCCTGAAGGGATGGGACCTTCTGATTGGTTTAGAGTGGTTGAGCCGACGTTTCAGACTGAACCTTCAAAATAAAATGACAGAAAATGTCACTGCAGTGCGCCTTTAAAATCACTTCAATTGCTGCCAAGTGTAAGGCTATAGCATTAGTTTTCAGATGGGGTCCACGGCCAAATACGTGATTCATTTGGGGGTCCTTAACATGAATTTTTGAAAACCACTAGCAGTGGTGGAAAAAGTACTAAAATGTTTTACTTAAGTACAAGTATCAATACTGCAATGTACTCTGTTACAAGTAAAAGTCTGAAATGCAAAATGTACTAAAACGTGTCGCGATGCGACGCGTTGTGAGCTTGTAGATCTGCTATTTTCAAATAGCCTAGGTATAACATAGGGCTAAAGTGGTTAATGTATGTTTTCTAATAATAATAATTTATATCTGCAAAGTAACTAGTAACTAAAGTTTTCAAATAATTGTAGTGGAGTAAATCAGTAAAAGTACAATATTTGCCTCTGAGATGTAGTGGAGTAGAAGTAAAAGCACAGAAAATTGGAAATACTCCAGTAAAGTAAAACTACCTCAAAATTGTACTTAAGTACAGTACTTGAGTAAATGTACCTAGTTACTTTACACCACTGACCACTGGTACAGTACATAGAGTACAATACGGTTAATGGAGCCGTTAGTGTTCTATGGTACAAATACAATGACTTAACAAGTCATTACAGTGGAGAGATGTGTCTCTGCACTGTTAAGCACTGGGAGGGATGGACCAATTAAGTTACCATAATGACCCGGGTAGAATTACCGTAATACACATTGTACGTGCCGTTTTAATGGAGCGAATACACACTATGTATGTGAGAGAAGGATGTGAGACAAAGATAGAGAGACAGACAGACAGGAGCATTCCTAAGAAGAGAGTAAAGTAGAAGTGGAGATGAAAGGATAAAGGTGTGCGTGTGTGTGTGTGTGTGTGTGTGTGTGTGTGTGTGTGTGTGTGTGTGTGTGTGTGTGTGTGTGTGTGTGTTAAATAATAATACCACAGCTGCCTTCTCTTATAAAAACACAGGGACAACATGGGGGGGGGGGGTGAGCGCGCGCACACACACACACACACACACAAGCCCATGTGTGTGTGACTCCCCGGTGTGTGCTGTGGGTTTTATGCCCCATCTGCCTCCAGTCCCCACAGTGCAGTTCTACGGAACTGCACTACGGACACTGGTAGGGGACAAAAAGGACACACGCGTGCACACCCCCTCACGCACACACACACACACACACAAAACATGAACATAATGCATACAAACTGCATTCCAAACATCTAAAAAATGATTCATTCAGTAAAAGAGAGAGAGAGAGAGAGAGAGAGAGAGAGAGAGAGAGAGAGAGAGAGAGAGAGAAAACTCTGCTTTCATTTGAGTGTCTACTATGTAGACAGACAAATGTGTGTGTGTGTGTGTGTGTGTGTGTGTGTGTGTGTGTGTGTGTGTGTGTGTGTGTGTGTGTGTGTGTGTGTGTGTGTGTGTGTGTGTGTGTGTGTGTGTGTGTGTGTGTGCGGATGTTTGCACATGCATGTTAGGGTGTATGCACATGTATGTGGGTAATAATATGCAGTGTGTGTGCGTGCATGTACCGTATGTATGTACACTGTAATTACGTGTGTCGTGTGTGTGTGTGTGTGTGTGTGTGTGTGTGTGTGTGTGTGTGTGTGTGTGTGTGTGTGTGTGTGTGTGTGTGTGTGTGTGTGTGTGTGTGCCCTGCAGTGTTTTTGCTGTGGGTCGATACACTGTCTGAGGAATATAATGGATTAACACATCACTCAGTCCTGGCCCACGGCTAACACACACACACACACACACACACACACACACATATAAGCACCAACATACAGTAGGTACACAGACAAAACAAAGGCGCACACGCACACAAGACAGTAAACAGTAAATTTGAGTTACAGTAGCAGGCACACCAGGCCAGGCTGCAAGCAAGGAAACAGCCAATCAACGCACGCACGTGCACGCGCACACACACACAGACAGGACCCGTTCTTTTCATCCACACATTCATTTCCCAACCTTTTATCCACCTCTCTCTCTCTCTCTCTCTCTGCAAGGCTGAAGGGAAAGGTGTGAGTAGAGAGAGAGAGAGAGAGAGAGAGAGAGAGAGAGAGAGAGAGAGAGAGAGGTTCAGAAAAAAACGGAGGGGCAGAAAGGAGAGGCAGAAGGAGGGGAGAAGGAAAGAAAAGAGGACATAAGAAAGAGAAAGCGACAAAATATGGAGGGGGAGAAAGATGGAAAATTGGAAAGAGAGAGAGAGAGATCCTAGTAGAGGGAGAAGACAATGCAACACGAGGCACAAGTAATTTAACACAACCACACAAATAACACCGGGAGAGAGAGAGAGAGAGACAGATAGAGAGAGAGAGAGAGGGAAAAGGACCCAACAGGGGTCAGGAAGCCAGGTGCATGCTGGGATAGCGGTAGTGCACCCCATCATGGAGCACAGAGGGTGTGAACACACAGCTGTGCTCGTTCAAGCGTACCGCCGCGAAACCTCGCATCTCCGCATTTCAACTTTTGTACGTTTCGTCGTAAATCAATGCCCTCCTTCACCGTACAAGTGTCGCGCAAAAGTAGTGAAAATAGCCGATCTGCAAGCTCACAGCACCTTGCGACGCGAGTCGCTGTGAGCTTCTAGACCGGCTATTTTTGTATTGTTTTGGACATACAAGGTTTCCACCCGACAGTGACGATAGATACTACTTCCACTGCATTCAAAACACACATGGACTCAGGAGGAAGTGATACAATCACTTCCTCTCATTCTTCCTGTTTGCAGAAGTTCAAAAGTTGTCACCGGAGTCCGCCTCGGTGACAAGCCATTCAAAAGATATGATTGGACGAGAGGAGAGGAGAGGAGAGGAGAGGAGAGGAGAGGAGAGGAGAGGAGAGGTAATGCTAATGATCCGTCTTTCCCCACCCTCTCCACAGTATGTCCCCCTGCATGTTTATGTTGCAGCCGTGTGTGTGCGCGTGGCCATGTGCGTGCGTGTGTGTGTGTGTCCTTGTGTGTATGTGTGCAGTTACACTCTGGCCAAATGAGAAACATGAGCTGCTTCTCTCTGTGTGTCTCTGCCCATGTGTTCCATTAAAACTATATCGATCCACCCACACAAACACACACACACACACACACACAAAAAGGTAAAGGCCATGCTAATCAGCAGCAGAGTTAATAGATCTATCTCTCTCGCTTCTTTGCAGGTAAAGGTTGGACACTCAACAAGCGGCCTGACATTTATGCTTCACTTATCAAACTGTAGCTATTGCAACCAACTCATTCATGCAATTCTGTCTTTTGCAATCTTCATTCCAATGCGCGCGCGCGCGCACACACACACACACACACACACACACACACACACACACACACACACACACACACACACACACACACACACACACACACACACACACACACACACACACACACACACACACACACACACACACACACACACTTCACCCTAAAGACTAGCGTAGAGAATGGATTGAATCGTTTGTTTCGAAACACACACACACACATACAAATATGTATGAATGAGGTGTGTGAGAATGGAGTGTATTCACAGTCCTGTATGCATGAGATTGATAAGGTGTTAGTGCCTCACTTGTCTGCTTTCACACTTCTTAGTTTGAACATACTCAGATCCATGAAGAAAAAAGAAAAAAACTCTAAACATCTACACTTCACGGAGTAATTCTTTTGTACCGAATTAACCGAATTAAGGTAACAAAAAAATACCAAAAAGTAAAAAACCCGGGGAAACAAACGGGACGCATGCACCGGGACGTACCCTTCGGTTCTAAAATGCCCTCTGCGTCCCTGCTCAGCGGGCATGTGGCAAACGAGCACTCGGACGCGATTACAACGGATTTCTCACGAGGGAAAACTATTCTCAGTTCAATGTGGAAGAGAGAGGGACATAGGAAGGAGAGATAGAGAGAGAATCCAAGATCCAATAACAACACGTCTGACACAGGACATAAGAAAATCGACCGGCGACCGACCGCCGCTCATTAAGTTTTCATAGACAAGTTATAACGCAACCGACACAAAGCCCAGCTCAAAGATCATGGGAGAGCAGCACACTTAACCAGCGGTGGCCAAAATACTCAATCCCCAGTACTGAGTCAAAGTATAGATACTCCTGGTCAAATATTACTCAACTAACAAGTGAGTATCCTTTTAGCATAACCTCTGTACTACCTGTACCGTTAACAAACTTGTCAATAAAGTATTCAATCAATCAATCAATCAATCATATTTGTACTTAAGTTAAAGTAGTGGAATGCTTGCTTTTAAAAATACTTAAAGCTGCACGTATAGGTGTATGTATGTAACTTTCCTCTTCTACTCGGATTTGAAGCCGGTTTATTGCAAGCGCTAAAGTTTTACCATTTACCTACTAGAACCTGCCTGCTTGCTCAGGGGATAAATTGAATTTCGTGTCAGATCCTGTGTCTAAGTGAGACATGACCTTTGACACGATCTAAATGTCTCAATAGAAGAGCAGTGAGACATAATACAACCACCCCAATTGTATAAGTTATATTGTATTAACATACTGTACCATAGATTGGACAAAATCTAATTTTAGTCAGACAAAAAAGTTACAAGTACTGTACATGCTTTAAAAAATGCTTAAGTATTCAACATTTCTAATTACAAAGTGTGTTTTCTTTTTAACATCAATGCATTGCTGTATTGAGATTTTCAAAAATACTAGAATCAAAGATTTTCCAGCCATTTTCAAAAAAATATCAATAATGGTAAAAACAGCCGATCTACATGACACATTGTGAGCTTACAGATCTGCTATTTTCACTATATTTGAAATGAGACTTAAGTGGTTAATTCATAGTTTACTTGTGAAGTGAAGGGAATTGAATGTAGAGTGAAGTTTCCAAAAATACAAATACTGAAGTAAAGTACAGATACTCAAAAAACTATACTTTAAGTACAGTACTCAAGTAAATGTACTTCATTACTGCCCACCACTGCTAATAAGTCCATCAGAAAGCAGTAAAGAAATAACTGCTCTGTAAGACCCGGAGTGTTAGTGTACCTCTGAGGGTGTACAACTGTAACCAAATGGACCCAAGGGTCCATTTGGTTACACTCTGGTTACACTGTACACTCTCAGAGGTACAAATGGGCAGATTAGCACTGGGGGTTTGTACTATGTGGTTAATGTAGACCGACAGCAAACTCATTACCTGTGGAAGAGAACTGTAATGACTTGTATGATTTAAATATGGCTCTCAATATTAATCAGATGGGGTTTTTTAGAGAGAGAGAAGCTGGACTCTAGGCACTAACTCTCACCAGATGTAAGCAAACCATATGATTTAAATATGGACATTCATCTGTTAATGGTGGACCATTTGTTAATGGTTAAAGCAATATATTCTGATACTGTTACTGAACCAACACTATAGCAATGATTAATCATAGCTATAGAGTGTCTGTTCAGTAACAGGGCGTCTCCCTGTCTTTCCAGCTCTTTGATAAACAGAAAATATATGTTCAGGTGGGTTGCCAATTTCAGCCAATCAGAAGAGAGCACCCATTTATCAGATGTTAGTGTTCCAGTTCCAAATTTGTCTGCTCATTTCTTTGTGGCATCACTTCTAATTTCACTTGTTTAATCTGTATCCTGTGTGAGTTTGCTCTCCTAATTGGAGAGAATTGGTATCCTGACCTGAAAATGCATTTTCTGTTTACTAAGAACTATCAGAATAGAGCTACACTTATTTTAACAAATAAATATCACTTACCCTACACACTTACCCTAACAAGTATGTGACCAAAAGCAAGAAAAGGTGAGATAATTCAACATTTTGTCTTTTTAATTTCCCATAACATACAGGTTCAGGTTCCAAGCTGCAAAATGAGGTATCACTTAATCAAGTGATACCTCAACTTTCTAAACTTTGTAATGAAACGGAACACATTGGTACACGACAAAGCTTACAAACTTAACTGTACACAGACGGTGGAATGCTCCTGCATGCATATACTGTACCACCATTCATCAGTCGAATCTATCCTCATAGTGAAAATAGCCGATCTACAAACTCACAACGCGTAACAACGCGACACGTTGTGAGCTTGTAGATTGGCTATTTTCACCATTTGAAAAATGGAACACGCACACACGCACACACACACACACACACACGTGTACACACCCACACGCACACGCACGCACACGCACACACACGTACAGCATGAGTGTGCCATCCTGGTCCCAATGAGTTCTCCTGACATGGGCCAGGCTCCGCTAGGCTCTGATCCACAATGCCTTTCTTATTTGCACTTAAATGACTGGATTTAACGGCATGCTTCAGTATTAGAGAGCAGCCACATGTGATCCAATGTCTTTATCCTCCATTACCACACACTCAGAGAGAGAGAGAGAGAGGGAGAGAGAGAACGGAGGGGGGATTTTCAGGGAATTCGATGACAGAATGAGCGTGGAAGAGAGAGATACAAGGGGAGGAATGGAGAGAGGAGACACAGAAAGAGAGGCATATCAGGGAATTGCATGAGAGAGGGCAGGAAGAGAAATACATGATGAGTGGTAGAGATTGAGAGAGAGAGAGAGAGAGAGAGAGAGAGAGAGAGAGAGAGAGAGAGAGAGAGAGAGAGAGAGAGAGAGAGAGGAGGGATTGCGTTGGCTCTGAGTTTAGAGTGAGAAAGAGAGAAAAAGGCAGAAATGTCAGGGAAATTTCACCCCCACCTGTTCTTTCATACAGTACCTCCCTCTGTTACTCCCAACCTTTCCCTCTCTCTCTACATTCTGATTTGAACTTCCTCTCTCCCTCCTCCTCACCTCCTTTGAATCCCTCTCTTCAACCATCCTCCCTCCAGCATGTCTCTCTCATCCTCTCTTAACCACTTGAACCCTCAACGCCCTCGGTTTCTGGACCCCTAGGAGTTACTACATGGGGGGCCACCAAATCTTTGTGTGATAGGAACTTTTTTCTTCATTTTATACATGAACCACTTCAACTCTATCATCCCTATGAGGGGAACATTAGCCACAAATATGGCCGATCTACAAGCGATCCACAACATTTACTTGGTTAAATGTCTGGAAATACAGATGAACATGAATCCAATATCAATAGAAAATATTAACAAAATCAAACTTACAAAACACTGCATAGTGCTGTCAAACAGGTCTGAAGCCATGTATGAAATTAATGTTTCGGTTAATCTGCAACACAATTTTATACTATATGTAGTGTGGGGGGGGGGGGGGGGGTCCCTGCTTCAGCTAAGCGGTCCTTTGCCTGAAAAACGTTGAAGACCCCTGGTTTAAGTGCTTAAGTAGCTCCTCTCTTGTGTACATCCCTTGCCCTCCATCCTTCCCTCCCTTAATCCATCCATCCCCCTCTCTCCTCGCCTCTCTCTCTCTCTCTCCCTCCATCATCCATCTCTCTCTCCCTCCGTCCCCGTCTCTCTCCCTCCCTCCATCATCCACCCCTCTCTCTCTCCCTCCCCATGCCTCTCCTTCTCTCCATCCTCCAGGTGTTCTGTCTGGATAAAGGATTGATGAAGCTATCAACGCTCCCCCACAAACTACCACACAATGACATTTACAAAACACCCTCCAAGCTAACACGCTTCATTCTCTCTCTCCCTCCCCCTCTCTCTCTCACACACACACACACAGGTCTGTGTTACTATACTTGTGGGGACGTACAAACTTTAAGGCATTGAAAATAGCCGCTGCGACGTGTTGGCTATTTTTCCGTGTGTGACACCGCCACAACAACTAAGTATAAAATAGGGAAATATCTAATCCTGACCCCACCCGGAATCATTTCCTAACTGTAAACATTATGTCAAATATATTTTTTATAACCATAAAACAACCATTTGTCTTGCGAGGACCAGGAAAACTGTCCTCACAATGTCTGTTTCTCAAAGTCTGTACTATACTTGTCGGGACATTTGGTCCTCACAAGTATATTAATACACGTACAAACACTTGTGTATGTGTGTTACCGTTATCTTCCTACAGAGCAAGCTAGCTGCACGTTAGCCCTGGTGACATCATTAGGATGTTGTAATTAGAGCTCATTTGTAAGGGCAATGTAAATAAAGACCTGATAATGACTCAACCATCACTCACACACACTGTGTGTGTGTGTGTGTGTGTGTGTGTGTGTGTGTGTGTGTGTGTTTGGGGGGGGGACAGGAGACATTAGGAAAGTAGCTCATGTGTCATTAGCGAAGGGAGAACAGAGATCCAGCCGAGTCCTGTAGGCCCAAAGATACAGCGTGTGTTTGTGTGTGTGTGTTTGTGTGTGTGTGTGTGTGTGTGTGTGTGAGAGCGAGAGGAGAGAGCAAATTTACTCTTATAAATGACTATCTATATAGTGCCTTAAATTACATTCAACATTACATTCACCAAATCCCACACTTTAGGTCATTGGTTCTCAAACGTTTCCTTCTCAGGGACCCCCAAATGAATACGTATGTGCCCCCCCTCCCCCACCCCCCGAGGGAGCCTCCGATACAACATTTGTGTTGTTAAAATGCTTCAAAGATATTTCAAATTTGTCACATTTTTGCAAGACTATTTAAAAAAAAAAAAACAGATCTACGACACGTAGCCAGGAGGTGCCGGGAACCTTCCGATTCCAAGACGGACGGTCTTCCCCCTGAGCCACAGCCTGCCCGTGTGTGTGTGTGTGTGTGTGTGTGTGTGTGTGTGTGTGTGTGTGTGTGTGTGTGTGTGTGTGTGTGTGTGTGCGTGCGTGCGTGCGTGCGTGCGTGCGTGCGTGCGTGCGTGCGTGCGTGCGTGCGTATGGGGCTCCGTTAGTGCCACGAGGGGCGCATGACGCCTCCTGTGACCACATGTTTTTTTCTTACGTGTGTGTGTGTGTGTGTACACGTTCGTTCTGCGCGTGCACTGCACAAAAGCACGCGTTACGCGCTGCAACGCGTCGTGTACATTTACGCGTAAGCTACATGCGCTACAACCTGTCACGTACATTCACACGTAAGCACGCGTTACGCGCTGCAACGCGTCGTGTACATTTACGCGTAAGCTACATGCGCTACAACCTGTCACGTACATTCACACATAGTAATAATAATAAAAAATAAAATAATAATAATAATAATAATAAGGGTAATAATAATAAGGGTAATAATAATAGTAATAATAATAATAATAATAATAACAATAATAATCCTTTATTAAATAATGATACTGCCCAAGATATTGCCTTACTAATGTAATAACGCAATAAGGGTAATAGTGTAATAATGCAATAAGTGTAATAGGTGTAATAGTGTAATAGGTGTACTAATGTAATAGTGTAACAACGCAATAGGGGTAGTAGTGTAATAGGTGGAATAGTGTAATATTGCATTAAGTTTAATATGTAATAGGTGTAATAGTGTAATAGGTGTAATAGTGCAACGTGTGTAATAGTGTAATAGATGTAATAACGCAATGAGGGTAATACTCTAATAGTTGAACAGGTGTAATAGTGCAATAAGTTAATAAGTGTAATAGTGTGATAGTGTTATAAGTGGTCACATTCACCCAATTCCGCCCACATCCACCCAAACCCCAACTACTTCACTACACTATAACACCTATTGCACTATTACCCTATTGCGTCATTACACTATTACACCTATTACACTTTTTACCCTTTCTACACTATTATACCTATTATACTATCACACATATTGCACTATTACACTATTAAACCTATTACACTGTTACCATTATTATGTTATTACACTATTACACTATTAAACTTGTTGCATTATTACACCATTACAATTATTACACTATTACACGTATTACAACATTACCCTTATTCCGTTAATATATCATATAGCAGTCACTGGGTACCGGCCACTGGGTGCCAGGCAACGGCCCCGGTCGACCCGCCAACAGCCTTTTGGTGAAGAACCTGGGCTCGGTCCACCTCTATATTTTCATGGTATGCAGAGACTGACTCACGCATAGGAAATACATTGCCTTTTTCTCCAAGTCCTCAAACCAGCCAGGATGTGGAGTTGCGAATGAGAGAAAAGTGTCTTCCTCCTCCTGCCACTGCCCCAGTTTAGGAGACACCTTCAGGCATGGGAAGACGTAGTCTATATCCTCCTCCCACAGGCCCTCTGTTGACCAGTTCTCCTCCAAGAAGGTGTTCAGGTGTGGAGGAAGACTCATTGACTTCCTTAACGATCTGCTTTAGCAGCCTAGGCCAAATGTGGACCCGCTGTTGTAGGGTCTCAAACGGCACCAGCAAGTGTCCCAGCTTAGTACAACCGGGTTCCCTGAGAAATTTTCTTATGCACACCGAGGACAGAGTTCCGACCCAACGCAAGCCACAGCCACATACCAGTTGTGGCATCAGTGTCTCTAGCAACTTTTAGGAGTCTCCAAGCCTCCAGAATGGACTCATGAATGGTGACAGCCCTGGCAGATATGCATTGTCTTCTGACGTTTCCCGATACAAATATTCAATTCATTGGTGAGAGTCAGTGTAATGTTTTTTTTATTTTACAGGAACACTGCAATTAAATTCTGGAATCGCATCTTCTCATAGGAATATGGAGAAATATAACACAACTGCTCTGGGATTTGATCTATAGGTCCAACATGAATCCAAGGATTTTAGTCAGCTAATTAAAGATGCTATTTCTCAGGGTGTCAAAAATGACAAAGGCTGATCAAACAAGTTGAAAATAATTTATTCACCAAATCAAATTTCACACAGGGAACTTTCTGACCGAAATTGAAATATAAATTAAGCAGATTCGTTTGAAAACAGTATCGGTGTAACAATTGAACATCATTCTACCATCCGGATTTGAACTAGAGGTGTCGGTTTCATGGTCCATCTCCTGTCATGGTGAGCTAAGCAATCGCAAGAACAATTTGTTTTGTCCGTATTTCAACAATCAAATCATTGACACTTAATAGAAGGGCGAAAGCAAAACGGAATGGAATGGAACACCTGCAGGCGCGGGTCGGACCGAGAGAACCCCGCAATGCCACACACACACACACACACACACACACACACACACACACACACACACACACACACACACGTTGTTTATGTAGGATGGACAATCATGTGATCCATGTTTTATATTAAAATACATTATTTTGATAATGATTTTATGATTTTCATTTTAAAATATGGACTGACAGTCCTATAGCTATAATGTCCATAGAGAATATGTCCCCACCTGAAAGATGCTTATTAAACTTTATAGCCTAACTTGCCTGGTACCATGCATGCTTCATCTTACCATCTAAAATTATATTCCTTGGCTTGCAAACAGCCAAAAAGTGTGTAGCCGATGAAACACAACGGCTTTGCATTGATGACACCAGGTATAAGAAACTCATGAGCACACTGGCCAATACAAACTAATAGGCGAGTGCGCTCTGGTGCGCAATTTCCGCACTGCTGCTGTCCAATGTGTCCAAATTCATCTTTAAATGCCCTGTTTTCAGCACTGTCACATATCTTTTACACATATCTTTTATACTCTTTATACCAGGAGTCTTCAACGTTTTCAGGCCAAGGACCCCCTAGCTGAGAGAGAGACGAAGCAGGGACCCCCTCTATATTGTATAAAATTGTGTTTCAGATTAAACTTTTTTTGTTTACTTGGTCTGCTCTTTTTTCCCCTCTACACCTATATATCTCTTTGCCAAAAATAGCCGATCTACAAGGCGTTGTGAGCTTGTAGATCTGCTATTTTTGGCTAAAGTTCTCCTCAGAAAAGGGATGCCAGGGTTCAAGTGGTTAAGGTAAAAAAAAAAAAAAAGATAACACACAAAGATTTGGTGGACCCCCTGTAGTAACTCTGAGGACCCCCTAGGGGTCCCGGACCCCCTGTTGAAGACCCCTGCTTTATACTTTTGGATAGTGTCATTTCTCTTGTTAACTAGCAGATTAATGTTTAGCGATCTCAAGCAGTCTGTCTCTCTCAAGTAGCAGCTGAAATCCATCCAGTAACGACCAATTTATGCTTCGACGTACAACGGTCAGTGCATGGTGGGAAAAGTACTCAGATATTTTACCTAAGTAAAAGTCTGGAATTCAAAATTGAGTAAAAGCACAAAAGTATTAGTATCAAAATGTACTTAAAGTACCAAAAGTAAAAGTACTAATATTTGAAAATAGCAGATCTACAAGCTCACAATGTGTTGCAATGCGATGCATTAGATTGGCTATTTTCAAATAGCCTATGTAGGCCTATAAAATAGGGCTAAAGTGGTTTTATAATATAATAATTGATAATAGCAAAGTAACTAGTAAACTAAAGTTTTCAAATGATTGTAGTGGAGTAAAAGTACAATATTTGCCGTTGGGGTGTAGAAGTAATACAATAGTAGGCCTACTGAAAATTGGCAATACTCCAGTAAAGTAAAAATACCTAAAATGTGTACTTAAGTGCAGTACTTGAGTACATGTACTTTGTTACTTTATGACAACGGTGTTGCGCCCCGAATATATTCAATCTGCGCTGCAGTGTGAGCTTGTGGATTTGCAAAGCGATCCTGATGAATCATGCTTAATAATGTGACGTTGCAGCCTACGTCTGGCATTGCGGGGTATAATGAGAATAAAAGTAAAATCATTCAAATTATTGAATGATTATGATGAGGACGGTAGGCTTTGCTACATGGTCAGTCTTGGAGGAGTGGGGGGGGAACCGCGCTGTTTACGGTTTATTATGCCACCTAATAGCTTACATTTTGATTCATTCTCTGTGACTGTGAGAGTATCACAATGTGTGCCAAATATAAGGCGTTCTGTCTTGACTCTTGGAGTTCCAGTACATTTGTTAACTATCCATTTCTTAAATTAGCCTTTCATTATGTTCTGGCCCGCCATCTAATGCTTTAGAAAAAAAACGTTCATGTTGGTGCACCCTTCATAGTTCTTAAATCCATGAATTTTGCAAAAATGTTGCAAGGGAAGTCTCTGTGCCAGCCAGGATTATTTTGTTCTTCGTCGCACAATGGTTTCGAGTGGTTAACATTATGCGATATTAGCTGTAGAATACAACTCTCGTAGACGTATTTACGATTCTGACGTTTTCAATCTACGAGAGTTGTAGGGTTCACCCCCATGGACACAGGGACTTTCTGCACTATGCCCCGTAGACACTCCAAACATGTACAAATTGAAAATAAAGGTGCTTACCCCCACGCAGCAAATGTTAACTATCGCTACGGGGTAGTAGTTTAATGTAATAATCCATATCTTTCAATAAAGAAGTGTTTAATGCCGACTGTGGCTGATTCTGTCGGAAGTTCCCAATGGGCGGTAGTGACGCGCCCATCTGGTGAAACCCGGAATTACACTCAATGTAAACAGGAAGTAAGCGAGGGTGAAACAATGGCATTCGGCCATAGACGGCATTAAAACACTTCTTTATTGAAAGATATGGATTATTACATTAAACTACTACCCCGTAGCGAGAGTTAACATTTGGGGCATGGAAGCACCTTCATTTTTTATTTGTACATGTTTGGAGTGTCTACGGGGTATAGTGCTGAAAGTCTCTGTGTCCATGGGGGGTGAACCCTACAACTCTCGTAGATTGAAAACGTCAGAATCATAAATACGTCTACGAGAGTTGTATTCTACAGCTAATGCGATATACAAGACCACAAGTAGCCTACCGCGAATGAGACGCGTTGTGAGCTTGTAGATCTGCTCTGATGCGGTGCACTGTGTGTGTGTGTGTGTGTGTGTGTGTGTGTGTGTGTGTGTGTGTGTGTGTGTGTGTGTGTGCGTGTGCGTGTGCGTGTGTGTGCGTGTGTGTGCGCGCAGCGCTGCGCTGCTCAGGAGCGCAGCTGGCTGTTGGAGAAAAACACTAAATTGACATATGAAAATGTTGCCTTCAAAGATTGGTGTGGATAATGTGGGAAGGGTCTAATTATTTTATATTGATCTTTTTTGGGGTCACATTATTATATTTAGGCCTATCTTTTTTTAGGTCACATTATAGCTTAATATGGAACATGAACATCTCGCCATCAGATTGGATTGCCATGTCTGTCAGGCTGTCAGACTGTCTGTCTGTCTATCTCGAGACAGAAAAACAGAGAGACATGATAGTATTATAATTTTCGGGGAACCATGACTTCATCACAACCCATCAATCATCATTGAATGAATAGGCACTTGGAGAGAGGGAGAGAGAGAGAGAGAGAGAGAGAGAGAGAGAGAGAGAGAGAGAGAGAGAGAGAGAGAGACAAGTGCGTGTCAGATAAGTGGCAGGCCGGCAGCGGACCACGGACTAAACATCTAATAGGCCTATAGGCTACACATGAACATTTTGCAAGGGCTGTTCTGGTATATACTTTAATTCATCAACGTGATGAAAGCGACCAAATAGGCTATTTCCATGGTGGACACCAGCCTAGGGTTAGACTTGCACAGCAGTTCATTGTCTGTCCATTGTCTGAGAAGCGCAGTGCTGATCCAATAATACAACTCATAATGACTACAGGCGTCGAAATTAAAACCTGTCCCATCCATAGAAGCCAATCTATAATAACGCATAACAATGAAGTAACTGGAAATCTGATTTCCAGTTATATTTATTCCCATGATTTGCTCTTAGGATGAATTAAACCCCGTATTTAACCAGGTCAATCTAAATGAGATTAAAGTTTATTATCTATTACATTAACATTGTAAAACGCATATGAAAAACACACCAATGGGAGACAGATTCTATAACACTTTGAATTGTATCAAAATGTGTGAAATCGTTATCAGGTGAGATGTGGTTTCGCTACTTTTTTCTTTCTGTTTTTCCTCTCTCCTTTTTGAGAGAGAAGGATAATTGTTGCGCTCTGCAGTCATGTAACACAGAAGTAATACCTCTATGGCATAAACGCATATGTTTATTGTTGTTGGAAGGGAGCTTGGCGCATTTGGGGAGCATATAGGCATTTGAAAACATGGTCACAATTGGACCCGTTGGAAAGCCAGAGCGGCACCATTGATTTGACACCATAGGCTATACTGTACAGCTGTTTATTGCCTTGAAATAGAAGATTATTTAAGAGAAAATACTATAGCCTAGGGCTAGGCCTACATGTTACTGATGATAATATATTTGCAATGATGCTAAATGAAGCAAATTCGTGTCAGATCAAAGCCACGTACGGTGATGCCCTGCACCATGCACTCTGCTTAAAAGCCGCTGTTGCTTAATTGCTTTATCAATGGATATTGATAGAATATACAGTGATGAGCTGTACACGAAACAAAAGCTAAGGTTCCAAAGAACTTAAAATTGATTTGATTTGAGAGAGCTCTAAGTGTTAGAAGACACCCACGACCGCCGAGTTTTTGGCACCGACCGCGCCGTGATTGCGTAATTCCTTGCGTAATTCATTCATATCAGGAAATAATGAAAGAATCCAGCCATGGGCCAGATAAACATACAAAGCTTAGATTTCACGGATTCTGGCGTTCTTTTTATTTTAATTTTTGGTTATGATCTGACTGAGTATTAGCTAATATAAAAATCGCCTCGAACCTCCGGAAAAAGACGAGAAGAGTGCATG
>NC_137621.1:38855581-38858081 GCF_963280865.1 Gymnoscopelus braueri | reverse complement strand
ATGATGTAGACGTGCTTCTGGACAAGGCAGTGCAGAAGACTGTGCTCAGCCAGCAGTTTTTCTCTGTGTCAAACACATTCAAGTGCTTGTTGTGGCTACAGTGCTGTGTGCCAGTCCTCCCTCGCTGACACACACACACACAAACATGACAATAACTGATTTGATCTGTGTTTGTGTGTATGTGCCTGTCTGAATATTTGTGTGTGTGTGTGTGTGTGTGTGTGTGTGTGTGTGTGTGTGTGTGTGTGTGGAGAGAGACATTGTGTGAATGACCTCCATACAACGCAAGGACATAAAGCCTGCTAACTAGCTAACTCATCCTCATTCTACTCGATCCTCTCAACAATAAACTCACCAGCTGATTTACGAAAGAAATGAAATCTCATTTCATCTAATCTTTGTGTGTGTGCGTGTGTTTGTTTGTATAGATTATCAGAGAAGTCCAGCAGTCAAATGATGCATCAGCTTTCATATGAAGCCAGGAACAGATCAATTCAACTATGCCTGGGTCTCTCTCTCTCTAAGACTGTCTGTCTTTCTGCCTGTCTGTCTGTCTGCCTTTGTCAGTCTCTCTCCCTCTCACTCCTTTCTGTCTGTATGTCTTTTTCACATCGCATGCATCTCTCTCTCTCTCTCTCTCTCTCTCTCTCTCTCTCTCTCTCTCTCTCTCTCTCTCTCTCTCTCTCTCTCTCTCTCTCTCTCTCTCTCTCTCTCTCTCTCTCTCTCTCTCTCTCTCTCTCTCTCTCTCTCTCTCTCTCTCTCTCTCTCTCTCTCTGTTGTTGTTCTTCTGCGTCTCACCTTCACGTGTATAATTTATTTGTTTGACTGTCCTTCCGACTCCTTGTCTCTGGCTCTCTGCGTCGTGCTGTTCCTCTGTCACACTCATAAATATGTACTGTATACACGCACAGCGCACACACACACACACACACACACACACACACACACACACACACACACACACACACACACACACACACACACACACACACACACACACACACACACACACACACACACACACACGTTTGTATAACTATACTTGTGAGGACATTTTAGGAGTCGGGACAAACTGCCAAAAAATAGCAGATCCACAAGCGATCCACAAGCGATCTAGAAGCTCACAACGCATCAGGCTGCGACGTGTTGTGAGCTTGTAGATCGGCTATTTTCCGGTGTGTCACATCGCCGCACAACTAAGTAAAATAAAATAGGGAATACTCCAACCCCTAAACCTAACCTCTAAATGTCTTAATCTTAACACTAAACCCCAACCTGAATCTTTTCCTAATTCCCCAAATCATATTTAACCATAAAAACACCAATTTATTTTGTGATGACCAGGGAAACGGTCGACACAATGTCTTATTTCTCACATCATACTATGTGGGGACATTTGGCCCTCACAAGCATAGTAATACAAGTACACACCACACACACACACACACACACACACACACACACACACACACATGCTGCTTGGCACGGGGACACACCACTGATTAGCCGTTCAGCTGTTAGCATTCTGATTTACTGAATCCACAAAAACATAATGAGCTCATCTACTGCAACAATTACAAATAGTATAATTGTATGGTAGGAGCTGGAAGCAGCCCAGTCAATTATGATCACACACACACACACACACACACATACACAAAAACACACAGCGTGTGTGTGTGTGTGTGTGTGTGTGTGTGTGTGTGCGCGCGTGTTAGAGAGTTTTGTGGTTACAACAACAGACGCGGGCAGACACATGGCAGAAATCCACAGAGAGAGAGAGAGAACAAGATAAAGAGAGCGAGAGCGTGTGTGTGTATGCGAGCGTGTGTGTGTATGCGAGTGTGTTTGCGTGCGTGCATGCCATGTGAACGTGCGCGTCTGTCTGTGCTTGTGCCACTGTGTGCATACGCGCGTCGGCGACAGAGGGTTCACCGAGGTGGCTCAATTAGCTGTGACCTCCCCCCCCTCCCCCCATATCATCATCCTCCTCCTCCTCACTCAAATCCCCCCGCCCCGCCCCCACGCACCCCACCCTCTCTGACCTCATGCAAATGGCCGCCCCCTCTGTCTCTCCCGTACGACACACACACTCCCTTCTCCAAACCCCTTCCTGTCTGTCTGTCTGTCTGTCTCTCTGTAACTCCATCTATACTTTGTCGTATGACAGGCGCCACAGACTCAACAATTGCTGATCTACAAGCTCACAACGCAACGCGTCCGTGTCGCGTTGTGAGCTTGTAGATCAGTTATTTTACGGTCCGAGGTGCCCGTCTGTCTGTCCTCCACAAAACAAGCTCAAATATACGAGTGCTGCTTATTATCCATTTAGAGGCTGGAGCTGCCCCTCCTGCCCTCTCCCTCGCCCATTTAAATATAATGGAGAGAGAGAGAGAGAGAGAGAGAGAACAGGAAAGAGGGGAGGGTGCAGGGGGGCGGGAGGAGGGAAAGGAGGAGACATAGAAGGAGGGAGAGATGGAGGAAAGGATGAAAGTCCAAT
>NC_137621.1:38833081-38850581 GCF_963280865.1 Gymnoscopelus braueri | reverse complement strand
CAAACTCCCCCCCCTCCCCCTCCGTTACCAGGAAGACAGTGTTATAGGACAAAGCCCCGCCCACCACCACCACCGCAGCTGAAATATGCACGGGCGCTCGCCGAGCGAATCAACAAAACTGGAGAGCAAATGATGAGGTCTTAAACGAGACTTAATTTACTGAGAATGGACTGATAATGATGGAGGAGAGAGAGAGAGAGAGAGAGAGAGAGAGAGAGAGAGAGAGAGAGAGAGGATACTGCAGAGGCAGAGAGACGGAAATAGAGAGATGTGTGTTGTTAACCACTTAAACCCCAGCATCCTTATTGTGGGAAAGACTTTCGCTGAAAATAGCCGATCGACAAGCTCACAACGCGTCGCACTGTTCACTGGTGACCGGGTCACCAGTGAACAGGAGACTCGGTAGGAGAGTCTTTGAGTCCGCCGGGTCATCAAATTATTGGCTTAGGAATGTGACAAAAAACACGTGAATTCAAGGCTTCATTGGGTGTGTAATTGATAGAAAACTAGAGTGTGCTCCTCGGAGCACAGGTCTCCACCCGGGCAGTTAGCTTATTGTGTGCCAGCAGTGTTTCATGGCAATCGGACGCTGCGTTCATGATTTGAGACATTGTGTTCAAAACGGGCCACTCCTGCAAACGTTGAAGCCAATCTTAGCCAACCAGAATGGAATATGAAAAATCTGACAGATCCGTCTTGATCACATGACTATAGAGATAATGTGTACCGATTGGCATGACACAATCTGTACTGTAATATCAAAAGATTTGTTTAGCAAAAATCTCTCTCTCTCTCTCTCTCTCTCTCTCTCTCTCTCTCTCTCCCCCCCCCCCCAAACTGGCATCTCTTCTTGTCTTTGCATTGACATTGTAATGATTCAGATTCTGAAAATGATTCTGAATCACTTACTGTATATTAAAACATATATTGGCCTTCCGGTGCAAATACAGTGTTCAAATGATCCTTAGGGGTCAAAGGACAGGCGGCTTAGGCTGACACTGTTCCCAAATATGGAGATGCTTGACGTTACAGTACTGACATCATAGATGGCATCACAATATAATATATATGTCTGTGAATCAAGTTGTGAACAGGTCATGGACCGCGGTTCGCCTGTTGAGTACTCCTGGCATATAGGCTCTAATGCCTGACGACCTTTGCTGCGTGTTACTCCCCGTATCTCTCTCCCCGTTTCCTGTCTACCTCCACTATGTACTATCCAATAAAGGCCACAAAAATATATATATTTTTTAAATGGACTGACTATGACTATAGAGGTAATGTGTACCGATTTGCGGATGTTTGGACAAAAGTAGGAGTAATATAGGAAGAAAAGGAAATCCTGGTAATGCCGATCAGTCCAACGGTGCCGGAGGACGGACGGACACACACACGGACTGACAGGGGCTAATACGCAGTATCGGCCAAGCCTTTAGGCTGGCGGAGACAATAAAAAAGGTCTCCGCCTGGTCTCCGCCAGGTCAGGTACGTTATTATGGCCTCCTGGTGGCGCTGTAATAGGCCAATGTGAAAAGGGTGCCATTTATTCTTAGGCCTTTCACGGCAATCAGACACTGTATTCATGATTTGAGGCATTTTGTTCCAAAAATTGTGTTTTGCTAAATTAGACCTGCTGGTGGCATTTCTTCCTCGGCCTAGTGGGAATGTGCGTGTGAGATACTGTGTACCGATTTGCATGACGTTTGGATACAATCTGTAGGAGTAATGTAAAAAAAATGGGTTTTGCACAAACCGGCCTCCTGGTGGCGCTATAACAGGCCCATGTGAAAAAAAGTTCACATGGGCCTGAGGTTCTGAATTGGCATCCAGGGAGTGTGTGTGCACAGTTTCGCAGCGACCGGGCCAACGGTGCCGGAGATTAGCTGGTAACACACGGACAGGACGGACGGACAGGGGGTAAAACATACTCTCTCGCAATGCCTTTCGGCCTGGCGGAACAACAAATAATTTTGGGGGGTGAACTACATATGATGGAGAGAGTTTGGCTGTGTGTGTGTGTGTGTGTGTGTGTGTGTGTGTGTGTGTGTGTGTGTGTGTGTGTGTGTGTGTGTGTGTGTGTGTGTGTGTGTGTGTGTGTGTGTGTGTGTGTGACGGACAGACAGACTGACCTGTGAGAGCCCCAGGTATATGGAGACGGTCTCAGAGATGTACAGGAACCTCCCCTCCTTGTTTAGTGCAAATACAAAGCCATCCAGAGACTGCAGGAACACACAGAGAGACAGACACAAACAATGGTTAATCAGCAGCAGATAATACTTTATTTAACCACTTGAACCCCACATATGGTTGAGCGAAGTCCCTCAAGGCTCTATATTAGTGTCTTTTCTCTGAAAATAGCAGATCGACAAGCTCACAACGCGTTGTGAGCTTGTCGATCGGCTATTTTCCGCCAAAGCTTTCCCCACAATACGGAAGCTGGGGTTTAAGTGGTTAATGCTTTGGTTGAATGGAACAAAAGTTGAGGATATTTTCACTATCAATTCCTATACTACCTATATTATGTTTTATGATATTTTATTAAGGTAATAAGGCAATGTTAAAAAAAAGTAAGGTAATAAAAAAAGTTTCAGTAATACGACGCAGGCCTCAACTCACACACGCAGCGCGCTATTAACACCAGGACAGCCATGTAAATTACATTTGGTCTCCTACTGATAATGCTTAGCAGTATATGACCTCTCTGTGTGTGTGTGTGTGTGTGTGTGTGTGTGTGTGTGTGTGTGTGTGTGTGTGTGTGTGTGTGTGTGTGTGTGTGATGATGTGCTAACCCTTTGGATAGATGGATGGGGACAGAGAAATGTTATTCCTAAAATAGTGATCCCATTTAATGGCATTTTCTGAGGTGTTCATGGATTTTCAGAAATCTTCTGAAATGCAGTTCTCCCTGATGACCAAGGAGAACTGCATGAAAACTGTATCCGTTGTGAGCTTGTAAATCTGTGATTTCTGCCTATTATGGCAGAATAGGGATGCTAGAGTTAGTAAGTTCAGACACTCCACTGTATAGCCCCTTTCGGGACCCTGTTTACCTTTTTTATATTTGGGAAGGCGGTATCCAGGGTCCCTTGTCGCTCAAAACACGCTCTCTCGTACCGGCGGCTACCACAGTCTGGTCTCGGGCCAATAGCTCGTCGCTTAGAAGTTGCAGAGATTTCTCAAAGGTACCAACATGAGCAATACTAACGCGCGAGAAAGAACCCAAGATATGATGATTTGAAAATGTTCTGCTCCATTCACTTCTTGTTTAACTTCTTACTGAAAAAGGCTGTATCTCGGCTCCTAAGCACTTTTTTTTTACAATGAATTTTGGCTCTGGCACTCAGAGCCAAACTGCCATAAATAAGTCAGGCACTGAATGAGTTAAACAAATTGGACACTTAAAAGGTTTGTGACTTTGACAGTGTACACATGGAAAAGTTATGGGGGTCCGTGGTCTAATTCATACCAAAACGTTTGAGAACGATTGCTGTAGGCTATTTGTCAATAAAGGCTCAGAAACCCACCCACCCCACTAAAAGTACATCATTTGTAATTACTGAAGCAGCAACTAATGTTACTTAACCCAGTGTGTCAGAGGAGGTTACTAAAAGGCAGAGCTGCATTTCACTACATTTATTAATAAAATCTAAGAACAATGGCTTACGGCATGGTGATGCAAGCAAAGGTAAAACAAAAACAAATACACTCCATGAAAAGGCAAACGGTCCACAATAATCCACATGCAGTCCAATGTTCAGGTGAAACAGGCAGGTCAGACAGACAGAAACAGGCTACAGTTGAACTGAACAGAAAAGACACACACACTAACACAAACATTAGGACCAGAACAAAGGAAGTGAGCTGGCTTAAATACACTACACAGCGGAGTTGATTGGTCGAGGGGGAAATGGGAGGAGTTAATTGGATTGGCAGGGAGCTGCTGGGAGTGGAGACAGGTGTGCAGGAAGGAAGGAAGGAAGGAAGGAAGAAAGAAAGAAAGAAAGAAAGAAAGAAAGAAAGAAAGAAAGAAAGAAAGAAAGAAAGAAAGAAAGAAAGAAAGAAAGAAAGAAAGAAAGAAAGAAAAAGAAAGAAAGAAGACCTACAGTATCAAGTATTTGTGTGTGTGTGCGTGCGTGCATGCGTGTCAGCACTGGAGGGCAACACATTTAGTATGAAGGACAGCAGCATGGAGAGACACAATCTGGACAAAAGACTGACTGCAGAGAGAACACATTAACACACATACACACACACGCACACGCCCGACCGCACACTGAGAAAGTTTGTCACCATCAGTGGACACACCCATTGACAAACAACTAGTCAGTCTCTCTCTCTCTCTCTCTCTCTCTCTCATTAAGGTGAAGGTGGAAAGTAACTAAGTACGGGTACTCAAGTATTGCACTTAAGCACACTTTTGAGGGGTTTTATTTTTCTACTTTCTTTATGGGAGAAACTTCCTGTTTTCAATACTTTTACTTCTACTCCACTACATCTCAGAGGGAAATACCTATACTTTTACTCCATTCCAATTATTTAAAACTTTATAGTTACATTGTAGATTTTGATTATTATTACAAAAAAAATACATTAACCACTTCAGCCCTATATATTGGCAATTTGAAAACAGCCGATCTACAAGCTCACAGCGCGTCACATCGCGACGCGCTGAGCTTGTAGATCTGCTATTTTCAAAAAAAAAATTTATATAATTTGAAAACTTACAATGGGACATTTCTGCATAATGAGTACTTTTACTTTTGGTACTTTAAGTACATAATGAGTATTTCTACATTGTGGTAGTGATACTTATAAATAAGTAGAAAATGTGAGTACTTGTTCCCTCGCTGCGTTCAGGGTTGGGTGTTAACGAGGATGTCAGTGTGGACAGACACTGATGAGGACCATTGACGCCTCACAGCTCATTAACACCTCATTAACATGTCATTAACATCTCATTAGCATGTCATTAGCTAACAGCGCTAAATGGACACAGTCGGGCAACAGTTAGGACAGGTCACTCACACACACACGCGCGCGCGCGCACACACACACACGGATGCGTGAAGGATATTGTACACAAACTGTCAATCTGTCGAGCGAGCTCACGCCTTGGCGAGAGAGATCGATTAACACACACAAGAAACACACAAACAAAAACACACACGCAGGAAGAGCAAGCACAAACACAACAACCACCCACAGATATACACCAAAGCATTAATAGATGGTGTCCTAGACCACACGCGCGCGCACACACACACACACACACACAGTGAATCAGACAGACAGACAGACAGACAGACAGACAGACAGACAGACAGACAGACAGACAGACAGACAGACAGACAGACAGACAGACAGACAGACAGACAGACAGACTGTCACAGGGGAGGGAGAGAGAGGGCGTTCAAAATTGTAATCCTGGATGTGGGAGCAACTTCTCAAAATCAGACAAAGAATGACAGAGGAAGATAAAGATTAAGATGTTGGGGCGATGAGGAGAGAGAGAACAACATGTCGCTGTCCGCTGTTCAAAACCTTGTATCTCCATATTTCAACTTTTTCATGTTTTTTGGGGGAAAATTAACCCTTTTAGACCGGGAACGTATCTGTGCCATTTTAGATTTCTTTGGCTAAATGTGTGCAAATCTTTGAAGCCTCCAGAAGCAAAGATTTGCACAAAATGTTCAAGATTTAAAAAAAATAGCAGTTCTACAAGCTCATAGCGCGGTTATGGTTATCTTGTAGATCTGCTATTTTTGAATAGCCCAAAGTATAAAATTACGGTTATAGTTAAAAATCTAAAATGAGACTGTAGTAGCCTATGCGTTCCCGGTCTCAATGGGTTAACACCCTACTCACAATAAAAGTAGTGAAAATAGCAGATCTACAAGCTCACAACGCATTTATAAATGTTTTTTTTTAAATAATAATGAAAAAAGGAGCAGACGTGCAAGGTTTCCACCCGACAACGACAAAGAGAAAAGGTCCTTGAGAGACTGAGAGACAAACGGAAGCGAGAGAGAGAGAGAGATGCCGAGTGATGGAGAAAGAAAGAGAGAGCGCCAATGAGAGAGACAAATAAAAGAGAGAGAGAGAGAGAGAGAGAGAGATTGGTTTAAAATAGAGAGATGTTATCGTGTTGCCGTGGGGAGCGCGCTAGAAACATTTTCTATTCAACTCTATTTGTTGTCTGACAGCCGGTAGAAAATGTGCAAATATGGCCGCCGAGCCAGATATTGATTTATTTATTGAAGTCGGAATCTCAACGGAGAGAGAAAGAGGTGTGAGAGAGAGGCCCGCGTGTTAGAGCTGTAACTGTAAGTGAGCACAAGAGTGTGTGTGTGTGTGTGTGTGTGTGTGTTATCATTCATTATCGTCCCCAGACAGCCTCTATCAAGCCTGATTTCTACACTCACACCCTCTCTACTCTCCTTAATCACTTAAACCCCAGTGGTTCTCAAACTTTTTCATGTCAAGGACCACCCACAATGATATGTATTTGGCCGCGGACCCCCATCTCAAAATATTTAGTTCCAGGGACCCCCATCTCAAAAGATTTAAGTTACAAATGTTAAAAATATATATATTTATATTCAAAGGTTTGCCAACATTTTCACGATAAAAAAAAAAATAGCAGCTCTACAAGCTCATAGCTATGAGCTTGTAGATTTGCTATTTTTGAATAGCCAAAGTATAAAAGGTTAAAGTGGTTAACATTATTGTGATGCTATATTAATACATTTTGCTGGGGACCCCCTGGAACCCCCCCAAGGACCACTGGGGGTCCCCGGACCCCACTTTGAAAACCAATTTCTAAGAGAACTGGAGTTGAGTTACAACTTTGACCACTCGTTTCCGTCTACTACACCGAATCTCTTCGCCTAAAAAATAGCAGATCTACAAGCTCACACTGTGGGAGCATGCATTGACCCTACTTACGCACACACTGTTCCTATACCGTGATGTTGCCACACCGTCGACATCCATAATATATATTCATAACTGTAGCAGCCGTGGGTAGTAGAGAGGCCATCTGGGAATCAGACCGGCCAGTCTGTGTGTCCCTGAGCAAGACACTTAATCACTCCAAGCGGGTGCCGTGACGCAAGTCCAGGGGTGCCGCAGAAAAGAATACTTTATAATATTTGGAATTGATCAGTATCACTCCAGTTTACCCTATACTTAATAAGACGGACCTGAGCAGCACTGTACTCTTCTTTTTCAACCTGTACACCAAATCTCTTCACCAAAAATACCAGATCTACAAGCTCAGAAGACGCGTTGTGCGCTTGTAGATCGGCTATTTTTGGTGTATGTTCCCCCAGAATTTGGATGCTATGGAGTGCAAGTGGTTAAACGTATAAACTTATTTTAAATCTGTCCTAATGGAAACGGATATTCTCAAGTTTTTCTCGTGGCATACTGTATCTCAGGGGGAAATATTTAAATTGTTATGTACTGTAATATGACATACTGTAAATCTAAGGTTCTATAAAGTAACAATGTCATTCAGGGGTGCCGTGGAAGTTATTTATAGGGGTGCCCTGAGCCAAAAAAGAGAGAACCACTGGTTTAGACCAGTGTTTCTCAAATGAGGGAAATCATTTAGAACCCCGAGGGGTACTTTGGGGTAGTCCTATAGGGGTACTTTGGGGTAGTCCTATAGGGGTACTTTGGAATACTCTCAGGTGCAGGGGAGCATACATCAATACACATAACAGGGGCTTTCAAAGTGTGAGGTGCCAGAACATTGCAGGGGAGGGGAGGCACTATGTATGTCGGGTTTAACTGGTTAATGTAGTTATGCCCGCAGATTCACACAAGAATGGTTGGTATACTAACAATGTTTGCCTAGATCATGCGTACAAATAAGCACTATTATTATTATTTTTGTCCTTCTTTTTGCTCTCCCATAGACGTGTTTAATATTGTGTCATATAAGAACTGTGTTATAAAAATAAACAAATGAGCCCGGCGGTTTGACTCATATGGATATGAAGCATCAACTGATGGCAGGAAAACGTTATGCCCATAAATGGAGATCTCTGTGTCTGTCGGTCCTTGTCCCTTTTATGCCCATACTGTATATGGAGATCCGTGATGTTATCAGTGCATGCCCATATATGGGTATGCCCCCTTTTGTGCCCATATTTGGAGATGACTGATTTGTTTGCTGATGCCATGACGACACATTGAGGTTACAACACATTCCATATTTGGGCGTGACATATGAGCGTGACGTCAGAGGCCCGAATCAATTGTATAGTGATGCTGTAGTGTGATCAAGTAGGGCGTTAATTTACGAAAAAACTCGAAAAGTTAAAGATGGAGTGCCATGATATTTTTCAACCCTAAAACCTGATCATAAGGTATTATTATTATGTAAGGATTTTTTTCAAAAAGAAAAAGTGTACAGTAAGTGTTAAAATGTTGTTTTTATGTAGACACACCCACCAGTTCATTAAGTATACCTGGTTTCACTTAGCACCACCCATCTAATCCAGTCCCTCCGCCTCCTCCTATAGGACCACCCACCTGTCCTAGTCCTTCCCCCTTATCACTAAAGGACTGCCCATGGTTCTGCCCATTTGTTTACAAAATGGCAGGAGGACAAATTGGACAAATACAGCCATATATGTTTGAACCTGAATCTGGTTCAGATGAAGATGAGGAGGAAGAAGAAGAACTACTCCATAACCGGAAAGCCTCATCAACCCTTTGCTCAAATCCCAAATGCTCATGTGTGCAACGGATAAATAAAAGGCTTAAAAGGACAACTTTGTTTTTTTACAACCAAGGTTTATATTTTAGCTTGTAATTAAAGTAAATAAAAGATGAGTGTTATTTCTTTTTCATTTACTGCTTTCTATAGTTTTAGCAATTTTTGCGATATTTTTTACAGTGGGCAGGGGCATTCTGTCCGGTGGCTAAATATGCCTTTTTTACACAATAAAAAAGGTACGGTGGTCTTTGATGGCCAGATGTGATTATTATTGGGGGCTAGAAGAGCTACTGTAAATAATAATAAAGAAAACACCGGGTTATTGTGTAAAAGAAATACATATTTAGCCACCGGACAGAATGCCTCCCCCCACTGTAAAAAAAGATCGCAAAAATTGCTAAAACTATAGAAAGCAGTAAATTAAAACATTTTAACACTCATCTTTTATTTACTTTAATTACAATCTAAAACATAAACCTTGGTTGTAAAAAACTAAAGTTGTCCTTTAAACAGAACCATCAGTTGTCATACATTCTTACAGATGTGCCATGGTGATGTTCAATATCCTGTGATCCAAGTAGAACTTTATCTTACAATGACTATGGTATCCATTACATCAGTAACATTATTTATAGCATCACTGCACACATTTTACTATCATTACAATGCATTTGTATTCCTTCAACCTGACATTCCCATTTAAATGGGCTATGTATTCTTTCCATACATCCCCTTACTAGAAAATGGAAATATAAGCTACAGTATATTACAGTAGGCATATGCATATAAAACGTCTAACTAGATGCTCTCATAATGTATTCAGAGCCATTTCCACCTTGATAATACACTTCTGTTTGCAGAGGCACAGATAATTCGTCTCTTTTTTATTATATTGACAAACAATCACGCTATGTATCTAATCCAACTGAACTAGCTCTAGCGACCCTAACGTTGGCTGAGACTGTATGACTCGAGTTGGTCCCGCCCGCGTCGGTATGTTCTGCCGATTTAATGTAAATGTTTTACCTTCTGAACATCGTGTGAAAAATCTAAAGCTAGGCGCCGTAACCTACATATGTCTGTTGTTCCGACGGCGTGAAACAACGCATCGATGGGCTCAAACAACCGTTTAAAACCTTAGTTTGTTGGCAGCCTGCGTTGAATTAACATGGAGGCTCGTCCCTGATCTAACTCTACGCCATGTTAAACGGCGATGCGCGTTCACGACCAGCACTGTCTCTGCACGTTGAATTCAACGCAGAGTCGCAGACCGGCACAAAACTCCGATTTAAAAGGTTGTTTCAACCCATCCATTAATTTCTTCACACCGTCGTAACAACAGACGACTGTAGGTTACCGCGACTACCGTTTCATTTTCCATACGATGTTCAGAAGCGATCTTATTGACGCTGAACTAAATCCCACAACTAAACGGTGGGGGAGGTCACAGACACAAGGCTATGTCAAACCGATTCATGCTCCTAAATCATTTTATTGGGGATGGCGGATGTTTTAATTTACCGGTAACGCTCCTGAGGTGCTGCTTTCTGTGTATCCAGGATAAATCGTCGGAATATAACCTGGCTTCAGTACTTTCCTGTTTGCAATCCCATATTGACTTGCACTAAGTTGGTGAAGCAGTCATCAACAAAATGGGAACTACACACCCGAAGCCTGGTAGAGGGGGCTGAGGGAAAAATCCTGTCTTTATAAATGAAATTAAGCCATTGATCACGTTTGTCCGTGTCAATGGGCAAAGTGTGAAACAACTGTTTGATAGCTGTCACACAGCAGCACAGAACAAACCCTGCCATGGTCACACACGTGTGTTTGAGGCAGCTCCGCCCACAAAAGGTTGTAGTATTAAATGACGATGATAATGAGGGGAGGTGCGGTGGGTGGGTATGGGCATTGTTACGTCAGTATGTCGCTGTTTTTGGATTGGCACGTTTGACTCTCAAGGTTTCAGCCTCCAGGAAAAAAATCCAAATAGTCAGAGAAGACATGAAACACCTTAAAACCACCAGCGGGGGCCTTAATGAAGTTCTATCAACCTCATAGACACATGAAAAACAGAAAAAGTGCAAAAACATGGCACCAACTCTTTAAAATGTGGAGATAAGAGGTTTCTGCACGACAGGAACAATATATTATATATTATATTCCTGTACTAGTAATAGTAATTTAAGAAGTGGGGTAGTAACAGATCCTAGAACAGCAGAGAACAGTCCACATCCTACATTGTGAATTTTAATCTTCAAGGTTCAGGGGGATTAGAGGGGATTAATTAGAATGTCAAATATGCTGATACAACACTGATGCAAACATACACACATATGCACACGCACGCACACTACACACACACACGCACACTACACACCCACACGCAAACGCAAACGCGCACGCACGCACACACACACACACACACACACACACACATACGCACGCAAACGAGCGCGCGCGCGCACACACACACACACACACACACACACACACACACACACACACACACACACACACACACACACACACACAGCACGCGCACACACACACACAGGTCGATGAAAACACATATAACCTTGCTGATGGCACAGCGTTTTCCTGGCTCCCGGAACTCCCATGGTGCCCGGTATAAAGGTCAACCAGGGGTCATGTTGTTGAGGTGAGTGAGTGCGAGTGTGTTTTGTTTACATTTTGTTGACATGGATGATTGGCGGTAAAGGAACCTACTTTACAACAGTGCAGTCACAACAGTGTGAGGTAACTCCTCACTAGAATAGACTCCAATTAATGATTTGAAAACCATTACTATATGTTAATAAGTATTCTACCTCTTAATCACTTGAGCTCCAGCATCCATATTCTGGGGGGAACATTAGCCAAAAATGGCCAATGAGTCGCGTTGCTTGTAGATCGGCTATTTTTGGCGAGACATTTGGTGTAGACGGAAACAAGCGGTCAAAGTACAGTTGTAGCTCAAGTCCGGTTCTCTCTAAGACTATGGGGTTTAAGCAACAGCTAATTTATGATTCGTTACAGTGGTTTAGAAGGTGTAACTTGTCTTGTACAAAAAATACAAAAGTACAATCTTCTGATATAGTGGAAGTAATTGTAGGCCTACTACCAAAATATGCTCCTCATTGACTTACATTGTACGGTTAAACAGCTCTCAAAGTCACTCTTTTAGCACCCAAAGGAACACAAACAAAGTTGATACAGACAATATAGATCATCACAAAAAACAGTACTGTTTTTTTTTAAATAAAAATGTTAACTTCCTGTTAATTTTGCTATCTTTATTAAGAAGAAAACCCGGACTGGATCGACAGATCCGGATCTTCAAATAGTAATATCAGCCGGAAGTTGACATTTTTATTATAAAAAAAGAGTGACTTTGAGAGCTGTTTCACCGTACATTGTAATTCAATGAGGAGCATATTTTTCATTATCAATTTCTAATCAATGGAGAAATTATTTTAGATTTCTTGTCCACCTTTGGAGTTACATCATGGCAAGGTAACTACACAACCCAAACCTCTACCAAAGTGGTCTTGCCCATTAAAGACCTTAAAATTATTAAAATGAGTATACTTGGTCTCAAATACTGGGGCTGAGTACTTTGTCAACAGCTGGTAGTAATGAAGCATTAGTGGGAGTATAGTAGTAGTGTAGTTGAATTAGTATTAGTAGTACAACAGCAGTAATGTAATATGAAGGTTGTGTCTGCATAAAGCCAGGTAATAATGCTGTTATTATTATTTCAGACGCTCATTTCCATATGAATATTAATATAGATACAGTGTGTGTGTGTGTGTGTGTGTGTGTGTGTGTGTGTGTGTGTGTGTGTGTGTGTGTGTGTGTGTGTGTGTGTGTGGACAGATCAAGGGCAGAACAGACCGTAGAGAGCTCTATTAGGCCATCCTACAGGTATACACACACACACACACACACACACACACACACACACACACACACACACACACACACACACACACACACACACACACACACACGGTCAGACACACGGTTAGACACAAGGCTCCAGCCCACAGATGGACACATAAACACATGCACAAAAATGGCATATTGATGACAACACACACGCACAAATACACGCACACAACACACAAACACACACACACAGACGGTGAGTCATGCCAACACACAAACGCAGCTATAAACAAACTCGTTCCCCTCTCTGTTTCTCTCAGTCATATACACCCTTCGGCAACTGTGTGCATGTGCGTATATTAGTGTGCGTGTGTGTGTGTGTGTGTGTGTGTGTGTGTGTGTGTGTGTGTGTGTGTGTGTGTGTGTGTGTGTGTGTGTGTGTGTGTGTGTGTGTGTAATCACAGCGGAGCTGACCAGCTCTCAGTAATTATGCTAATTGCCTCAGTGCCCTTGCCTTTATTTACCCTCCACTGCTTAGATAAATAAAAGGAAATTGCTTTGGATCTAACTGTATTCATTTCAGTATGCTAACCACAACGCTAGCACAACACCCCGCTCTGCGCGCGTGCATGCACGTGTGCGTGTGTTCGTGTGTTTGTGTGTGTGCGTGTATGTGTGCGCGTGCGTAGGACAGATTTGTTTTGCTGCCACAAATTTCACAGGTAATTGCAATTTTGATTGTGCATTTATTTATTTTATGTGTGTGTGTGTGTGTGTGTGTGTGTGTGTGTGTGTGTGTGTGTGTGTGTGTGTGTGTGTGTGTGTGTGTGTGTGTGTGTGTGTGTGCATGTGTGCGCGTGTCATGCACTTGGTGTAAGGTTAATTTATTCCTTTAGCAGTCCAGAGGTCACGCTAGGATTTTAAACGTCTGGTCAGAATATCTAGAAAGATTACAGTTTGTTTGACATATTGTATATAGTCCCGCGAAGTCAGACAATCTCTGAATATATATATATATATATATATATATATATATATATACATACAGAGTCTGGAACTACAACAGTCGAGAAAGGAAGCTGCTGTTCGTCATTTCCGTTATAAAAAATAAATAAATATATAAGCTGTATATGCTTCAACTAATTAGATTTACAGTAGGGGGGGGCAGGTACATTAAATGTACAACATAAACAATTTTGAGCACAGTGTTATATTTGGGACTAAAACTATTTGAAAATAAAGGAATAATTAAGTATACTGTAACAGCTTCACTTGATGAATTATATAAAAATTGTGTAATGTGTTTGTGACAGAAACTTTTCAGGTTGGGATACCTATTTCATCCAATCATGAGAGAGAAACTCATACAGGATACGGCATAAACAAGTGAAATCGGAAGTGATAAAACAAACAAAAAATTGCTGACACATTTGGAACTGGAATACTATACATTTGAAACAAAATAAAAATGGTTCACTTGGATGAAACATGTCCCTTCTGAAAAAATATTTTCTTTTTATTAAAGAGTTGGAGATACATGGGGATGTTACTGAACAAACACTCTATATAGCAATGATTACAATCTGGAGAAAGACCTTTTACTTTTTAACAAAACCCTTTTTTTAAACCATAGACTGTAAAAAAGATATGTACTAAGGGGACGTGACGGTTTCTAGAGACCAATTTTGAAGCCTGTATACAAATTCAAATCAACCATCTTGTATTTCCAGTTGCAGTAGATAGTGACTGAATACAAAGTATTCATGAAAGGTTAATAAAACCAAGTGTAATGTCCGGTCAAATAACCATTGACTTTAATTGGATGAAAATTCTTCTGCGACCGGCAGGAGGGGAAACAGTGACACCCTCAAGGCCATTCATGAGAACTGCAGGGTTTTCATTATTTCCACATTGGCTTCATTTTTAGCGGCGGAAACGTGACGTGTGTTATTAAGCAAAACAAATATCACTTTTACAGCACCTTTAAATGAACACATGATTCTATAGCGTATTTACTGTATGATCATCTCTTGTTTAATGGGTATGAAACATTAAGCTTGCTGGTTGGATGCCATAATCAATGGAGTGTTTCTTTTTCTGTGTTCAATTGAAGATGGGTTTAAAAGTTCACAGTACCGTATACAAATCAGCTGTTTTGCAAACCCAGACTTCTGGAAATGCCACATCTGCCTCAAACACCTTTTTTCAAGATTCAGATCTTGAGGCCAATGTAGTGTAGTCAATTAGTACAAGTATCCAAAAATACAAATACTCAAAGTAAGTGCAAAAAAGAAATACAAATACTTCAGGACATTACTCAAGTAAATGTACTTTGTTACTGTCCACCACTGCCTGTCAAAGCATGAGAAAAAAGCAACAAATGTGTGTGAAAGACTAAGACAAAGGTGAGGAGGTCGTATAGAGAGAAAGAGAGAGTGCAGTAGAGAGAGAGAGAGAGAGAGAGAAAGAGAGAGCACGGTAGAGAGAGAGAGAGAGAGAGAGAGAGAAATAAAGATGGGACAAATGGAGAGACAAGTAGAGAAAGGTATAAAGGTGTAATAAATCGTACCTCAGTCGTCAATTTAAAATCAATTTCCTGTTCGTCACGAACACGCACACACACACACACACACACACACACACACACACACACACACACACACACACACACACACACACACACACACACACACACACACACACACACACACACACATCGTACATTATACCCACAATGCCTGGCAATTAAAGACCCACGAATCAACCTCTTTTCTCATCTTCTACTGTTTCTGTTTCCTGTCTTTGTTTCTCTTTCCATCTCTCTCTCTCTCCTTTTCTTTGTCTCATTCTCTGTCATCCTGTCTCTCGCTTTGGAACAAACACACACACACACACACACACACACACACACCCCCAAACACACACACACACACACACACACACACACACACACACACACACACACACACACACACACACACACACACACACACACACACACACACACACACACACACGCGTTCATTCTCCATTCTTCATTCTGGTCAGAGAAGACGACGGTAACATTTAAACTCTGCTACTGAATGGCTAAAAGATTGCCTCATCTGTGTGTGTGCGTGCATTTCAGTCTTTCAGTCTGTATGTGTGTGTGTGGACTCTTTTACTTTCTGTAGGGTAAGATTTAGATGTGTGTGTGCGTGTGCGTGTGCGTGTGTGCGTGCGTGCGTGCGTGCGTGCGTGCGTGCGTGCGTGCGTGCGTGCGTGCGTGCGTGCGTGCGTGCGTGCGTGCGTGCGTGCGTGCGTGTAACAAATAGCCTAAGCAGTAGAGGGGCGATCAATGCAGTAATCTGTAGGCAGAGAGAAACCCATTCAGCCTCGCTCACTAATCAATTCTAATTCTTTCTTTTACTGTCTGTGTGTGTGTGTGTGTGTGTGTGTGTGTGTGTGTGTGTGTGTGTGTGTGTGTGTGTGTGTGTGTGTGTGTGTGTGTGTGTGTGTGTGTGTGTGTGTGTGTGTGTGTGTGTGTCATTTGAGGGCATGTTGGAGTACATATTGTCTCTACAGTGTACTGTAGACACACAGAATGACACTGGAGCCATGTGACCTCCCAGAGACATAAGAGTCTTTTTATATAACTCTTATCTCCATATTTTTACTTTCTGTGTTTTTTTGTAAATTAATGCCCTACTTGATCAAATACAGAGTCACACAAGGTCCTCAAAGTTACTACAGGGGGGGCCGCCAATCTTTGTGTGATAGGGGGGAACATTTACCAAAAATAGCAGATTGACAAGCTCACGAAGCGTTGTGGGCTTGTAGATCTGCTATTTTCGGCAAAGAGGCTTAGTGTAAACGGAAAAAAAGATCAGACTAAGAACAGAGCCAAATATCAAGTTTACTAAGTATTGAGGCTTAAATGTCTGAAAATAAACATGAACATGAATCCAACATATTATAAGAAACGATATGTAAGCAAAAAACTGAAAAACATAAATTTACACAACACTGATTATATAATAGGGCTGTCTAACAAGTCTATGAAATATGACAGAGTATATAGTGGGGGTTCTTGCTAGATCTCTGGGTTAATGAAGACCCCTGATCTAGACTGCTGATGTACCATTCATCTAGACAATTTTGAGTTTGTTTGATCAAGACTTTGAAACTATAGGCTCAGAATGCACTTCAGACATTAAGATGAGAGGGAGATGGGTCGAGAGAGAGAGAGAGAGAGAGAGAGAGAGAGAGAGAGAGAGAGAGAGAGAGAGAGAGAGAGAGAGAGAGAGAGAGAGAGAGAGAAGGAGGGGAATGAGAGGGAAGAGAGGTGCATGTGAGAGAGAGATTGGAGTGTTGAATGAGCCAGTAATTGAGAGAAGTGGGCGTTCGGTGATCAGTCCTTCACTCTCCTTTGTTCTCTCACAATCTCTCTCTCTCTCTCTCTCTCTCTCTCTCTCTCTCTCTCGTCTCTCTCCTCTCTCTCTCTCCTCTCATCTCATCTCTCTCTCTCTCTCTCTCTCTCTCTCTCTCTCTCTCTCTCTCCCTCTCCCTCTCTCTCTCCCTCTCTCTCTCTCTCTCACCCCCCCTTCCTCCCTCTGACAAACCAGTCAATATATTTATTTTATTCTCTACTCCCTTTCAGTCGGCTGAGTGTGTGTGACTGTGTGTGTGTGTGTGTGTGTGTGTGTGTGTGTGTGTGACTGACTGTGTGTGTGTGTGTGTGTGTGTGTGTGTGTGTGTGTGTGTGTGTGTGTGTGTGTGTGTGTGTGTGTGTGTGTGTGTGTGTGTGTGTGTGTGTGTGTGTGTGTGTGTGAGAAAAATGTTGTCCAGCAGGCAGAGGGCTACAGTGACAGGCCCTTTGTGGCGCACTGTAAAAAATGAAGC
>NC_137621.1:38817685-38830185 GCF_963280865.1 Gymnoscopelus braueri | reverse complement strand
TGTGTGTGTGTGTGTGTGTGTGTGTGTGTGTGCGTGCGTGCGTGCGTGCGTGTGTAAAAGACACATAAGACACTGTGAATGGGATGAGAATACACAACAATACACAAACGCTATATCGAACGAGGATGTTCGTTTTATTTTAAATTGAAATCCTCTAAATTCTACTGCGACGCATATTAATACAGTTTAATATTTAGTGTTCCAGATGTAAAAATAGGTGTGAAGGTGTACAGGTCTCCTCTCTAATGTACCGCGCAAGCACGCACACACACGCACGCAGGCAAGCACGCACACGCACACACACACACACACACACACAAACACACACACACACACACACACACACACACACACGTCATCTGACATTCTAAAGGAAAGGTCAACACACACACACACACACACACACACACACACACACACACACACACACACACACACACACACACACACACACACACACACACACACACACACACACACACACACACACACACACACACACACACACAATGGTCACGTACACATGGACACAAGTGAGCTTGGATAGACATACAGACACCTGGTCACAAACACATGCACATACATCGCGCGCACGCACACACACACACACACACACACACACACACACACACACACACACACACACACACACACACACACACACACACACACACACACACACACACACACACACACACTTATCCATATCCTCAATCGTTGTGACGCATACTCACACACATACAAACACACACACGCACACGCACACGCACGCACGCACACGCACGCACACGCACGCACGCACGCACGCACACACGCACGCACGCACGCACGCGCGCTTCAAGAGCTCCTTGCTATCATTGCCAAGTCCAAAAGGTCAGACTCATTCTGATTGGTGATAGAACTATCAAATGAACCAATCAATAGAGAGGAGACGAGAGGGGAGGGGGGCGACGAAATGCCAACGTGTCAATATGTTAGAGAGAGAGAGAGAGAGAGAGAGAGAGAGAGAGAGAGAGAGAGAGAGAGAGAGAGAGAGAGAGAGAGAAAAGGACAAAGAGAGAAAGAGGAGAGGCAGAGAGAGTGATGAAAAAACACAGAGGAAGAGAAAGAACGAGAATTAGAAAGAAATGAAAAGAAAGAGAAAGGAGAGAAGGAGACAGATGAATATGAGAGAGAGAGAGAGAGAGAGAGAGAGAGAGAGAGAGAGAGAGAGAGAGCAGGATTAGTAGAAGTAGAAGGGTAGAACATAGAGAAGGAGGGAAGGTGAAAGAGAGAGATGGAAGGAAGAAAATAATGGAGGGAAAGAGATGAGGTTGAGAGAAAGGTAGAGAGAGGGTGGAATGGTCTGAAAGGCCAATGTGTCAATAAATTAGAGAGAGAGAGAGAGAGAGAGAGAGAGAGAGAGAGAGAGAGAGAGAGAGAGAGAGAGAGAGAGAGAGAGAGAGAGAGATTACAATGCTAACAGAGATAATGGTATGACTTTAATATTGGAGACACTCAGAGAGCGATCACAACCTCTCAACACACACACACACACACACACACACACACACACACACACACACACACACACACACACACACACACACACACACACACACACACACACACACACACACACACACACACACACACACACACACACACACACACACACACACACACACCTATCTTTTGAGGGAATCAACGTGATATTGAGTGTATGAGCCGTTTGACCATGTCAGATGTCCATGTGGTTGATCCATTGATTGATTCCCCAAAAATAAGGAACCAAGTATACTGTGTCCCTTATCGCTTCAATGTTTAGTTTCCAAATGAGGGATGATTGTGTATTTCAGGGGATGGTTGACAACCCTAGAAGCTGTGTGCGTTTCATCAATACATGTGTACACTGTTAATATTCTGTCCAGAAAGACAACATAATGAAGGCTCTGTCTGTGACATCTCAAATCCACAAACACTAAATTACAGGGCAGGGGCACTTTCCATCCAGCCACACAAATGCTATGTACAGTATGGTGAAGGGCTGCAAGAAACATCATTCTGTAGGGAATAATTTCCCATTGCGGAAAAATTACAATGATGTGGAGAGAGAGACGAAGCAGGGACCCCCACTGCATTCTGTATAAAATTGTGTTGCAGATTAAACTTTTTCATAGATTTCATAGATAGCTTCATAGACATGTTTGACAGCACTATCCTTAGTGTTGTGTAAATTAATGTTTTTTAGTTTATTTGTTATTTTTTTTACACATTATCTTCTCTATCTTCTGTATTTTCAGACATTTAACCAAATTTAAAGCCTCAATACATTTGACCATTGGCTCTGTAGGCTACTTAGTCTTCTCTTTTTCCCCCCCTCTACACCAAACTTCTCTGCCGAAAATAGCAGATCTACAAGATCTACAGTCACAGTGATCTGCTATTTTTGGCTAATGTTCTCATATAGGGTTGGAGTTGTTAATGTAAAAAAAATGACATACTGTATGACGTATGCCTCCAGGTTTGGGCAACGTGTCAGCCTGATCAAAGCCCTGTTGACTTTCGTTATGAAAAAATGTAAAAAGTGCACAAAACATTTGGCAGTGATCAGTCCAGAGGTTTGTGAGATTAGGTCTGGACACACAGCCGCCTAATTTTTACTTGTGAAGTATACTTGTGAAGTATTCAAAAGTACATGCTTTTAAAAATATAGATTACAAGGTACAATTTTTTTTATTGGAGTGAAAATCGCCAGTGAAAATCTCCAAAAATACTCTAGTAAAGTACAGATACTTAAGTACAGTACTCAAGTAAATGTACTTCATTACTGTCCACCACTGCTGTACCACAGATTCAACCTATATTACAGGAATACTCGACACAACTTGAATGGTTTACATCTTTACCGATTGAAGTTTATGCAAATGCTAAATAATTAAAATGGAAAGTCCTGTAAAAGCAGAAATGTAACCAAACGAAGGGTCCATTTGGTTCTTTGAGTTCCAAGTGGATAAATAAAGACTGAGGACTTTTACTGTGCGCAACACTCAAAATTGACAACAATATGGACTGTAATTAATGACACTGATTGCAAAGAGACGGAGGAAATGTTCTGTCCACTTGAGTGGAGGAGAAAATGTGTTTTTAACTGCTAATTATAATCTCCCATAGAAAGTGTGTGAAAATGGCTCTATGTGTGAGTGTCTACTGTAGGTTTTTACTTGTCTCTCAGCTCACAGTGCGCTCTGACAGTGTATGAATGGACCCAGATTTTAAACTATATGGGTCCATTTGTTCACTCTCTGAGGTTACATTAAAACTGGGGACTTTACTATGTATGAATGTTAAGTGGAAGTACTGGAGGATGAAATATTGTGAAGCATATCATCGCTGTCAAGTGGAAACCTTGTATGTCCAAAACCATTTAATTATGGGGCCAAGCACGTAGTGCGTAGGGACCGCTATAGTTTTTGTTAGTTTTCTTATTCTTCTTCCGCCGCTCCAGGCCAAACCCTGCAGTCGTTTCTTACGAAACTCGGCAGTAGTATGGTAGAGGGTCATTAAAAACTACAGAGAAATGAAACTCACAACATTGGCTAAAGGGTGACGCTGCCTGTTGGTTAGTCTTTTTTTTTTTTTTCTAAATTTTTATCCCACGATTTTGTAACCAATATTTTTTGACCCACTGCCAATTGCCTATGTAATCCTGGGCGCTACTCTCCCTCTGCCAACCTAGGGAGAGCCCAAGCTGAGCCCAATGCATTGAAGGAGGCTCATGCCTCCTTCATTGCATTCTTATCACCCGACAGGGGGGAGGTTCCCTGTTGGTTAGCCATGGCAACAAGTTCCCACCTGATGTTGTTTGGAAGGCCCGACCACTTCAGATCGTATCGAATAAACATTACCTTGCATAATGTCTTCAGGCTAGGACTAAAATCTAAGATGCTCGGATATCTTTTGCTTCCTATAAAAGTGATGCGATCTCCAACCATGCAACAGCTCTTAATCCAAGACAGGCCTTCCACCTTGGGCTCAACATTCTTCCATGAGAAGGTATCTGGGTTGAATTTCCACAGATTATTGAATTGCTGGCCATAATAGTAACCACCAACTATGTACAGCTCTCTATTGTAGGCAAAGGCTGAATGACACTGGCGTTCTTCTGGAAGAAGCTGTTTGGAAGGCTTCTCCAGCCAGAAGTTTGTCTCTGTGTCAAACACTCTGATGATGTTGTTGTTGTAGTAGTTGTTGTGGTTGTTGTTGTTGTCCCTTCTGCCCCCAAATACAAACATCTTTGTCCCGATGATGGTGGCAGAGTGAAAATATGAAGCAGGGCCTCTGGTGTTAATTAAAGACCAGACCATTGTGGTTTTTAATTTGTAGATGTTATTAGTCGGTCCAGTCAGGTTGTTCCATCCTCCATAGACATACATGACCTTCCCCAAGACACAGGCTGAGTGGCCGGCCCTCGCCTCTGGAACAGTTCCTGAAGTATTGGGCTTGAACCATCTGTGGGTGTCGACATCAAATGCATAAAGCACATTGTAGTATTCATCAAGTGAATTGTAGCATAAATCATAAACTGTGGAATTACATCCCCCCCAGATGTAGACGGTGTCTTCTATCAACACAGCTGTGTGGCCCCTGCGCATGGAAGGAACTTTTTGTTCTCCTCTTCCAGTTGTTACTGGTGGTAACTCCTTCCAGCATAAAGACACAGTGTTGAAGACGTGAACCTCAATCTGCTCCGTGTCCTTCTTGTCCTCGTCCCCTCCGAAGGAATAAACTTTGTGTTCCACTGCTACAGAAACATGATAGAATGTCTTTCCTCTTACTTTCTGATGCACCGCCCAGCAAAACATTTCTCACCAAAGAATACAGATTAAAGTACTTTACTGAAGTCCTGCTGTTTAAAGTGTAAATGAGCGCGCCACCATTTATACCGTTCAGTGGCCCAAACATCAGGTAAAGTTTGACCAATCAACAAAGCCGATGGGATGGGTCGGCCAATCAAGGAGGCCGATGCCTGTTGATCTCCCTAGTATGGTAAATGGATCACCATGGCGACGGCAGCCCCAGGCAGCACTGCACAGCAGACAGTCTATTCAGAAGTGTTGATGTAACCCCTGGGATTCGAACCCGGGTCTACCGCATTTTCATGGCTCCAGTGATCAAACGTATCCCATTCAATGGCTTGCGCAGTGGTGTCGAAGTAATTTATTTTCAAACTGGCACGCAGCATTGTGACAGGAGAACATTATAAGTAGAGAATATTGTGATGAGTAGGAGCAGCAGCACACGAGTGACATCCTCACTGCTACGAGATTACAGACAAGCACCCCTACGCATTCATCATGGTCAATGGAAGAAACCCTGCAAAACCCTGACATATACTTCTTCATTCGTATGTGACCTGTAAAAGAAGAGAGAATAGGACCCTATAGACTTGCTGTATGCAGTGATGAAAGAAGTATGTTCTGCCCCCACTTCAAGGACTTAATATTCTGACATACCTCAGCGCTGTTTAGTGCGCTCTAGGGGCAGGTCAGTGTATTAGTGTTTCTTTCATAAAGTTTCAGCTTTTGAATGCTCCAGGTGTTGGCTATCGGCAATCAGTGATTACTAGCAGCTGGCAGGGTTTTGAGCCTCAGTGTAAGAAGGCAGTTCATTCAACACAGTCATGCTTTTTGTGTGTGCTCTTAAGAAGCAAAGTTTGTAAGTAGAACCAATTGTGAATACATTGTGAACCTTCTGCTTAGTTAAAAGTTGTATTTGGAGGACTGTGCCTTGCTTGTTTATTCTGCTTGATAGTATGTGTTGTTGTACATTGTGATTTTACAGCATTTGAGTACATGCTTAGCACTTTTTTATACTTACCTGTATGTTTACTTGTGTTTGTGCATACTTGCCTAGTATACCAACCTGGTTAGTCCATTTCTGTGTGTTATTGCTAGATGTGTTACTGTGTAAAGGATATCAACAGCATCATTGCTACAGTGATAGATCAATGCAAACATGTTATGTGAAATTTACACTTGCTTTATTTTCCTCTTTTGAAGATTTACAGTTTCTATTAAAGACCCGTCAAGCCAGCTCCTGTCTTGACTGCTTTTGTGGAATATGTTTAGCTCGCTGCATAGCCACATACACACATGTGTGGTGAGGGCAGAAGAAAGTACTACATTTTTTTACTAGAGTAAACGTATCAATACCACAATATATAAATAATCTATTGCAAGTAATAGTCTGGTATTCAAAATGTACTTGAGTAAAAATACAAAAGTGTGGGAATCAAACTATACTTAAGGTACCAAAAGTTAAAAAAAATGATTGTGAATGGGGAAACCCTCGACTTTGTCGAAGATTTTACCTACCTGGGAAGTCTTGTCAGCAAGGACAACGCAACCAAAAATGACATCAGAGCAAGGCTAGGGAAGGCTCACTGTGTTTTTGCAAGGCTCCATCCTATCTGGAAGTCGAAGCAGTAGGCTACAGCCTAAAAACAAAGGTCCGACTGTACAACAGTAACGTAAAATCAGTGCTGATGTATGGCTCGGAATGCTGGCGTGTGACAACACTTGACATGAACAAGATCAATACCTTCCACAATGGATGCCTTCATAAAATCTGCCGCATCTTCTGGCCTGAGAAGATCTCAAGTAAAGAGCTGCACAGAATGACCAGGTGCTCCAGTGTTGTGTCAGAAATGAAACGTCGCCGTCTACGATGGCTGGGACATGTGCTCCGAATGGCTCAGGATCGAATCCCAAAGGTTGCACTGAGATGGACCCCAGCAGGGAAAAAAAGACAAGGTCGACCCAAAACCACCTGGCGACGAACCGTGACAGCTGAGCTTCAGGAGATTAACCTTACGTGGGGCGAGGCACAGCATGCAGCACAAGACAGGTCCCGATGGAGGCAGATCATGCCTTATGTCCCACTTGGGACGAAGAGGATTAAGTAAGTAAGTCTGAAATTAGGCATATGTCCTTATAGGTGAACATTTTCAGATAGGAAAAAAAGGAAAAAAATAGCAGACCTACAAGCTCAAACCACGTCGCATCGCAATGTGTGAGCTTATAGATCAGTTATGTTTGCTACTTTTGGGTGACACTGTCATACAGCAAAGTATAAAGTACAGTATTAATACATGAAAAAAAAAAAAATGTAGATATCAAGTTTCTGCCCAACAGCGGCAATATGTAGCTTGGCCAATCTCTGAATATTTGGAGAAGAAGCCTCTAGGACAAAATAAAGTGAATCCTTTTCTCACCATGAAATCCAGGTCTCCAAGTTACAATCTATCTTGGGATAAGTAGTCTGGTTGCTTAAGACCAGATTTTAGGAAAATGTGGACACGGCTGACAAAAGCGGCAATTTTTTTCTACATGCTCTCCATCACCATACGTTTCATTTTGGACGGGGAGCCACGTCATCAAGATGGCAGAAGGCGGCCATTTTGGATTTCAAAGATGTAATATCTCTAAGTGCCAATATCTCGGTTTCCAAGCCACTTAGAAGGTCAATCTTGGTGTCAAAATATATGTTTTTGGGGTCAAGGAATTCAATAAAGCTATTGGGAATATCAGCAAGTGACTATTTCTGCCATGATTTGGACATGTGGTTCATTCTGGCAACATATCGCTTTGGATAAAAGCGTCTGCTAAATGACTGTAATGTAATGTATATCTACACAACTTTGTATGCCTCGGCTAGATTATGCACAACATACATGAAGACCATCCATGCCCTCCCTCTCTGTCTGACGGAGGGAAACTACGGCTGGGAAATATGTCAGAAGAGGCAAGGGATACGACGGAAGGTGGCTGTGAAAGAACAAGCTGCCGGGGAATTGGTCTGATTTCTTGTGTGACCCTATGAACAAGCAGGAGCTCTTTACTTTATTCTCCGGAAAGATTGCATTAACTGCCTGGCCAGAGGGCAAGCTGGTCTTCATTACATCTGGCATCACAGTGGTCAGCACAGACACCAGCCACTCCATACTGCCATGTAACCATGAAGAAGCCGACACCAGGATACAGATTCACCTGCTTGATGCCCTGGAGCATGGCTGTTCTACCTGATTGGTACTCATATATGTATCCATACAGATGTTGTCGTTACCCTCATCACCAAGTTTCATGCCAAAGTATCTATCTACAGACATCTGGGACGCTTTTGGCACTGGCAAGACCTACACCTATCTTCATAAATACCATCTGCCATGCTCTGGCCAAAGTTTACAGCACTTCCCATCTTCCACTTTTACACAGGCTGTGACACATAAGCATTCTGCGGGAAAGGGAAGAAGCCAGTATGATTGGCTTGGAATTCATACCCTGTCGTCACCCAGGCCTTAAACTGCATGCAGCAAATCCATACACTTTTGTGACCAAAGATAACCAATATATTCAACTTCTTGAGCGCTTCACAGACATAATTTATGATAAAACGAGTGATTTGGAATTTGTCAATGAAGCACCGGGTAGCTCAGTCAGTAGAGTGCTCGCCTTTCGACCACAAGGTCATGGGTTCGATCCCGGGCACCATCAACTTACCATATAAGTAGCACGGCCTGGATGCGGCAAGTCTTGCAGTAAGTACTGGGAGCTGATGGTAGGTGTGGCACTTTGACTCCACCTCAGCAATCCATCTCTGAGGGGTCTATGCGCATTGTAACAGGGATAGACTCCCGCATCCTACTTACTTACCTAGAGAGTGCTTCGGCCAGAAGAACAAAATGATGAAGTTTGGAATACATTCCACCAACTCAAGATTCACTGCTGCAGCATGTGACGTGAGTTGTCTACCAGTCTGGGATCTGGGCCTCGTCTGAACTGGCCCAGCAGCCGACACCTAGTCCAGAAGGAGGGGATGGACTTTGGATGTCGACAACCAGGTCTGGCTTCCTGAGTGGAGCATTCTACTGGCTTCCTGTGTGGAGCATTCTACAGATGGCGTCAAAAGCCTGCATTAAACTGGCCAAGTGTTTGTGATGCAAGGTGCTCATGAAAGAAGGCACACTGGACTTGCACAGATCTTTGCAGTTGTCCATGTGACAGATAATTTTAATATGTTGTTATTCTAGAAAGTGAAGCTAATAATTCACTTCATGCAGGTTATCCAGTTTTCAATGTGTCCTACCACTAACCAAGATGAAAATGATGTAAATATGCATTGCTAGAATGAACATATTTATTTGATCTTGGTACAAATAAAAATCAAGTGGTATTCACAATAGCTTAAATGCATTCCTTAACACAGAAAATGTAATTTTGACACCAAGATTAACCTTCTAAGTGGCTTGGAAGCCGAGATATTGGCACTTGTAGTTATTACATGTTGGCCATCTTTGAAATCCAAGATGGCCGCATTCCGCCATCTTGATGATGTGGCTCCTACCAAAAACTTAAAGTTATGGTGATGGAGAGCATGTGGAAAGAATGTGGTGCTTTTGGTCGCCGTGTCCACATCTGGACCTAAGCGACCAGAATAATTGCCAGAATGAACCAAATGTTCAAATATTGGCAGAAATAGTCACTTGCTGATATTCTCAATAGCTTTATTAAGTTCCTTGACCCCAAAAATATATATTTTGACACCTAGACTGACCTTCTAAGTGGCTTGGAAGCCGAGATATTGGCACTTATAGATATTACATGGTGGCCATCTTTGAAATCCAAGATGGCCGCCTTCTGCCATCTTGATGACGTGGCTCCCCGTCCAAAATGAAACGTGTGGTGATGGAGAGCATGTAGAAAAAATGTGGCGCTTTTGTCAGCCGTGTCCACATTTTTTTGCTAACAGACCAGGCTAAAGGGTTTGGCTAGAGATTAGTGGACAAAATAACTTTTCTTAAATGTAATTACAATTCCTGTTCTTGAACAATAGGGATTTGTGTTTGTTCAAACTGATGAAATAACGTGATAGAGAACTAAATTAAAAAGGTTCAAATTGAGCCCCAAAATCGGAGGCTCCCTTCCTATACAAACCCTTACAATGGGTTCAAACTCCATTTTAATTTGAATCTACCCATGATTAAAATGGAGTTTGAAGTTACAAACTCACAACATCTTGAGTAGACGTTAAAATTACCTCAAACATGTTTTTAAGTGAAATGTCCCTTTAAAGGGATACTTCACTTTCAAATAAAATAAACATTAAAAAAAATTATTTAAAAAAAATGAAAGAAGTTATGGCAAAATAAAGGCCCCCTCACACATTAGTAGGACACTCTAATGCGTGAGGGGGCCTTTATTTTGCCATAACTTCTTTCATTTTTTTAAAATAATTTTTTTTAATGTTTATTTTATTTGAAAGTGAAGTATCCCTTTAAGTTCTGGGTTCCGTGTGCTTCCATTTTTTGCTGTGTTGTATTTTTTATGGAGTGTGAACAGACTCGACTCACCTCCATCTCATTTCTCGTGTTTTTTTACACTTCCACAATATTACATTTATACGGTATTTAGCTTATAAATTTTTAAAGACTTTCCACATGGTGTCACTATTTTGTAACCTGACTCTGCCAGATGGAAGAAGCTTGCGTCACATTTGTTTCACACCGCCCCCATCTGGCGGAGTCAGGTTAACTATTTTGGGCATGTCATTATAGATTGTATAATCAGATTAAAAAAAGGTTTAAAAAAAAGAGTATTAATAGCAGATCTACAAGCTCTCAATGCATCGCTATGTGTCTTGTTGTGAGCTTTTAGATCTGCTGTTTCTTAACTTGTCAGTGCTTATTTTGTCCCTGTTGCTAGTACTCATTTGGAAAATGCTAACTTTGAACAGGCATAGTTCATGAACCGTTGACCTACAGCTCTGAAACGTCATTACACATATTTCATGAGGAACAACTGTGTGTGTCTGACCTATGACCTCTGACTCTTAGATTGTCCGCCATTTTGAATTATATGAAAAACTGTTACATTCTATCTCCTCCTGGGATTTTTTTGCAATCTGCACGAAACTTTCTAAACATGGACTTTGGACCAATATCTACAAACTCAGTTGGATAAAAGTTTGTAGGTAAAATTTGTAGTGTGTAGTGTCATATTTTTATGAAACTTTGCGGTATGGTAGAGGATGCCAAATAGCGCTGAAACAAAGCTTACTCCAATTGGCCAAAGGGGGGCGCAATAGCAATCGGATCTTTATGCTTTTCAACAAATTTAAACAGGGCTGTTGTAGTTGAATGGATAGAAAGGACAGGCCATGGCTAAACCGACTAGCAAGGAATTGTGATGAAAAACTATAGCCTAAGTAGAATACTAGGATCTGTCCATGTTGTGTACAGTAGATGAAGTAAAACATTTGGCAAACTTTTGTTTGTTCATTATAAGCAGCCTAATAAAGACATGCATTTTAATGTCTACAATCCCTCAGAACTCTGCTCAGCTGTTGCCAATGCTCATTTGTTAATTGCATGGTCTTCTTTCTCTCAAGTTCAGTCTATTATGTTTCTATATAGCTTATTGTGCATATTACATATTGTTTTTTTGTTGTGAGCTTGTAGATCGGCTATTTTCACTGCTTTTGTGTGACCAAATGAAGTAGGGTATTCATTTACGAAAAAAAAAGTTGAAATATGGAGATACAAGGTTTCTGACCGACAGCAACGATATACAAACACAGACAGACAGACAGACAGACAGACAGACAGACACTATGTCTCACGGGGGTGACCAGTGTAATCACTATGGAAATATATAACAACAAAGATTTTGAAATTGCTTTCATTAAATAGACCTTCAGAGTGTGAATGTGTGTGTGTGTGTGTGTGTGTGTGTGTGTGTGTGTGTGTGTGTGTGTGTGTGTGTGTGTGTGTGTGTGTGTGTGTGTGTGTGTGTGTGTGTGTGTGTGTGTGTGCGCGTGAGTGCGTGCGTGCATGCGTGTGCATGCACATATGTAGAGTTCATGAGAGAATACAAGAGGAAAATAAAACATTACGTACGTGTTTATGCGGAAAACCAATGTGTATGTGCATGTTTGTTGTTTACGTGCAGCAAAAAAGTAACCGAGGGAAAATTAAAGGAATGGAGCGAGATAAAGAAAGACAAGAGAGAAAGAGAGAGAACGTGCAAGGGGAGGAAGAGACTCGAGAGAGATAGAGACGGCGCAGAAACAGAATGGTAAAGTAAAAAAAAAACTACACTTCCCAGACTCCTCTGGGAGGCCCATCAACATTTCTGACCTAATTAGTGTCCGTGTTAGCGGCTAATATTACAACCGCATACCGTGTAGGCCCTGGAAACACTCAGGGAGAGAGAGAGAGAGAGAGAGAGAGAGAGAGAGAGACTCCTATTCTATTATGATTCTCCTGGGGCGAGAGAGAGAGAGAGAGAGAGAGAGAGCACAGAGAGAGAGAGTGAAACAACTCCTTTCCTCCCTCGCTCATTTGCATGTTTTGTTTGTTGTTTCTTTTATTTTTTTTGCTGTCGATTCCAAAACAATTTGTTCTGTTTACGAGGGATGGAGAGAGAGAGAGACAGAGAGAGAGAGGGGGGGGGGCATAACGA
>NC_137621.1:38810185-38815185 GCF_963280865.1 Gymnoscopelus braueri | reverse complement strand
ATCCTATTCTACTGTGATGTATTCTATTAGATAGACGGATAGATAGATAGATTTTATACACATACACACACACACACACCACACACACACACACACACACACACACACACACACACACACACACACACACACACACACACACACACACACACACACACACACACACACACACACACACACACACACACACACACACACACACACACACACACAGTTACATGAGCCAAAAACAGGGTGTTGATCAATCTGTAGTTAATGCTCTCCAGATGGGAGCTATGTCTGTACCAACCTTAACATATCCTTCAAAACACACACACACTCACATGCGCACGCACGCACGCACACGCACACACACACACACACACACACACACACACACACACACACACACACACACACACACACACACACACGATAGCACATGTGTGTAACACACATAAACATATGGTACATACAGGCAGTATAGGGTAGCCACCTATGGTGCCAATCCGAAGGCGTTGCCAATATTGCACCCTGGATACATACTGTATGTATTTTGTTCACTTCAGGAAGTTGGTAATAGTAATATTTATTTTTATTTTTATTTTCTCGTATCGTTCATCGCGTCACCGTGTGGGTCAATTAACTTTGTTGCATTTGATGTATTTGTATAACATTTGAAACTCAAATCTTGGCTTCTGGGGGTCCCTGGAACAAAATATTTTACAAAATGATCGCTCTAAAAAATATATATTCAAAGACTTGCACAAAATGTTCATGATTTTTCAAAAAATAGCAGATCTATAAGCTCACAGCGAACAGCTACTACAGTAAAGCACTATTATAACTACTACTGTATTGCCATTACGGGTTCTACTACTACATTACATTATTATATCGTCTCTGTCGGGTGGAAACTTCATATGTCCAAAACTGTTACTTTTCAAGATTTAAATACAAAAAAGTAGCAGATCTACAAGCTCAAAGCGTGTCGCTTCGCGCCGCGTTTGGAGGTATTTCCAACCTGGTTGGTATGACATCTCCTCAGCCAGTTGTTTAAGTAAAGATGAGCTGTAGTTGGATTCTTGTCATTAGACACACAGACTAATAATGAAGTTGAATTGCTGTAATAATGTATACATTGAAAACAAACAAACAAGCACACAAACACACACACACACGGTCACACCCTTGCCCCTTGCAGGTCATTTATTTCCTCTGCTGTGTTCCCAGTCTCTATAATGTGTCCCCCTCACATCCTGATTATGTTAATGATAAAATATTCCAGTGATAATAACACATCCATCCAATATCACACACACACACACACACACACACACACACACACACACACACACACACACACACACACACACACACACACACACACACACACACACACACACACACACACACACACACAGTGGTGGCTTATCCAACGGGCTTCAGGTGCTGAAGCACAGGGCACCAACCTTGGGGGGGGGGCACCAGTGAAAAAAGAGAGAGAGTGGATGGGAGAGAGAGAGAGAGAGTGGATGGGAGAGAGAATGAGAGATTGGCTGAAACGTGGAGAAAGGGGTGACAGAGGGTGATGGAGAAAGATATATAAAGCGACATGAAGTGAGAGAGAGCGAGAAAGAGAGAGAGAGAGAGAGAGAATATGATAGTGGGTGGAGGGCGACATTTGTCTTCATTTATTCTGACTGTCTTCATGTGTTATTATTACTGACTGTCTGAGAGAGAGAGAGAGAGAGAGAGAGAGAGAGAGAGAGAGGGGGGGGGTGAGAAAGACAGCGAGAGAGAAGGGGAAAGAAAGGGAGAGGGATAGGGAGAGATAGAGAGAGATTTGCATGGGGGAATAGCTTCTAGATTGGGCTGATGTCAAAGAAATCAAACACGCTGTCTGTCTCCCATCGAACACACACACACACACACACACACACACACACACACACACACACACACACACACACACACACACACACACACACACACACACACACACACACACACACACACACACACACACACACACACACACGTGAGACCTGAGGTCAGTATAGTTTATTGGAGGAAGTCCAAGAAATGACATCTATTTTAAATATTTGCCCAGCTCAAAGACGGACCAACCAAGGTCACACGCACACTGGCACACATGTAGCACACACACACACACACACGCAGGCACAAAGGCGCGTGTGTGTGCCTGTCACACAACTCATGTAGCTCTCTGTATGGGTGCAACAATTAGTGGAACTAATCAATGTAATGGATTATTAAAAAAATCAATTTTAATAAAATTATCCAATTACCAAAAATAGCCACAACAAAAGGTCACAACACGTCAAGATGCAATGCGTTACAACCTTGGAGATTGGCTACTTTCGGTATTTTTGCACGATACCATTGTACAACGAAGCATAAATTATGGCTATCAATTTAGTCCATTTAAAAAATATATTATTATTGTTTCACGTTGAAACAAGTTCAGGTTCCGCTAAAAAAAAACTGTCAAAACGACGGAGGGACGCCGTCTAAAGCAGACTTGAGCCACGAGCGGACCGCCAACTAAGCGAGCCGTTAGGCAAGCGAGTCGCCGTGCCGAGCGTTGCGAAATCCGCTTCAGCGCCATTCGAGTTATGTCCGGACAGGGACAGAATCCTAACTCACATCCCCCCCCCAAGTCAACATGTGCCGTCGAGGGTAACCCCTTCTAGTCAAACGTTTGACGTTTGGACAAATCTGTGCCAAGAAGTCACCCGTTTGCAGCCTTGGGAGTGAGAATGCGTTGACATAACAGCAGCCATAGATGATTCTAGCGCTTTAATTGGCTCTGGAGCAATGCAAAACTTAAAAACCTCAGTGTGTGTTTATTGACTTTCTATTACAGTATGTTCAGGGAGGAGAAGAGTTTTTAAAACTGATCTCAGGACAATTGGTTGATTAATACCGTTATGTTTTCTTGTTTCCACATTGTTTCTGCCTCATTTTCTTGACGTTTATTTGGCTTCTAATATATTCAGTGTGTTCCCTCGTCCATACTCTCCTCTCTCTCTCTCTCTCTCTCTCTCTCTCTCTCTCTCTCTCTCTCTCTCTCTCTCTCTCTCTCTCTCTCTCTCTCTCTCTCTCTCTCTCTCTCTTTGTAAAACAAGTTGTTCTCAACTCATTTTTCATTCTCCTCTTTTCCCAGTTTTTTTCCTTCAGTGTGTCTACTGTTACTCTTTCCTCTCCCTCTGTCATTTTGTTTTGTACCATTTTCCTTTCATCAACATGAGTCTCTTCCTCTCTCCTCCCCCTTTCCTATCACGTTCCCTGTTGCTGCCATCTTGTTTTCTGATTTCTTATTTCATTTGATTAAGTACAGTAATACTATCGTGTGCACTTGAAACCTCCTATCTCCATATTTCCTACCACTTTTTAGTTTTTTTTTGGTAAATTAAAGCCCTACTTTGTTATACTACAAGTGCCAAAAGAAACAAAAAAGTATTTGATTTGCACAACTGTTTATATATACATATATATATATACATATATACGAAAGTTGACAGTTAGTTGTTGTGGCGGTGAGGTAAGAAACCCTGGGGAGGCTTATGCGAGAACCTCACCGTTTTACATTACGTACAATTTGAATTATTTAATATTAACTCTCTCACTGCCAAGGACGACTTATGACAAGACATCGTCATAACGCCCTGCATGGCTGCCAAGGACGACTTATGACGACTTACAAAAACAAAACGTTTTTTCACACAGAACCGATGCCGGTCATCAAATGATTTGCTTTTTTACATCAACCACTTGAACCCTAGCATCCCTATTCCGAGGGGATCATTAGCCGAAAATAGCAGATCTACAAGCTCACAACGCCTCGCGCTGCGAGGCGTTGTGAGCTTGTAGATCTAATATTTTTGGCAAAGACGTTTGGTGTAGACTGTAGAGGGAAAAAAGAACGGACCAAGTAAAACAAAAAAGTTTGATCTGAAACACAATTTTATACAATATAGAGGGGGTCCCTGCTTCTTCTCTCTCTCAGCTAAGGGGTCCTTTGCCTTAAAAACGATGAAGATCCCTGCATTAGAGTAATACGAATTTTTTAACATAAATGTTCTCTTCTGGGGCCCCCTGGCACAAAAGAGTTTCCACCCGACATTGTATTGATTGTATTGTATCTCTCACCTCCTTCTGATGGAACACGGCCACACCGACATTTCACTGCTTGTACCTTGTATGTAACGAGTGGTTCTCGCTTCGTGTTGATTCTTGAACACGTCCTATAGCCGTGCTTCATGAGTCCTCCACACTTCACGCTCCACGCTCTGACTGACTCATAGTGTGCTGAGGCACGTATTGGAGTGCAAAACAACCAAACATCAGCACACAGGTACCAGTCATACAAGGAGGAGATCAAATCAAACACACAGCATGGATGGACATCACATGATAGGTCTGCAAGTGCAACTAGTTTATTTTCTTAGCGATTATTATGTTGATTACTTTTTTAATTAATCGCATTTTTTTTAACGAATCGTCAACGAATCGACATAAAAAAATCCTGAATGGAAGGTACATTTCAAACCTCCCACTAAAACACACACACACACACACACACACACACACACACACACACGCACGCACGCACGCACGCACACACACACACACACACACACACACACACACACACACACACACACACACACACACACACACACACACACACACACACACACACACACACACACACACATTTGTTGCATCCTCTTTGTTGCATGCAACAAATGATTGTGTGCTCAGAGAAACATTATCTCTCTTTCTATCTCTATGTCCCTCTTTCTCTCTGTCTCCTATAAACACACATCGACATACAAATACGCATGCACGCACAAGCACGCACACACACAGACATCTCTGGCACTCACACACACACACACACACACACACACACACACACACACACACACACACACACACACACACACACACACACAAACACACACACATCCCTGGCAGACACACATACACAC
>NC_137621.1:38802685-38807685 GCF_963280865.1 Gymnoscopelus braueri | reverse complement strand
TTTCATTCTTTCAATTGTCAGTGAACCTTCTCTCTTCTCTTCTCTCTCCATTTCTCTCCTTCCACTTCCCTGCTCTCTCTCCTGTCTCTCTGTATGGTCTCTCTCTCTCTCTCTCTCTCAGGTCCCAGAGCCTGTTGAAATTCTGTCCGTTCGTCAAGGTTGTTACGTCTCACTCTCTCTTTGTCTCTCCATCTCTCTCTCTCTCTCTCTCTCTCTTGCTCAATCTCACATCAGCAGTCGGTGTCGGTCGTCCGAGGGGGGGTCAGAGGTCACAGAGAGCCGCCAGCCCCCCCCTCCCACCGGACCAACCTGACTGACAGCAATCAGGAGAACCTGCTTCCTCCTCATCTCCTCTCTCCTCGTCTCCTCTCTCCTCCTCATCTCCGCTCCCCATCTCCTCCGACTACTCATCTCCTCTCCTCCTCCCCTTGTCACAATAAAGCGCCACAATTTAACCAAGTTATACTTTGGCTATTCAAAAATAGCAGATCTACAAGCTCATGGCGCGGCACCGAGTGCCGCGCCATGAGCTTGTAGATCTGCTATTTTTGAAAAATCTCAAAAAATGTGTGCACATCTTTAAATATATATATTTTTTTAAGGCGAACATTTTGAACTCAAATCTTTGCTTCTGGGGGTCCTGGCAAAACATATTTTCAGGTGGGGGTCCGCGACCAAATACATATCAATTTGGGGGTCCATGGCACAAAAAAGTTTGAGAACCACTGAGGTAAACACATCAAATGCAGAGAGGACAGCGTAGTGGCCTCAGTAATATAGGATCACGAGTAAACCAAGAACCTAGCGTTAGTCTAAACAATATACTATCAAATATCTGTACATTGAAACTAAAGGTAAACAATGAACCTCGTATCTGCCTAAATAACAAGCTATCTAAATTGCAGTTTCTTTAACATGGTGGTCAAGGAAGAGACAAGTAACAAAAACATGAGAAAAAACTGACCTTCCCTTTAACTCTCTATATTCTCATCTCTTCAGCCATTCTCTCATCTCTGAATCCCCTCTCCCTCCATCATTTTATGCATCTCTCTGACCTCCTTCATCTAGTGTGTGTGTGTGTGTGTGTGTGTGTGTGTGTGTGTGTGTGTGTGTGTGTGTGTGTGTGTGTGTGTGCGTGCAAAGTGAGATTCCATTTCCTCTGTCATTTTTAATTATCCAAATCGTATTCACTTCAAATCCCCCCTGCGCGCGCACGCCGCGCACACACACACACACACACACACACACACACACACACACACACACACACACACACACACACACACACACACACACACACACACACACACACACACACACACACACACACACACACCACACACACACACACACACACACACACACACACACACACCCCTCTCTCTCTGGCCATAGGGAGGGCAGGTCATCTATATTAGCATAGAGTATGTTTGTTTAAAGAGTTTCAGACATGCAGACAGACCAGGTCCTGTCCACTGCATAAATAATCACCCCCTCTCTCTCACTCTCTCTCTTTTTCCTCTCCCTTTTGCCCTCGTTTTCCCTCCTTTATTTGTACGCTGGTCCTCACCCCCCCCCCACCCCCCCCTTCTGTCTCTCTCCATCTATACATCCATTTTTGTTCTATGGGGAGTATTCTCTCTGTCCTCTCTCTCTCTGTTCCTGTCTATCATTCCGTCCATATCCCCCCATCCATTGTCTCTCTCTGGACGGCTCGTTTGTTCCTCCTTCTCTCTCTCTCTCTTTCTCTCTGTCTCCCTCCATCCCTCCATCCATTCTTACTCCTGTTGTTGCTAATGAAGCTAGCAGACCTCACAGGAAGAGCGAGCAGGGAGGAAAGGGGTTGTGGGTAATCAGGATGCGTGGCAGGTTGCAGGGTGCGTTGACCTTTAGACCCCCCACCACCCCCAACACACACGAGAGGGCGCGCGCACACACACACACACGCGCACACGCACACGCACACACACGCACACGCACACACGCACACACACACGCACACACACACACACACACACACACACACACACACACCTTCTTGCCCCCTTCTCTCTCTTCTCTTCTTATATACATCCAAGAGTTACAATTCATTTGAGCAACATACAGTGTGTGTGTGTGTGTGTGTGTGTGTGTGTGTGTGTGTGTGTGTGCGTCCCTGTCTAATTATTATACATCTTTGAATATGCAGACAGCAAACTAGTGAAATACACCTGAATTTCAGTTGCGCGTGCGTGCGTGCGTGCGTGCGTGCGTGCGTGCGTGCGTGCGTGCGTGCGTGCGTGCGTGCGTGCGTGCGTGCGTGCGTGCGTGCGTGCGTGCGTGCGTGCGTGCGTGCGTGTCTGTGTGTGTGTTTTCATTTCAATATGCACAGTCACATTCATTTCAGACTGTAGTTGAACGTTCAGACACAGAGAAATGAACCAATAAGTCCTTAACAACTCTACATCTCTCTAGCTCCTCGTTGTTTCATCTCTCCTCTCCTCTGCCTTCCTCCTAAATCAGTGGTTCTCAAACTTTTTCATGTCAAGGACCCCCAAATGTATTATGTATTTGGCCGCGGACCCCCATCTGAAAAGGTTTTGTGAAAGGAACCCCCAGAAGAGAAGATGAATGTTAAAGTTATTATTCAAAGATTTCCAAACATTTTCAGTATTTTTCAAAAACTTATTGCAGATGATTGTATCTGCTATTTTTGAATAGCCAAAATAGATAAAGTGGTTAAAATGATTGTGATGCTGTATTAACACATTTTGCTGGGGACCCCCTGGAACACGCCCAAGGACCCTGGGGGTCCCCGGACTCCACTTTGAGAACCACTGTCCTAAAACATTCAAAGAAAATGAAAAAGATGAATTAATTTAATCGCTGTGTTTCTATCTGTTGACCTCTGAACTCTGCTCTCTCCCAACAAATACACAAACTAAAGTATTAGTCAGGTCAGCATTAGGTGACCTTTTTCCACATTGAGCTGGTTGCAACCACCTTAAGGACGACTAATCATCATGTGATTTCCTACACCGAGTTGACCTCGGACACAGACCTACTGTACATATGAACGGAGCTGCTACCTTCAAACACATTTGAAAAACCAATGCTTTTCGTTTTAAACACACTTGAACAAAAAACCTATGCTAATAGTCCTATAAAGTTTCATACAGTACCAAGTGACTGCAAAACCCTGACAAAATTGCTTTCTAACAGCAAATGAACAAGTTTTGTAAGAGTTGTCCAAGTTGCAATGTGACATAGCCGCATTCCAACCAACTGCACATACTACTACTACTAATAAAAAACGATTTTTTTATTTTATTTACATTGTTTTTATTTATGTTTTTTACACTTGCTTTGGCAGTGTAAACATTTTCTCTAATGCCAAAAAAGCTCAGAGTTTAATTGAATTGAATGTATTGTTTTTTAATCCCAACTTTCCAAAAATGCAGACACTGCATGGGGTTTGTTATTGAATACGGTTTTGACAACCTGTCTGTCCCAAAATGGAAACGCTGGTAAAGACATTTAACAACGCGATGCGTCGTTTTGCTATTTTTGGCAAAGAGGATTGGTGTAGGGTGAAAGCAGACAAAGTACAGAGCCAAAGGTCAAGTTTTCTAAGACTTGAGGGTTTTAGAGGTTAAATGTCTGACCATACACATTAACATGGATCCCCAACATAATTAATAGAAAACATAATGTGTAAACAAACAAACTCATGATAGTGCTGTCAAGTCTACGAAGCATCTATGAAATCTATGAAAAAGTTTAATCTGCAACACAATTTTATACAATATGTAGTCGGAGGGGGGGGGGGGGGTCCCTACTTCATCTCTCTCTCAGCTAAGGTCCATGGCTTTAAAAAAAAGCTGTTGAAGACCCCTGCTCTAGGCAGGAAAGGAAAGTGAAGTTTACTTCCGGAACCCGACTGCGAAAGTCTATATTACCGCTTGAGAGTGAGAGTGTGTTAGTCTGAACTAGGTTTCAGAGTCAAAAGGAACACTCACATTTTGTATTGTGTGCTTGTATGTCTGTATGTCTGTCTCTCTGCCTGCCTGCCTGCCAGCCTACCTGTCAGCATCTGTCAATCTCTGTTAACCTCCATTGCCCCGCGACTGTCTCAGACATCATTTGACTTTCATAATATCCCTCTATTTTCATAAATCTGTTGTAATAATCCATACGCTATGACACACATATGTCTTTTCGTGTCCCACGTGCGCAAAGCCGCGCCGGCGCCCAATTGGCTGACAGCTTGATTGACAGCTGTGACAGGAAGCGGTGTCACGTCAGTAAACGTGTGTGTCTCCTTTAATTTACCCATCATGCCGCTGACACAGGTTCAACCGCTGGAGGTGTTTTACATGGAGCTATTAGATTAGACATGTTTCATGGTTACGTTTTACTGTGAGTGTGTGTGTGTGTGTGTGTGTGTGTGTGTGTGTGTGTGTGTGTGTGTGTGTGTGTGTGTGTGTGTGTGTGTGTGTGTCTGTGTGTGTGTGTGTGCGCGCATGTGTGTGTTTGTGTTATGGTTGAGTGCATACAAACATCAGTCAAGGAGTGTAACATAACCCATTACAACAACAAGGTGGGGTTCTGTGGTGTGTGTGTGCGCAGTGTGTGTGTAATTGTGTGTGTGTGTGTGTGTGTGTGTGTGTGTGTGTGTGTAATTGTGTGTGTGTGTGTGTGTGTGTGTGTTTGTGTGTGTGTCTGTGTAGACATCCATCAGATGTTGTGGACAATGCCTGTCAGTAGGCTCCAGAATGGTAAACAGATGTGTGCGTATGTGTGTGTGTGTGTGTGCGCTTGCGTGTGCATATACAGTACAGTACGTATCACATTGTGGTTTTGATGCGTGCGTGCATGTGTGGATTCTTGTGAATTATTGAGACAGTGTGTGTCCAATAATTTAATTTGCGTGTGTGTGTGTGTGTGTGTGTGTGTGTGTGTGTGTGTGTGTGTGTGCAGGTCACTTTACATATTTACTGCATGAATAACATTTGCAAGTT
>NC_137621.1:38785185-38797685 GCF_963280865.1 Gymnoscopelus braueri | reverse complement strand
GCCAGGGAAAACCTGCATTATGCAACCACAATTTTGTTTGTGCACTATGCGCATCACGCCAGTGTGCCTGCCCCAAAATAGAATTCATCTTTAAACCACTGAATGAATGACATTTTTCATAAGCCTTTTCCATCGCCTTGGGGGGGGGGGGGGGTCACAATTTCTTTAACCTTATCCACCCACTATAAGTGGTTCTCAAAGTGGTGGTCCGCGGACCTACATTCAACTGCCAATAACTATGGAACGGATTACCGCGATGGCACACTTTTTCCCCTCGATTCTACGAGACTCGGATACGTCTTTTAAAGCCATCGGTGGTTGGATCGTTGTGAAGGTTCAAAGGGTAGTTAAAACGCTCGGAATCGCTGGCAAGGGCAGCTATAGACAACATTTTACTCTGGCGGTTAGTGTACGCACACAAAGACAGATAACAACGACACATTCCCTCCATCTCTTTCGCTTCCTCTCTCTCAACCTCCATCTCTCTGATTGTTCACTCATTAGCCTCACCTAAACACACGCACACACACACACACACACACACACACACACACACACACACACACACGCACACGCACGCACACACGCACACACACACACACACGCACACACACGCACACACACACAAACGCACATACGCTTGTTTTGCATCTTCCATTAGACAAACAGCCACAGTATGTAATTAGCGTCCGTCTGGCTGTCTGTGGGTCTGTCTATTGATCTTCAAACAACACATGGTCTTTCAACAGAGCGGCCGTCTGCTCCGGAACACTAAAGACCTCTAAGTGAAACTTTGAAAGGCTCCACTGAAGCCTTAACGGCGTTTGTTTTTAAAGGTCCGTCAGTGAGTGTGCGACTATACTCCAAACTTCCTGACTGTATTTTCATAATGCTGATCTCGGATAAGTTATGCTCTTTATCTAAAGTTTGCCCTTCGGTGAGTGACAGCTCTGTCACCGCGCGCGTTAATCATTTTGATGTTGAGTTGTCCCGCGCCAAGTGTTCATCATCATCGTCATAAAGGCAGGCATCTCTGCAAGGTTGCAGGTGAGGACATGGAGGGGCTCTAGTTAAATGGCACACTTCAGTTTAGCACTTTAAAAAGGCATATACTGAGTAACTTTTTCAACTCGATAAAAGTTGTGGGCGCCGATGGCCTAGTGCAGGGGTTTCTTCAACGTTTTTCAAGCCAAGGACCCCTTAACTGAGAGACAGATGAAGCAGGGGACCTCCACTACATCGTGTTGCAGATTCAACTTTTACAGAGATTTCATAGAGCTTCATTGACTATCAGTGTTTGGTGTATGTTTTTTTTCAGATATTTAAACACTTAAACCCCCAATACTTAGTAAACTTGACCTTTGGCTCTGTACTTGGTTTGCTCCTTTTTCCCTCTACACCACTTTCCCGAAAATAGGCGATCTACAAGCTGACAAAACCTCATGCTGGGAGGCGTTGTGAGCTTGTAGATCGGCTATTGTCGGCCAATGTTCCCCTCAAAAGGGTACCCGTTGTACCCGTCATGTCTTAGTCCCTTTTGTGCCTATACTATATGGAGATATTTGTGTCTGTCAGACCTTGTCCCTTTTATGCCCATACCTCTATATGGAGACCCGTGATGTCATCAGGCCCCCCCCCCCCCCCCCCCACACACACACACACACACACACACACTTATTTATCCCTATACACATTCTGTGGGCAGCCCGACATGACTTGATCAAACATTAAACATTCCACAACATAACCACACTAGAAACATATGAGAGGGGCTTTAAAACAGGAGATAAAAAGACACAATTAATGAAAGAGAGAGAGAGAGAGAGAGAGAGAGAGAGAGAGAGAGAGAGAGAGAGAGAGAGAGAGAGAGAGAGAGAGAGAGAGAGAGAGAGAGAGAGAGAGAGAGATCAGAGGGGATAGCAGAGAGGAGAGACAGTGATGAGAGAGGAGAGGACAATGAGATGGAGAGATAGAGAGATGAGGGAATGAACACAGACTGATGGAGACCTAGGACACACAGGAGGAGGCAGAGAGAGGAGAGGAGAGGAGAGGAGAGGAGAGGAGAGGAGAGGAGAGGAGAGGAGAGGAGAGGAGAGGAGATATCTCATCGAGCAGGGTGACTCACTCAATGAGGAGACAACACAACAAGGACGAGACACGTCCATTTCTTCTACAAAAATGGCTGTGCGCACGTGTGCTTGTGTGTTGTGTGTGTGTGTGTGTGTGTGTGTGTGTTACTTCTACAGTACATAAGTGGGTGTGAGTGTATTGGCTGTGTTTGTGTGTGAGCATATGTGCGTGCGTGCGTGCGTGCGTGCGTGCGTGCGTGCGTGCGTGCGTGCGTGCGTGCGTGCGTGCGTGCGTGCGTGCGTGCGTGCGTGCGTGCGTGCGTGCGTGCGTGCGCGGACAGGAACACAGGGTCCCTAAGGGGTCCTTGGGGTCCTGTGGACAGTGAAGGTCAGGCCACAGCGGCTATCCTTCTACATGCCTGAACACAAATAGAAAAATATGACTCTGTGACAATAACACAGAGAGAGAGAGAGAGAGAGAGAGAGAGAGAGAGAGAGAGAGAGAGAGAGAGAGAGAGAGAAGAGAGAGAGAGGTTTGGAGGGAGGGACATAATTAGATGAGGTGGAGTCAAATGGGAGCAGTAAAAAACATACACATACAGATAGAGAGATAAAGAGAAGAAAGACAATAAGAGAGAGACACAGGAGACAACAGTCTAATAAATCAATAGAGCAAACAGGCAAACAGGCCATTTTGTAGAAATATGTTATCATTGGTGCAATGTTATAACTAGTATGAATGATTTAATCTGGTGCAATGTTATCATTAGTACAGCACTATACTGTAACTCAGTGGTTCTCAAGGTGGGGTCCCGAGGACCCCACAGTGGTGGAAAAGTAACTAAGTACATGTACTCAAGTACTGTACTTGAGTGAAATTTTGAGGTACTTTTACTGTACTACTGAGTATAACAATTTCTCATTACTTAATACTCCTACTCCACTACATCTCAGAGTCAAATATTGCACTCTATTGTACCGCTACAATTAACTTTAGTTACTTGTTACTTTAGATTTAGATTGTTATTACAAAATGAACCACTTAAGCCTTAAATACTTGAGTATTGCGAGACATTGCGAGCTTGTAGATCTGCCATTTTCGGTTTGACAACTTTTGAAAGGTGTTTGTACTTTTACTTTGGTTCTTTAAGTACATCTAGATTCCAATAGCCTACCTTTGTCCTTTTACTCAAGTAAAATCTTGACTACAGGCCTTTTACTTGTAAAAGTATATTTGTGTGTGCTTGGTTTTACTAAGTACTTTTTCCCGTACCGCTGTTTTTTCCAGCGAGTTCTGACCAGTGAACTCAGCTGGTAGGTGCTGGGTTGAACTCTGCTGTTAGACCTCATAGTTTCAAACAAACAGAGAGAGAAGTCAGACAGCTGAGGTCAGGTTAACACGGTGAGAACACCATCAGCACCTATAAGACTGAACTCAACCACCTAATGGACTCTGTGTGCCAGGAGAAGGTCAGCACGGCCAGAAGGGTCAAAGGTCACTAACATTAACACACACACGCACGCTCACACTCACACACACACACACACACACACACACACACACACACACACACACACACACACACAGAAAGTAGTTTCTAGGGGCCATCAAGAGACTGAAGCCCAATACATGCACTGTCCAACATCCAAAAAAAGGTCGGACAGGGTAGGCATTAACCCCTTAAACCCCAGAATCCGTATTGTGGGGAAGCCCACAAGAACAGAAAACAGAAAAGACACAGAACCCTGAAGGATTCCGCTCAACCATATGGGGTTAATTACAAAAATCACTCTCAAGCTGTACTTATAGTGACAGCATTGGAGGACATGTGACCAAGCGGAAAACGTTTGACGTAACGGGGGCGTCAGTGCTAGACTTGAGCAACAAGAGGCACCGCCGAACAACCCACGGGCGAGAGAGTCGCCGTGCCGGGCGTTGCGAAGGAGACGAGAGGAGTGTCAAAACCCGTTCCCGGCTGTCACCTGTTTGACGGCATGAATGTGTTGACGCAGAGAATGTGTTGCACAAACGACTGCATTCGGAACTTGGGACGAGGCACTTCAAAAACACTCTTCCACCCCTGAGATATTCGGATCCGTTTTTGTTCCCGCAATCAGCCGAAGGCAGCAGTGTGATCAGCGATAGTTTTCAGAGACGGTGGCTGAGGAGAGGTACCGTACGAGTCTCAGGAGACAACCTTCAGGAGGTACTTCTGACACACCTCTCTAGTGACCACGCACAAACACAAGCTGTCGCAAGAAATGGCTAAACCGAGAACCTACGTGTAGTCCTTTTCAGCCTCTCTCTCTAGCTCAGATCTCAGATCACTCTCTCACATCCCTCTTTCCCCCCATTCTTTCTCTCATTACCTCCCATCTTCTCTCTCTCTTTGTACATCCCATCTTCATTTCCTGTGTGACTTAACCATCTCTCCCTCACTCCGCCCTGTCTCTCTCCCCCATCCCCTCTTCCACTCTCTCCCTTCTTTCTCTCTTCTCCACTTCTCCATATTGTTCCCTCCCCAGCAAGCACAGTCAGGACCCGGACCAATCAGTGACGTCTCGATTGGGGCTAGATCAAGTCAAACCAAGACAAGTCAGATCTGGCCCAGAATATCACCTGATTTCAACCAAAATTAATCCTGACCACAAAAACGTCACTTCCAGGACGTCATCTAAACACTTCTCATCACCCAAAATTGCTGTCCAAATGTCCATATGATGTCCCGGTGATGACGTCCTGTAAATGACGTAAAGATCATCCCCATATGGGCTGTGATCTGGCCTAGTCCTGAACGTCACCGGGGTGATGACCGGGCGTCATCATAACGTCATCATGACGTCATTGTGCTTACTGGGTCTCTCTCCTCCTCTCTCTCCCACTATATCTATGTCTCCTACCCCCCCCCCCCCCCACCTTGTCCGTCTCTTCTCCATCATGTAATTATCATCTTCTCTCCTCTAATCTCTCTGCTCGCTACAACCCCAGCCTGTCTGTCTACCATTCATTAGCACTGTGCTGCAGCCAAATCAATCACATACACGCCTGCACGTACACACACACACGCGCACACGCACACGCACACGCGCACACACACACACACACACACACACACACACACACACACACACACACACACACACACACACACACACACACACACACACACACACACACACACACGCACACGCGCACTCACACACCAGGCTTTCTTAAAATGTCATCCTCAAACTTTTCACAATCAATTAAGTGGGAGATTAATGAGGCCAATTTAGCAGGAACATGGCTCTTTCCCCCGCTATTCCCCTCCTCTCCTCTCCTCTCCTCTCTCTACCTCTCATCTGTTCTTCCTCTCCTCTCCCTCTCATCTGTTCTTCCTCTCCTCTCCTCTCCCTTGTGTATGAAATGCACACTCTCATGGAAATCACAGGACAGGTGCACACACACACACACACACACACACACACACACACACACACACACACACACACACACACACACACACACACACACACACACACACACACACACACACACACACACACACACACACACACACACACACACACACACACAGTAATTAAGCGTTGTGTGTTAGCCTGCCAGTGGGAGAGACAGGCAGATGAATGGATACACACTACATGTGTGCGTGTGGTTTTACATACAGGGACATACTGTACATACTCACCCCGTTCACCTCCCTCACCCTATATACTTTGGCTATTCGAAAACAGCTGATCTACAAGCTCACAACGGGTGTGCTATTGTGGGGAAAGCTTTCGCAGAATATAGCAGATCGACAAGCCCACAACACGAGTATAGATTCCTGAGGGACTGTCAACCATATAGCCAGGGTTTAAGTGGTTAATATACAGTTTAAATGGATAGTTCACCCCAAAATGACTTTTTCTATCGATTAGTCACCCCATGGAGACTTGAATTAATGGATATTATTTTTATTTTTGTCACATTCCTAAGCCAATAATTTGATGACCGGCAGCGGTTCCGGTAGGAGACACAAAGAGTCTCCTTTGAGTCTCCTACAACAAAAACTAAAAAATATCCATGAATTGAGGTCTCCATGGGGTGACTAATCGATGGAAAAAAAGCATTTTTGGGGGCGAACTATCCCTTTAAAATGTTTCTGCTCCAGCTTTTTGAAATGCACAGTATAGGGTTAAAGTGGTTTAACTACACAAATCTTCTATAAAGGTCCCTGGCACAACAGATTTTTCTGATGGGGGGTCCGCGGTCAAACAATGATTAATTCAGGGGTCCACGACATGAAAACGTTTGAGAACCACTGCCCTGTGATGGAGAGGGACACACATCAAGGACGGATTAGCCATTGGGCCCTTGACTCTCAGGGGCCGCGAGGCCCTCGACAATTTACTCAAATAAAATGTGTAGGTTAATCAACTATGTGGGCCCCTCCTCTATAGTTACAGCAGTGGTTCTCAAACCCAGGGGCTGAAGGCTTTGACATGCAAATACATGCACATACTGTACTTTAGGGTACAGACTGTAAATCCTGCATGATGAAATGCCTTAAAACCCGAGCAGTGTGTTTGGGTGCCGTGGCCACCTGACTGTCCGTTGTGGGTAGCAAGATTTGATGGGCCCAGGGGCCCGTGCAGGGGTTAATCCCTCCGTGGCTCACATAGATGTGTGCAGATTCGAAGGTGCTCACACACACACGCACGCACACGCACGCGCACGCACGCACGCACGCACGCACGCACGCACGCACGCACGCACGCACGCACGCACGCACGCACGCACGCACGCACGCACGCACGCACGCACACACACACACACACACACACACACACACACACACACACACACACACACACACACACACACACACACACACACACACACACACACACACACACACACACACACACACACACACACACACACACACACACACAGTCTCTCCAGGTAAGAGGTGTCAGTTCTAATCCTTCAGTTTGCTCCAACCGACCCCCCCCCCCCCTGCATATGGTTGTCATAGCGACTCCCTGGGGATTATTCCATGGTATTATGGGATGTGTGTGTGTGGGGGGGTGGATCAGAACATGGTGTTAACACTTACACATGACAAGACAATGTTCACACACACACACACACACACACACACACACACACACACACACACACACACACACACACACACACACACACACACACACACACACACACACACACACACACACACACACACACACACACACACACACACACACACCGCTCTGTTGTGTTGTGACTGAAGGAGACCTGGCTGCTACGCCTCTATGCTCTGGACCCAGCTTCACATCAGCACCATATCACTGCCTCTCTGGACACGTTTTCATTAACCCATTAAGGCCTGAGGAACAGTTTTCTGAACAAAAGGTATGTTTCTATATCAGTGATGCTCTAAGTTTTTCATGTCAAGGACCCCCCAAAATGAATGTATTTGGCCGCGGACCCCCATCTCAAAATATGTTGTTCCAGGGACCCCCAGAAGCAAAGATTTGAGTTACAAATATTCGCTTTAAAAACACAGTATATATATTCAAAGATTTGCACCAATTTTCACGATTTTTCAAAAATAGCAGATCTACATTAGATAGTAGATGGTGTAGATCTGCTATTATTGAATAGCCAAAGAAATCTAAAATGACACAGATGCGTTCCTGGTTTTAATGGGTTAAACCACTTGAACTATGCCTATTCTGGAGTGGGGAACATTTGCCAAAAATAACTAGATCTACAAGCTCCAAACGACAAAGAGATTTGGCGTCGACGCAGGAAAGGGGTCCGAGTACAGTCGTAACTCAGTTTCCATAAGACTAGAGGGGTTAAATGGTGTGTGTTTTTTTTACCTGTGTTCTTATACATCCAACGTAGTTATTATTTAGTCACACACTTTTGTTATTACTTTTCATTGGTTCAATATGTATTTACAAGAGAGAGAGAGAGAATGTGTGTATGTTGAAACGTTGCACGTGTGTTTGACGTGTGTGTGCTCGGGCGCGTGCGGGTGTGTGTGTGTGTGCGTGCGCATGTGTGTGCGCGTGCGTGTGTGTGTGTGTGTGTGTGTGTGTTGTGCTGCTCTATGTGTTCGGTATCATGTTAACACTCACGCTTGACATAACAATGTTCATCGCTGCTGAACACACGATGCTTAGACAGCACAACAGGGAATACACCAGCTGTGTGTGTGTGTGTGTGTGTGTGTGTGTGTGTGTGTGTGTGTGTGTGTGTGTGTGTGTGTGTGTGTGTGTGTGTGTGTGTGTGTGTGTGAGTGTGTTTGTGTGCATTTATTTCAGTGTGTTGCTATGCGTGCGTGCGTGCGTGCTATTCACGCGTCTGATCACGTGTGAATAGATGAGATGTTACTACTGTAGCTGCATGTTAACTGATAAGAAATAAAGGATGTACAAGATTAAAACCAGGACAGACACACACACACACACACACACATGCACACACTTTCCCCTTCCTCTTTCCTCGCGCTTACACACTCGCTTGCGGGGGTTCAGCTCAGCTGATATATCTCAGTCATTATCATTCTTTCATAATTCCATGTAATAATTTTTCCTGTGCTGAACCTCATCATGTCAGGGCAGATTTTACACTCCGTTAGCGCTTCAACTGATACCGTACGCCTTCATTTTGGATGGACCGAAACATTATTAAATATGTATTCAGGAACATTCATGTATTATGTATGCATTATATTCTAGCTGTACTGTCTCAAAATAATATGTGTGTGTGTGTGTGTGTGTGTGTGTGTGTGTGTGTGTGTGTGTGTGTGTGTGTGTGTGTGTGTGTGTGTGTGTGTGTGTGTGTGCGTGGTTGATTATATTCATGTTTCTATATACAGTATATCGTGCACATACCCAGTATATTTATCCATGCACCTAAACCCCATCATCCGTATTGTGGGCAAATGTTTTCGCAGAAAATAGCAGATCTACAAGCTAACAATGCGTCACAACGCAGCTATTTTCAGCAAAAGCTTTTCCCCACAATAACAGAAAACAGAAAATACACTAGTATAGAGCCCTGAGAGACTCCGCTCAACCAGGGTTTAAGTGGTTGAAGTTCCCATGACGTGGACATAAATCATAATATTGATCCCACAATAGAGCTGCACGATATTAGGAAAACATGTGATTTGCGATAACATCGTTGAATATTGCGATGACGATATGCGACTCGCGATAAGTAAGCAAATACTGAAATGTGACAGTTTTAAAGTCTTTCTGCATCATAGGTTTGCTGTTGCACATAGAACCCAGACAATGAATTGCCAATTGAGTAAAAACCTCTGTGTTATTTTATACATGTGTAAGTGTACAAATGGAACCAAATGGACACGTACTTAGGTGACCATACATCGTCTTTTACCCGGACATTTCCTCTTTTGGGGGGCTTTCCGGCCTGTCCGGGGGGCGGGGTTTATAAAATCCTTCAAATGTCCGGGGTTTTGAAAGTTTGGGTAGCGTGTACTGTATCTGTGTATCAGTAAGGGGGGACGTATCTTAGCAACAATGAAAGCGCTAACTCTCATTGGTCGTGTCATGAGTAAATGAGCTGCTCAGCAAACTTCCAGACACCAGGATCCTAGTGTTGCCATGTCTGCTTATTTACCGCAACTTCTGGACAAGATTTGGCTTGTTTTTCTTGCTAGTTTTTGGAGGTATGTTTCCTTATTTCTCTCACGAGACTTGGCAACACTGCGGACAGGCTGAGACACACTCACACACACACACTGGACAGCACATACATCGCGCTGCCAGTCATTCATTGAAAAAACCTCCGACGGAGTAAATTTTTTGTACCGAATTAACCGTATTAAGGTAACCCCCAAAAAAGTAACAAACCCGAAAAATGAATCAGAATATGGTCACCCTACCTGTCCATTTGATTCAATTTACACCCTCAGAGTTAAATGGACCCTGAGGATTTTACTGTGTACTGTATGCACACACCAACAGAAGAAGAAGAAATAAATGGTTTGGTATTTCCATTCCAACATGGTTTAACTGTAATCATTGCACCTGGCTACAGCTGCTATTGACAATGAATATATACACCACTTAGTGCTGCAGTCTTCTCAATGCTTCGCTAAAAACAAAACATCTAAACAAAAACATCCTGGATTGTTGAAATGGGTAAAACCTTGAAAACAAGCAAAATAATAAATAATCTGTTTTGTGATATGTAAGTCTTTTGCTGACAAATTTTTGTGACAAATACTGCATTATGTCAAGAGAAGCGCAAGAAATAATGATGAAAAAAATAAACAAAAACATAGATGTTTATGTCATAGCCCTTTTAAGTTTGTGTGTGTGTGTGTGTGTGTGTGTGTGTGTGTGTGTGTGTGTGTGTGTGTGTGTGTGTGTGTGTGTGTGTGTGTGCGTTTCCTACCTGTAGGATGTGACTACCGAGGTGCGGCTCGAAGATGTCTGATGCAACGACACTGGGTGTGGTCCTCCTACGCTGTGCTCCAATCGCTACAACACACACACACACACACACACACACACACACACACACACACACACACAGGTGCACACACGTGCACAAACACACACGCACGCGTGCACACACACAGGGAGGGAAAAAACACAAGACAGGACAGGAAAAGACTGGTGAGACACACATTTATACAAGCGAAGCTACACACACACACACACACACACACACACACACACACACACACACACACACACAGGCACACACAGGCACTCACATTTATAGGATCTAGCATGACGAACACACATGGCACAGGACAAGAGGAATGTTTGGTGTCAACCCTGATGATGTTAAATACATGTACATGATGGACAGGTTAGCATGAGTGGCTAACAGCTAATCAGCTAGCATATTGTCGCTGTCGGGCGGAAATCTTGTGAAGTACGTCCAAAACTGTTACTTTTCAGTAAATGGGGGGGGGGGGGGGCTTTGTTCCAATGGATCCAATCTAGTTATTATTTAGTCACATAAAGTTGAAATACACAAGGTTTCTGCCTGACAGCAACGATACGACAAATCACACCTCCATGGTAATATCATTGCATAGTAAAATCCTCAGCGTTACATGTGTAGTGTACAAATGTAAACCAAAATGACCCTTAATGTAATACCAACACATTTTTCCTATCAATTACACACCCCATGAAGACTTGAATTCATGGAGATTTTTTAGTTTTTGTTGCATTCCTGAGCCATTAATTCAATATGTGCAATGTCCGCTGCGATATAGGAGACCAATGCAAAGCTATATAAAAGAATAATATAAACTCCAAAACAACTCTCATAGTGTAATCACTGATGAGCCCACTGATGATCCAGGTTCAAAGAGAATGTTTTAGATATGGTTTTGCTATTGTTAAGATTGGTCTCCTGTTAACTTCAATTAGTCAAATGTTGGATTATTGGCTCAGGAATGCGACAAAAAAATAATATAAAGTATTCCTTTAAGGACGTGCACAAACTTTGAAAGCCTGTTTCTCAGCTTCTACATTTAACAACATTCAAATACGCATCATCATCTTCTTCAAATTATTTATCAGATTTCAATGTATGAGACATCACGAAAGCTTACATTCTGTACTTTCATAATCTGTAAAATAAAGCTGAAAAGGACAAAGGCCTCCGTGCGGCCCAAATCTCTGGACCCAGTCACATGTTGTTACACGTGTACACTCTTGGGAGTTATGGACATAGCACAACATGGTAAGCATTATCTGCTCTAAGCAAATACAAAATAGAACATTTGCAACAGAGAAGAAAAACGTGTGTAAAATATAATGCACACAAATACAGTCACATGTTTGCATTGTGCCCCGCCCCTTGTTCATACTCTCAAAGTGATTTCTGATGTTTATGATATTTGACAAATTAATTTATTCAATTTGAACAAACAATAAAATAAAATCTGTTCTGAACTCCACATTCTGCTTGCAGACAGTCAAAAACAAAGCCTTCATTCTCACTTTCATAGAGCACCCAAGTCCTGACGTCATTCCCACTATACCCCTGGGTCACAGAAGTATTTCTTCTATTGAAAAATCCCATAGGGAAATCTTAGATCACGAGAACTGTGTTCCAAAAACGAACAAATCTGCCCGGCGATTGTGTCAGGTATGTGTCTCTGTGTCGATTATGTATTGAGTTACATTTGATAACGTCTATGCTTGGGGAACATTTATTTTCTTACTCATAAAATAAATATAGTAAAAGACTAAATTAGTACTTTTTCATCGTCAGCTGATGCTTCATACCATCAAAATGAACACTGATCTGAGATCAGGTCAGTTACAGTGTGATGGGGTCAGTTATTGGATCATTACCACCTGTTCTGAGATCAGCTCTGTCACTGGAGCTTTGAAGGCAAATACACAGCCAGAGGCATCTACTGTACTATT
>NC_137621.1:38770505-38780505 GCF_963280865.1 Gymnoscopelus braueri | reverse complement strand
GTGATGGAGGGTTGGATATAGTGAGGGATGGATGGATGGATATACTGTAGAGGATGAGGACAGAGATGGCAATGAATGAGACAAGGGCATTTATTTAACCCATTAAAACCGAGAACGCATCTGTGTAACCACTTTAACCATAATGTTATACTTTGGTTATTCAAAAATAGCAGAACATTTTTGCAAATCTTTGAATCTATATATATATAATTTTTTTTTAACAAACATTTTTAACTCCGATCTGTGCTTCTGGGGGTCCCTGGAACAGCATATTTTGAGATGGGGGCCGCTGCCAAATTCATATCATTTTGAGGGTACTTTGACATACATCTTTTGGATTTGGCCACGTACCACCATCTCAAAATGTTTTGTTCCAGGGACCCCCAGAAGCATATATTTATACAAATGTTCGCTTTAAAAATATATATATATTCGAAGATTAATGTTCATGATTAAAAAAATTATACAGAGTGCCGCACTATGAGCTTGTAGATCTGCTATTTTTGAATAGCCAAAGAAATCTAAAATGACAGAGACGCGTTCCCGTATTGAATGGGTTAATACTTAATTGGTTTGATTTGAGAATTCTGTCCAGTATTTTGGAACTGCGGTGCCCAATGATCATCGTGCCAGAACCAAAGTCATGCGATCACACCAAGACGGACAACTACCGTACCGTAGAAATGATGTTTGCATTGTAAGCCTGACGTTAAGGTTCTGAGCAGGCTATGTCAGGACAAATTGGAGGCAGATGCTTTATCTAAAGAAATATGACTGTAAATAAAATTATATCCATAAATGCTTCATTGATAATTACAGTTTGCTACATCACAATTCAAGCAAAAGCATGCCATCTCTATTGAATTAAACATAATATGTTTTATTGTGGCTGTGGGTGGAAACCTCATATCTCGTACGCATCTCTAACGCATCTCTTGTGGTGTGGAGATAATTGATCACACTGTAGGCAAGTAAGTATTTGGGAGGGGATATGGCCAATTATTAACAAGATATTTTGGCTATTAAGAGATTTGGTGTAGAAAGGAAATACTAGCGGACTCAATACAGAGCCCTGGGGGACCCCCGGTCAACTAAGTATTCCGGCTTTAAGTGATTAAAGGAAAGTCATCATGTCAAACATGGAGGAAAAAGTCCTCCGCCAAACACTGGTTGTGTGGCTTGGCAGAACTCACAGCCGGGTTGACACTGGAGTTGATCCAGGCTCACAGCAATCACAACACCCAGCAGAACAACACGCTTAGCTTTGCTCTGGGTTACGTCGCCGTCGCCGTCGCCGACGGGTGGAAACCTTGTACGTACAAAACGGTTACTTTTCAGCAGTGGTGTTAAGTAACTAAGTACATTTACTCAAGTACTGTACTTAGTTAAGTACAATTTTGAGGTACTTTTACTTTACTGGAGTATTTCCAATTTGTCTATACTTTTACTTCTCCACTACATCTCAGAGGCAAATATTGTACTTTTACTCCGCTACAATTATTTGAAAACTTTAGTTACCAGTTACTTTGCAGATATAAATTATTATATTATAAAACATACATTAACCACTTTAGCCCTATTTTATACCTTGTGAGTTCCAATGGATCCAGTGTTCCAATGGATCCAACGCAGTTATTATTTTGACGCAAGCTTATTAATACTTTTCATTGGCTCGATATTTGTAAAACCCACACATACAGTAACTCACTTTAACTTTCAATAAAAAAAGAAACATTCAAAAGTAGCAAAAATAGCCAATCTATCGTCTATCGGCTATTTTTGCTACTTTTGTGTGACACTGTGGTATGACGAAGTAGGGCGTTAATTTACCCCCCAAAAAAATAATAGTAGAAATGTGGAGATACAAGCTTTCTGCCCGACAGCAATCCTATGTATGTAAATGTGTCTGGATAAGTGTTTCATTGTGAAACATTATGTTTGTATGTATTTGACAAACTCTGTCAACTAATAGAAAACAAACTAAATGGGCTTCAAATGAACCACTTGAGCTCTAACGTCCCTGTCCGGGGTGTGTCATAATAGGCAAACAGTCTGTGAAAATGGCAGATCTTACAAGGATTGTAGATTGTGAGCTTGTAGATCTGCTATTTTTGGCAAAGTAATTTGGCGTAGAGGAGTGGACCTAGTACGGACCCCTGGGTGACTCCGGTCAACAAATATATAAGTTGTTAAAGGCCCCCTCAAGGGCCACTGGGGGTCTTCGAACCCCACTTTGAGACCCACTGGTATGTATTGTGTGTAGATCAGGGATTTCAAGGCTGTGTGTAATGAAGTGGGATAGCTCCTGCAGTGATGCTGGTAATACACAATATTAACAGCTGTATGCTGCCTTGCTGCTAGTCCCTGTGGTGCCTTACACTGAACTGTCAATATTTCACACACACACACACACACACACACACACACACACACACACACACACACACACACACACACACGCACACGCACACGCACACGCACACCCAGGGGCAGGCAACCCACTGACAATTATACTAACTCACAGGCACATGCGCACACAATTTAAATGCTTTATTTGTATCCACAAATTATATTACAATATACACACACACATGCAAATACGTGTGCACATACATGCACGCACGCACGCGTGCACACACACACACCACACACATACGCACACGCACGCGCACACGCACACACACACACACACACACGCACGCGCGCACATGCACGCACACACACACACACACACACACAGGCTGAGTGATGGAAAGGGAATAGAGAGAGGAGGAGGACAGTGAGAACGAGAGAGAGAGAGAGAGAGAGAGAGAGAGAGAGAGAGAGAGGACAGGGATATCGACATTGAGCAGTGCGTCGGGGGAGGAGGGAGGGGGTCAAGTTCGAGGGTCACCCCTGACCAATCAATACGTCCGAATGAGCGAAAGAAAAATAATGAAAGAAAACACACCTTCATCTAATTTGGAAATTGCATTCATTAAAGAGAGAGAGAGAGAGACCGACGGGGGGTAGTGTGCGTGGTTGTGTGTGTGCGTGCCTCCATCTCATTCTAACTCACACACAGACACAACACACACACACACACACACAGACACACACACACACACACACACACACACACACACACACACACACACACACACACACACACACACACACACACACACACACACACACACACACACACACACACACACACACACACACACACACACACACACATGATCTGAGGGGCAATTTTGTCTCCATCAAACTAAAACTACTGTGTGTGAGTACAGTATTACCATGTCTACAGAGTAGCTCTGCATGAGGCTTTCCGTCTATGAGAGGGTCTGTGTGTGTGTGTGTGTCTGTGTGTGTGTGTGTGTGTGTGTGTGTGTGTGTGTGTGTGTGTGTGTGTGTGTGTGTGTGTGTGTGTGTGTGTGTGTGTGTGTGTGTGTGCCAGGGACCCCCAGTTTTCAAATTCAAAAATAGCAGATGTATAAGCTTGCAGGCTTTTAGATCTGCTATTTTGGAATAGCCAACATATAAATTGATAAAGTGGTTAAAGTGATTGTGACGCTATATCAACTACCTTTGCTGGGGACCCCCTGGAACCCTCCCAAGGACCCCTGGGGGTCCACTGACCCCACTTTGAGAACCAATGTCATAGATGACTGATGTCATAGGCTGGTCACATGAAGTGTGACATACACATTGGATGTGGTCAAGCAGTTGCCATACATACAGTACAGTACGTGTCATTTCATTGGCCCAGGGTCCTGAATGAGCAGCCAATGAACGAGCTGCATGGGCCCAGGTACGTGACACAGCCCTTGGGTTTGTGTTCTGTTAGTGGTTTATTTAGAAATAATAGCTAACGTCAATGTTTGCAACATACCATGCTAATATACATATACACTGTATAATACTGTCGTTGTGGTATTGTTGTGTGTGTCTGTCTGTCTGTCTCTCTCTCTCTTTCTCACTCTGTCTCTCTCTCTCTGTCCTTGACTCAGACTCACACCAGCTGGCAACCAGCCAACTGGAGAGACAGCCGAGATCATTACACACACACACACACACACACACACACACACACACACACACACACACACACACACACACACACACACACACACACACACACACACACACACACACACACACACACACACACACACACACGTGTCGTGTGCATGAATGTGTGTGTCCATACTAGTGTCTGAATGCGTCTCTATGTTGTGTATGTGCGTGTGTGCGTGCGTGCATGAGCTATAGTGAAGGAGTCCTGAAGTAACAGTAGAGGAGTGTAATGGAGAGAGGGAGGAAGAGAATGAGAGAATGTCGATGTATAAAAACAAACGTGCTTCTCGATTATTTGATTCATCGAAAGAGTAATCTATAGAATAATGGAAGTAGTCAATTGGAGCTCTGTTCCGAATCAGTCATTACTTTGAATATGTATAACAAAGTATAATACAAGGCATATTTGGTTAATTGGACTCATCAATTTAGTCGGTTATAAATCATCTATTCAAAAATGTTCATGCCAATTCATTGATATATAAGGAATATAAATATTAATATAAAAACAACTGTGCCTCTTGATTATTTGATTATGGATTATTAGTTAGTAAGATATATTTTAAAATATATATTTTATGTTAATTGTAGAGCCCTGCTACAAAGAAACTATATCGCTGCAATGAAAATGAAAAAGTAGTCAACAGGCTGGGTCTTTGTGTGTGTGCGAGTGCGTGTGTGTGTGTGTGTGTGTGTGTGTGTGTGTGTGTGTGTGTGTGTGTGTGTGTGTGTGTGTGTGTGTGTGTGTGTGTGTGTGTGTGTGTGTGTGTAGATCCCCTGAGAGTTGAGAGCTAGTCTTGTGTCCCAGTGTCCCAGAAAACATGATGGCTGCCTCTCTCTCTCTCTCTTACTCACACACACACACACACACACACACACACACACACACACACACACACACACACACACAGGGCAGTGAGGCAAAAAGGTATTACCACCAGGGGAATACAGGGAGCACAGAGTAATTAGGAACCAACCTACTGTACCACACACACACACACACACACACACACACACACACACACACACACACACACACACACACACACACACACACACACACACACACACACACACACACACACACACACACACACACACACACACACACACACACACACACACACACACACACACACACAAAGCAAAAAGTACACACACAAGACACACGGCAGAAATACACCCAAACACACACCATTAACACACACACAAATAGGCTACAACACACTGGACACGCTGTGCACGTACATACACACTCAGGGACACACAGTCAGTGTACAGTAATTATACCGGGCCCACTGTGGCCTGCTCCAACACACTGATCTGCACACCCCTAAACACTCTCCCTGGGACTCACACACACACGCACGCACCCAAACACACACACACACACACACACACACACACACACACACACACACACACACACACACACACACACACACACACACACACACACACACACACACACACACACACACACACACACACACAGACACACATGAATTAGTTAACCACTTAAACCTCAGCATCCGTATTGTGCGGAAAGGTTTAGCTGGAAATAGCTTTCCGTGCAATAACAGAAAACAGAAAAGACACCAGTACAGAGCCCTGAGGGACTCCGCTCAACCATATGGGGTTTAAGTGGTTAATGGTTAGTACAGTGAGGCCCTGACCCTGTCCCCACGTACACACTAATGTTACCGTTAGAGACAGATCATTTTTTATCCTGTTTTTGAACCACCTTTTTGAACCTGTGTATAAGAAAGGCCTATTTTGGGCATGTCATTATAGAAGGAAAATCATAAAATCCTATATCGAAATTGTCTAAGTGACGCTGTAGTATGATAAAATAGGGCGCTAATTTACGAAAAAACACCAAAAGTTCAAATATAGCGGTCGGGGTACCACCGCGGCCCCACGTCAAATATAAATAAAGGCACATGACTTAGGAAAAATTAGTTTTTAACTTTCTGCCTATACTGTAAGTCATCTGGGTGCATGACTTAGGCAGAAAATGATTTGTTACGTTTTGTCTCTCCTGAAAACGTTATAAATATGAGTTTGAGGCAATTATGCTGTGAGGCTAACGATGTATGGAGTCAAATGCACATATACTGTATGGAGTTCAATGCACATAATGGAGTCAAAAGGGCTAAAACTCCTGCGGATAGAATGCTAGCTTTAAGGGCCAGAAAGGCCGCTGGGAACAGGCAAGACCAGGCAAGGAAATAACTAGCGACGTGCCGAAAGCCGTCAGCAGGATGCCGTGCGTTAGGTTGCTGAGACTGAGGAGGATGCACAACAGCGCCTTGCCAAAAAGCAGAAGTGGCATGCTGCAAGTCGGCTGCTGAGACACCTATTGGTCGGATTGGTGGTGTGAAAAAGATGTGAAGGCCGCGTAATGGCCCGAACCTTTAGTTTTCTAATAAAGCTGATCTACAAGCTCACAACATGTCACAACGTGATGTGTTATGCACTTGTAGATCGGCTATTTATAGGGCTCAAGCACATATGGGGAACCTCAAGGGGAACGTTAACAATTTGGTCACGCTGATAAGAATACAGTCACACTGTCAACAGTACAGTCACACTGTCAACAGTACAGTCACACTGTCAACAGTACAATCACACTGTCAACAGTACAGTCACGCTGTCAACAGTACGTTCATACCATTAAACAGTCACACTGCCAACAGTCTCTCTTTCTCTCAGTCTCGTTTGTAGCAGTTAGCATAACGCTAACAGCCCCCCTCCCTCTCATTCTAACGCACGCACGCACGCACGCACGCACGCACGCACGCACGCACGCACGCACGCACGCACGCACGCACACACACACACACACACACACACACACACACACACACACACACACACACACACACACACACACACACACACACACACACACACACACACACACACACACACACACACAGCGTGTTGGTGTGACTTTGACTAATCTGATCTGGGTTCAGACATGTTGCCAGTCTCCGTGGCGCTAATCGATTAGCCTACACCGCAATATGCACGCTACAGAGCATCTGGCTGGCACAGGGGGATACACACGCATACACACACACACACGCAAACACACACACACAAACATGTGTAAAGCAGATGCACACAGAAACAAAGAGACAAATGTATAGACACGTACAGAGTGCAAAACACACACACACACACACACACACACACACACACACACACACACTAGAGGTGTGCATCGACACTGGCCTCACGTTTCAATTGGATTATGATTCACCTCTTAACGATTTGATTCTACGATGCATCGCGCTTCTGTGTATTACTGCTTTTTGTATGTAGAAACATCTGTGATGTATGATCACTCTCCATGCCATAAATGTCTTAACAGTTAACATTAAATCAAACCAAATCGATCGGCTACATAATCGATTACGTCACGTCGCTGCATCGATGCAGAATTGTGCGCGGCCGCATCGCCATGCATTGTAGAATCCATTATTTTCCACACCTCTAACACGCACACGCACACACACGCGCACACGCACACGCACACGCACACACACACACACACACACACACACACACACACACACACAGTGAGACAAGTCCTGCTTAGATGAATAATAAATGGACTCTGTTGTGGAACTAAAGAAATATTCTATCTTAACTATTACTATGCACCTATCTGTACTACACATCATCGAGGCCTACTGATAACACACACACACACACACACACAAACACTCGACATCCAGATAAAAACACACAAATGTGATACACACACGCACAGTGCGTACAGATAAAACATACACACATAATATACAAAACATCGCAGCACATTCAGATAAAAACAGCCACAGATAAAGTATAGCGCTGCACCACAAAGCTAAATGAGAGGAATGGTGCGTAAATAAGCAGCCAGCCATTTTTCACCACGCCGACACACATAGATTACATGATGCTATCACGCAGCCATGACTTATGACACAGCGTCCGTAATACTGGAAGGTGACAGACACACTGTTGCATCATGGGAAGTGGTTCTCAACGTCGGGGTCCGGGGGACCACCAGCGGTCCAGATGGACCCTTATGGGTCTGTAACTCTGAGAGCGTGCACATGTCTAATCTCATGTACAAACCTGCTGCTATACAGTACTACTGTATGTGGATCTACCGAAAGTGCTATAGCACCTTTGTGTCCAACCCTATGCACCTTATGTCTAACCTTATGCACCTTATGTCTAAGCTCATGTACATACTGTACCAGCTGGATCATGCTATGTGTATATATGCAGATATCTTTGATTCCTTTCAGAGAGAGACAAAAACGGAAACAGACAAACATGCAGAGAGACAAACAGGTAGGACAGACAGACAGACAGACAGACAGACAGACAGACAGACAGACAGACAGACAGACAGACAGACAGACAGACAGACAGACAGACAGACAGACAGACAGACAGACAGACAGTGATCAGAGAGCAGAGAGTAGTGTGAATTGATTGCAGGCAGTGTAATGTGTGCATCAGTGTGTCCACCATTACCCTCCAATAAGCTCCCACTGATGCTATTTGTTCAGCCCAAGGAAAACACTGCTGTTTAGAAACAAGTGCATTAGGGGTAAAATTGCGGAGAAAACCCCATTACAACTTTATTGCGGCAAATTGGAAGGCAAACGTTGTCCGTATTTCAATTATTGCCAGTTGCCGGGGAAATAAATCGATTCAGTATAGGACCAATCACCCAGTCTGTGATGAGAGGAGGCCAGCTTATTACGCTCCTCTCTTTGTTTCTCTCTCTCTCCCCCTCTCTCTCTCTCTCTCTCTCTCTCTCTCTCTCTCTGTTTTCCTAATACTTTCTCCGTCAATTTCTGTCCATCTGTCTCTCTCTCTCTCTCTCTCTCTTACTACGCAGCTCTCTCCCCCTGTTTATTCCATTCTCCTCCATCCCTCTCTCGCTCTACCCTCGCTCGCTCAATTTCTCTCATTCTCTGCATCTCGTTGCTTGTCGGGCGGAAACCTTGTATGTCCGAAATTGCTGCTTTTCGGGATTCAAATTCAAAAGAAGCATAAAATAGCAGATCTGTAAGCTCAAAACACGTCATGATTTGAGCTTGTAGATCGGCTATTCTTGCTGCTTTTGTGCGACACTGCAGTATGACGAGGTAGGGCGTTAATTTACAAAAAATATATAACAACTTAAAATATGTAGATAAGAGGTTTCTGCCCGACGGCATCTCCATCATTCACTCCCTCCTTCTCTCTGTCTTTCTCTCTCTCTCTTTATTTCTCTCTCTCCCTCTCTCTCTCTCTCTCTCTCCTTCCCTCAGGATGCCAGTTGCAGACAGACATGAGGAACGCCCCTTAATTGACAATTTGTGGAAAATTGCTGAAGGGAAAAAAAGAAAACAGAAGACAGACTTCAGAGAAAGAAAGAGAGGGGTGGGTGGGGGGGGGGGGGGCAGAGAGGGAGAGCGGAGAGTTTGGTCAGACTATTTGTCGTTTACATTTTAATCTTGTGCCGTCTGCCTGTGAACGTTGACTGAATAACAGAAAGACATGCATGCATACATCAGTGGTGGACAGTGACCAAGTACATTTACTTGAGTACAGTACTTGTACTCAAGTACTTTACTTGAGTATTTGTATTTTTTGATACTGGACGTGTTGTGAGCTTTGCTATTTTCACTGTTATTGATATTTCTTTTGAAAACTTCTGGAAAATCTGTGATTTAATTGGGGGGGAAATTTGTACGTTTGAAGTATTTGATTTGAGTGAGAAACTTTCACTTGCAGTTGAGTAATATTTGACCAGGAGTATGTATACTTACTGGCATTGAGTACTTTGTCCACCACTGACATACGCAGGGCTGGACTGGGACAACAATTCGGCCCAGACTATTTGGCCCAGACCGGCCCACCACGACCAGCGCGCAGATAC
>NC_137621.1:38755505-38763005 GCF_963280865.1 Gymnoscopelus braueri | reverse complement strand
CTCTTAATTCAGTGTCAAAGCTACAGGGCTCTCTCTCTCTCTCCTCATTTTATCCCTCTCTCTCTTCTCCCCCTTTCCCTCCCACCTCTCTCTCTCTCTCTCCCTCCCGCCCTCTCTCTCCGTCCCTCTCTCTCTTTCTTTCTCTCTCTTTCTCTCTCTCCGCCTGTCTTCCTCTCCCCCACCTCTTTCTCTCCCTCTATTCCTCTACCCTAGCTCTCTCTCTCTCTCGTCTCTTGTCCCTCCCTCCCTCCCTCCCCCCTCTCTCTCTCCTCTCCCTCTCTCTCTCTCTCTCCCCTCTCCCTCTCCCTCTCCCTCTCTCTCTCTCTCTCTCTCTCTCTCTCCCCTCTCCCTCTCCCTCTCCCCTCTCTCTCTCCTCTCCCTCTCTCTCTCTCTCTCTCTCTCTCCTCCTCTCTCTCTCTCTCTCTGCGTTCAGAGATGATTGACTGCCCAGGGCCCCCTCACAAGCGTACAGAGTCCATAAGCCAATAATGTCTGTCTCATTTGTCCCGCGATGGAGAGCAGAGTGGACTAAAGCTGATTAGAGGGGGAGACATTAGACAGTAAACTCGGTTAGTAAGGACATGGGCTGGAATGGACAATGTCCTTCAGAGGCAGAGTCCAGACGACGCACATGAATACATAAGTCTGAGCGCGCTCCCTCCCCACTTCCTGGTCGTGTAAATGAGAGGCGGGGCTAGACGACAGGCATGGGTGGGGACACATAACGTAACTAAGTACTTTACTTGAGTACTGTAAGTAAATGTTTGAAGTTTTCACTCCATTACATTTTAAATATTTGTACTTGGGACTGAAACGTACAAAGATATATTATGAATCAACCACTTGAGCCCTATTTCAAATAATCCGATCCACAAGCTCACAACGCATCACAGCGCGACACGTTGTGATGTCTGTGATCCAGACAGACAGATAGACAGCGTCTCAATCCCGAGACAAACAGACCCCCCCCCGGGTGTCTTGCGTCGTTCTGTTCAGTCCCTGTACAGACCCCCCCGAATCAGACAAAAACATGTCATCTCATAACGCAGGAAAACCCCCACAGAGAGTGTCAGTTCTCATTCAATAAACTAGTCGAGTTCTTTCATTGTCGGGCCTCCTCCGGGTTCTAGTTAATTGTAACGTCTTTGAGGATATAGCGCGACATGACTATAGCGCCCGCATCATCATCGCAAACAAACATCAACGCCGCTCCCCCGAGCTGTTTTGTTGTGCGACAACAAACAACAAAACAAAACAACAACAAAAAATGCTGTGTATACCAGTAATTGTTCTTATGGTAAAGCCCCCTCCTTGCAAATGAAAAGACCTGAGCAAACAATAATAATAAAAAAAAACACTAATAAACAAAACAGACAGAGGAATGAGAGTGACACACGGCCACGGAGCCCAAAGCAATTTCCTGGTCTAAATTTAGTCTTGCAAAAAGCCTGTAGGCACACAATAAAGTCTCGGGTGTTGGACCCTTAAATGGACCCTTACGGGTCCAATTGGTTCCATTTGTGCACTCTCAAGAGTCATAATAACACTGTGGATTTTACAGTGCATCGGTATTCAGTAATTACTTTTATAATTACTGCAGTCCCCGCTCTCTCTCTCTCTCGTTCTATCAATCTATTTTTCTTTCAGGTTTAAACATGGACAGGTGTGTGTTTGCGGGGGTTGGGGGGGTAGTGAGAATTGGAAATACTCCAGTAGAAATACCTCCGAAGTGTACTTAAGTACAGTACTTGAGTAAATGTACTTAGTTACTTTACTTGGTCCATGTCTGACACATCAGATACAAACAGGAGATACACAACTTTGTTCAGTTGCTACGACAAACACAACATCAAGAAAGCAGAGGATTATTGTTGTTGTCGGGCAGAAAACTATTACTGTATGTCCATATTCTAACTTTTTTGTGTTTTTTCCTATATTAACGCCCCTACTTGATCGTACTACAGCGCCACAAAAAACGTTATCAAAAGTAGCCGAGCAGCTCAAAACGTTTTTCCAACGACATTTCCTTCTTTTTTTTTCCACACACGTCCCAACAGAGACGATCTACAAGCTCACAACGTGTTGCATCGCCATTCATTGTGATCTTGTAGAATTGCAATTTTTTTTTAATTGACATTTTTGAGGGAAGGAAATGTTTAACCCATTAACTCATTCACTGCCAGGCTTATTTCAAGCTTGTTGATCCCTATGCCACAGTCAGGGAAAATGGAAACATGTAATTTTTTTCTCCGTTTCCATTTTAACATTGAAGTGGATGGAGCATTAACTTTTAGAAAATCGTTTTCTCCTAGTTCCTTTGAGATAAAAAAATTTATAAGATACAAAAAAAAATAATTTTAGGTGACGTCAAAAGACGTCATTGGCACTCAATGAGTTAAGACCGGGAAGGCATCTGTGTCATTTTAGCTAAAAGGCATTATTTTATACTTTCATATTCAAAATAGCAGATGTATAAGCTTGTAGATCTGCTATATTAGAAAAATCTTGGAAATGTGTGCACATCTTTGAAATATAAATATTATTTTAAATCAAACGTTTTTAACTAAAATGTTTGCTTCTGGGGGTCACTAGAACTAAATATTGTATATATTTATTATTTATTTTATATAATTAGAATACATATAATTTTAGGGGTCCTTGACATGAAAGAATCAGCCCTCGGGTCTTAAAGGGTTAAAAATATGCGTCTACAATGACATTCTCAAAGTATGTGAGTTGTGTATTTGGTGTGTGTGTCTGTGTTTCTATTGTGCATCTGTGTGTGTGTGTGTGCGTGCGTGTGTAAGTATGTACAGTATGTATATGTAAAGCACTGTGTGCATCTCCTCTGTGTGCGCGCATGTGTGTGCATGTGAAGTGTGTGTGTGTGTGTGTGTGTGTGATGGGGGTCATTGTGTCCCCTGAGTATAATGGAGTGAGCTATTAGTCCGGCCAGCAGCCTGCCTCATAAAAATGTCAGCTAGAAAAAGACATGAGATGGATCATAAACTACTCTCTCTCTCTCTCTCTCTCTCATCCACCTCTACCATCTCTCTCTCTCTCTCTCTCTCTTCTCTCTCTCCTCTCTCATCTCTCTCTCTCATCTCTCTCTCTCTCTCTCTCTCTCTCTCTCTCTCTCTCTCTCTCTCTCTCTCATTCTATCTCCTTCTCCTCTCCTCTCTCTCTCTCACTCTCTCTATCTCTCTCTCTCATTCTCCATCTCTCCTCTCTGTCCGTCTGTTCATTCCTATCTCTCTCTCTCTCTCTTTCTTCCTCTTTCCATCTGTTTTTCTCTGTTTCTCTACCTCCATCGATCTATCTTCCCATTTCCTAGCTCTCCACTTCTCTCTCCTCTTCTCTCTCTCTTCTGCTTTCTCTTATCCCTATCACCTCTCTCTCTCTCTCTCTCTGTTTCTCTCTTTATGTATGCCCATTTGTATACCTTTCTTTCATTCTATTACTCCAATTATTCTCTCTCTCAACTCTCTCTCTCTCTCTCTCTCTCTCTCTCTCTCTCTCTCATCTCTCTCTCTCTCGTCTCTCTCTCTTCCTCTCTCTCTCTCTCTCTCTCTCTCTCTCTCTCTCTCTCTCTTTCTAAATCATTCCTTCCATCGTCTCCCTCTTCCCTCCCGTCTCTCCATCTGTTGTCCTGTCTTCTATAATCCCCTTCTCCCCTCTTCTCTTTCTTGTTCTTCTTCACGCCTTCAATCCCTCCATCCATCAGCCCCTCTCTCTCTCTCTCTCTCTCTCTCTCTCTATGGTTTGTGTGAAGGATCTACTAAATAGACAGCAGACAATAAACCCTGCACAACACACATTCATACAAAACAATACCTGACACACACACACCAATAAAAATGGATCCACGTGTTGATAACGCGATCCTTTCTTGGGTCTCGAGGAGCAGGTTGAGAGCCTGACCTTCTGCGTGACTGGTGGAATTCAGTCACTGACAAACATACTTCACTTCACTCCTTTCCTACCTCCTTACCTCCCTCCTTACCTGCCCGTCTGTGGTCAGAGTCCTAGTGTCTCTGTTCTGCGAAAATAGCAGATCTACAAGCTTGTAGATCGGGATTTTTTGGGTAAATTTTGGTGGAGAACGGAAAAAAGGAGGGGACCAAGTATAGATCCCTGAGGGACCCCAGTCGATGAGGTATTTGAGGTTTAAGGGGTTAAACACACACCACAGACAGTGGCACAGGTCACATTGCAGCTTAGAGTATAGGTAAATAGATGTTTATAACTTTAGGAATAGTAACATTGCACACAGCATCTTCAAGCACCAAAAAGTGAGACCAACATAAAACACTGTGTTATCCTGTCTTATTATTGCTGCTGTTTTCATTATTTCTTTTCTATATTTCTATATTTTTTAAGTTTATTGCTATTGCTGCTACATTGTCTGAGGAACCAAAACAAATTAATTTTACTGTGATGTACACGACATGTAACAATAAAAGCTTTCTCCTCTCCTCTCCTCTCCTCTCCCCACCCCTCTCCTCTCCTCTCCCTCTCCTCCTTCTCTCTTCCCCCCTACATCTCCAGACCCCTCCCCTCCATCACCCCTCCTCTTCCGCCAGTGTCTGCGTCTTATAAAAAATGCCATAATTTATAGTTTAATAACACAGGGAGAGACTTACAGTATTTATACAGTATGTAAAGCAGCCAACAAGTGAGCACAATGCGTTTGTGTGTGTGTGTGTCTGTCTGCATATATGTAAAATGTGTATATACCTCTGTGGCGAAGTGTCTATGGATGTGATGTATATATGGATATAAGTTTTATGCAAGTATGAGTTGTGCGTGTGCGTGCGTGTGTGTGTAGCATTAAATTCACTATCAGTCTAATGTGTGAGTCCATGTTCAATGTGCATAACAAACTATACAGTATATGATGTGCTTTGGTGTTTGTGTGTACAGCAAGAGTCTCTCTCTCTCTCTCTGTGTGTGTGTGTGTGTGTGTGTGTGTGTGTGTGTGTGTGTGTGTGTGTTGTGTGTGTGTGTGTGTGTGTGTGTGTGTGTGTGTGTGTGTGTGTGTGTGTGTGTGTGTGTGTGTGGTCTAGTTTGTGCAGTGTGGCATTTTGGTGTCTGCTGTCTGCATGCATAATGAATAGCCAGGTGGCTGTGTGGGTCACACACACACACATCACACACACACACACCGCACACACACATACACACAAACTGGAAAAAACAACACAACACAACACGTGTTCATGAAGCCATCCGGAAGTATACTCGTATACACACACACACATCACACACACACACACACACACACACACACACACACACACACACACACACACACACTACACACACACACACACACACCCTGAATCACAAAAACACATGAGCAGCTACCGGTGAGAGCAACACACACTCGACCTCTAAAACACCTAAACCAAACACACACACACACACGCACGCACGCACGCACGCACGCACAGCACGCACGCACGCACGCACGCACGCACGCACGCACGCCACGCACGCACGCACGCAACGCACGCGTGTGGTGTCAGCCAACATGGCCTCCCAAACATTCCAAAGGTCAGTGCTGTTTATGGTGTCCTTCAACAGATGTGGAGGCTCTCTGACAGACACACACACACACACACACACACACACACACACACACACACACACACACACCACACACACACACACACACACACACACACACACACACACACACACACACACACACACACACACACACACACACACACACACACACTCCCCCAAAAAACAACAGGATGATGGGTCAATTTGTGGAAAGGTCAAAGGAGAGGAGAGGAGAGGAGAGGAGAGGAGAGGAGAGGAGAGGGAAAGTTGAGGAGAGGACAGGGGACGAGAGGACAAGTGTGGAGAGTGTGTAGCTCTGCTTTCACAAGCACGCAACGCACACACACACACACAGGCTTTGTAGCAGCTTCATGGTTGGCTAGGGTTGTGATAATAAACAACATTGAGAGAGACTGGAGGTCGACCTGCGTTAGCGCTTGATAGCCGCTAATATCAGGGAGCGCTTCATTTATCTACCTGCACCTCCCCGCTGCACGCCTTCGCCCGCACTTCACACAGGCAGGGAAATAGACTGCTGTTAATGAGCTCTGACACCCTCCCAGAGGCCCTGCATGCATGCGTGCACACACTGTTTGGCAGGCTGCAGTACAAAAGGAGCTAGCCATAGCTACCACTGTAGCAGCTGTTGATTTTGACAGCAAATTTTTATTTAGTTTTATTAAGTCTTTTGAATAAATGCCATTTAGTTTTAGTCATATTTTAGTCATCATCTGAAAAGTTTTAGTTGACTAAATCTACAGTTGATTTAGTCAACTAAAATGTATTTTTGCTGGCCTTGATGGCGTGGTAATGGCTGATTTTACACTTGGTTGCATGCTGAAAATAGCAGATCTACAAGCTCACAACGCGTCGCAGCGCAGCACCTGAGCGCAACCAAACATTAAATGACTTGTCTTTTAGTTCTACTGGATCTCTTCTCCACTAGTTCCCTCCCTGACATTTTAGTCTGGTTTTTATTTGTTGACGAAATTGTCAATATATTTAGTCTCAGTTTTAGGCATCGCAGCTCAGTTTTTATTTAGTTTTCGTCAGTGAAAAAAGGTAGTCGACGAACATTTTTCGTCATAGTTTTAGTCGACAAAATCAACACTGCACTGTAGCTACTTTTCATAGAAAGTAACTGAGCTGCAGTAAAAGCTCTCTTTTTTTCCCCCCAATTTAGTCATTATGCCAACTGATTCCTCCCCTCACACATTTTCTGTGTCGTCACTGCTGTTGTATCCTACTGAATCACCTGCCAGCGAGGAGCCCCTACCGGGAGGATGTGGAGCCTTCGTCCTACTCCTCCCGCCCAACACTCCCTGCTGACAGGTGAGCAGCCCTTACCCCTTTGCCTTGTGTTTACGCAACACAGGGCAAAGTTACATACTATGCCTTTAATGTGCCCGAGGACATGTCATGTTATGACATTGAGTGATTGAATCAAACATAGGCCTGTATAAAAGCTACAAATGAATGGAGATGGAGAATCCCCTCTTTAATGTGAAGGACAAATTGCACTCAAAACTCATTTATTTTACGTTGATGTGGCACAAAACAATAGCTTCACTACTTAAAAGCTACGGGATTCTGAAAGTAACGAAGCTACCGACAAGCTACTAGGAAATGCCATTTAGCTCACATTGTTTTGAATCCAGACGGACACCAAATGAGAGAACGCGTATCTGCTTTAATGTTCTAATAAAACACATCAATAGGACACACTGGCTCTGTTATGGGATTGAACTCACGACCTCTCTATTACCGTACATTTGTGTTCTGTAACCGCAGTCCAAACCCCACTCTCTCTCTCTCTCTCTCTGACAGCAGTATTTAAATGTGTTTTCTGTGTGAGGGCTCTGGGCAAATAGACTGCTAGAATGAATCAGCCATTTAAATTAACACACACACACACACACACACACACAC
>NC_137621.1:38750505-38753005 GCF_963280865.1 Gymnoscopelus braueri | reverse complement strand
CAAAAAGCCCTGTATTTTAGCTTTTAAGTTTTCAAAACTTAAAATATTCCCAGACACGATGACGTCACCAAACTTTCCTACCAAAACATTTGTTTGTGTGTGTGTGTGTGTTTAATTGTCACAATAGCTCTGCATGTACAGCATCGTTTGAATTGATGTAATTGTTTCTGACAGAGTGTGTAGGTTCTTCCATGTTACAGGAAGGAAAGACACACACACACACACACACACACACTGCTCCAAGCACTGTAACAATTCAGAAATACAGTCTCTCTCTCTCTCTCTGTCTCTCTCTCTCTCTCGCGCAAATTCACCGTATGCATTTCTGCTCATTAAAATGCATGTGCTTCTTCAAAGGGCTGACAACAATGATGCCATCTGTTGTCGCGTGTATGCATACACACACAGTCTTACGACAGTGATACACACATACAAACACAAGCACGCGTTAATGTGCTTCCAGAAACATGCAGGGCTACACGCACACACAAAAGCCGACACACATCAATGTAACTGCACAAAATATGCAAGCCTTTGCATGTATGCACACACACACACAAACACACACACACGCGAGGACGACCAAGGCAACAGATATTTCCGGCAATTTGCTTTAATCTCCACGACCGCTCGTCTGAGCGCGCTCAGTGACTCTATCTCCTTTAACACAGACACACAAAGACACCATTTCAAAGGCAAACGCCACTTTAGATCCACAAGTGTGTGTGTGTGTGTGTGTGTGTGTGTGTGTGTGTGTGTGTGTGTGTGTGTGTGTGTGTGTGTGTGTGTGTGTGTGTGTGTGTGTGTGTGTGTGTGTGTGTGTGTGTGTGTGTGTGTGTGTGTGTGCGCGCGTGTGTTCAGCTACTTAAGGCAGAAATTCATCAGAGGAACGGAGAAGGCAGCATGTGGGAGAGAACACCAGCTATCATCATTCTGCTTTAAACACACAGCCTGTCCGCTTGGAAAGCAATGAAACAACAACACGTCAATTTAAAAGAACCAAACACAGGAAAAAGGTGCACATTACACCAATTAGTAGAATTCACCCTCTAAAGTAGTAGTCGTAGGTAATAACATTATTATTTGCTTAAAGGTCCAATTAATCACCAGCGGCACTTTTTGTTTGTCTTAGAAGGTGGTTCATTCAATTAGTTTCAATTAAGACCTGAGGCCGATTCTACAAATGCCTTCTAAACAAGTAGTTCTTTCAAGATTTTTTCAAAAATGTTCAAAAATAGCAGATGTACAAGCTTGCTTCGTGCCGCACTGTGAGCTTGTATATCTGCTATTTTTGAGTAGCCAACGCTAAAATCTAAAATGACACAGACACTTTCACGGTTTTAATGGGTTAACCACTTTCAACCTGGTGCGGTTGCCAAAAAAACAGCCGATCAACAAGCTCACAACCCGTGAGGTTGTACATCGGCTATTTCGGGCAAATGTTCCCTCCAGAATATGCTGCCGCCATGGGGTTCGAGTGTTTACAATCAGTACAGTATGTGCAAAACTCTGCTGCCCGCCTGCTCACCAGAACCCGATCCAGAGACCACATACATCACCCCAGTCCTCTACGACCTTCACTGGCTCCCAGTCAAACACAGAATAGATTTCAAAATACTGATAATCACCCTACAAGGCCCTCAACAACCAGGCTCCCCACTACCTCACTGACCTCCTCAAACTCCCTCAGGTCTGGTGATGCCAACCTCTTGGACATCCGCAAAACAAAAAAAAAAAACACCTGGGGTGACGGGGCTTTCTCAGTTGCAGCCCTCCCCGGCCCTCCCGTTGGAACTCACTCCCACCTCACATCAAAGCCCCCCCCCCCCTCCCCCACCCTTGCCCTGTTCAAAGCCTCCCTCAAAACCCACCTTTTCAGACTTGCCTAATTCAATTTCTCCCCCTGTCCACTTGACTGTCTGTGTGTGTTTATTGTTATCTGTGCATAATATTCACACGCCCGCCTAATTGAATTTATCCCTTTCTGCCCTTTAGTTTCAGCTTGATGTTTAGTTATTTTTTCGCCTTTTAACTAGTTTTCTCTTTAACACATTAACCGCCAAGAACGTAGTCCTACGGTCCGTTAAATCCAACTGTTAAGCGCCGAGACCGTAGCCCTACGGTCCCCGGTCTTTTCGTGCTAAAAATTTCCGGGTGCACTTTCGGATTTTTTTTGATCCACTTCCGTTTCCGGTTTGATGACCGGAAACAGAATTATTTGGGATCCGGTTTTGACGATCACGTCCGCCCTCGTTCTACAGACGAAACTGAAACTCAATTCTCTTCCTGTAGTTTTTTCTCCTCGCATATCACTGTTTAACGTAATCCGCTCTAACTACAACATGGATGCCCCGTTTGACACGTGGTTTTCACTGGGAGATACAGTGAGATGTCGCCGAAGTAAACAGACCGTGTACGGCTCAATCTTAAGGATTTTAACAAGATCTATGGCGACATGAAAAAAACAAAAAAACAACAATAACACCTTGGCACTGGTGAG
>NC_137621.1:38733005-38740505 GCF_963280865.1 Gymnoscopelus braueri | reverse complement strand
CATGAGAACTGCAGTGTTTTCATAATTTCCGCATTGGCTTCATATCCAGCGGCGGAAACTTGCCGCCTGGGTTATAATTGGGCTTTAAGTCATATAGTCTGTTATGGCAACACCAATAGACTGAAAGAAACACCAAGACGGCCAACAGACACCAACAGACTGTAATATGTTTTAATAACCAAATCAGGAGTTAAGTTGAATGTCTAGTGTACAGACAAGGATGGACAGACAGACAGACAGACAGACAGACAGACAGACAGACAGACAGACAGACAGACAGACAGATCAGAATGGAACTGGAGTAGAGAGAGATCTGGGCCCTATTCTGGGCGCCGCCTTACCCATTATCCCTAAACTTCTTTGCCATTTTTTACTATTTTGAAAAACATTTTCAAATAGTTCAAAAAGCCAATCTACAAGCTCACAACGTGTCAAAATAGTAAAAAATGGCAAAGAAGTTTAGGGATAATGGGTAAGGCGGCGCCCAGAATAGGGCCCAGATACTTTAATCTATCCAAAACATGGATAGATAGAAAGACAGTAAGGAGAAACAGAGGGAATAAAAAGAGGTAAAAGGAATGAGAAAAAAAGGGAACGTGAAAGACCAAACAGAAAACATGAAAGAGAGGAAGGACAGAAATATAGAAAAAAAAACATAACACAGAGAGAGAGAGAGAGAGAGAGAGAGAGAGAGAGAGAGAGAGAGAGAGAGAGACTGAGAGGGAACACAGACAAAGAGAGAGAGGGAGAGAGAGATCAGACGGACAAAACGAGAGTGAGGGAGGAGGGCATGGAGAAAGAGAGAGGTGTGTGTGTGTGTGTGTGTGTGTGTGTGTGTGTGTGTGTGTGTGTGTGTGTGTGTGTGTGTGTGTGTGTGTGTGTGTGTGCATGGTGTAAATCAGATTATAGCGTGAATAAGCCTCATTCTGATTTAAGGCAGGTATAGGACCAGACACCCTCAGATTACACACCACCCACCCCCACACACCCCCACCCCCACCCACACCCACACACCCACACACACACGCTCCAAAGCCGTAGTGACAGGCCTAGCAGTATTACCGAGCCCTCTCTCCTATTACGGTTTTTCTCTTTTTTTATTGCCAAGAAGACACATTTCTTGAAGTGATGTTCCATTTCCCCCAAAACTCTAAAGACAAAATGCATAGCCGTGCCTCTCATCTTCACAAACTTCAAACGCTCCATGTCCAAAAGCCATACTCTCAAAAAGCCATGCAATCTCACATCCGAACCAAACTTTGCCTTCAGACATCAAGACACAAAAAGCCATCGAATACCAACTCTGAGAGTGTACAAATGTAACCACATGTGTACGTACAGTACTCTTTGAGTTACAAATGGATACATTAAAAATGAGCATTTTACTGTGCATATCGTCTCTGTCGGGTGGAAACCTCATTCAAATTCGAAAGTATCAAAACTCAAAAGTAGCAGATCTACAAGCTCGATATTCGAGCTTGTAGATCTGCTACTTGTGTGCCGATGTACTGTAGTGTGATCAAGTAGGGCATTATTTTTTTAAAAGTTAGAATATGGAGATAAGAGGTTTCTGCCGGACAACAGCGATATCATATCAATATCACATACAGTCACATCACTGTAAACGATCTGTCTCACAATATACAATGCTGACATCTGTGTCGTCTCCACCTCCAAAACAATGGACAATTTCATTCCTAAATGTTATAGGAATTATTAAAAATCGAAATTGAGTGGAAAAGTTAACTTTCTGTAACAATAAACAACTGATAAAGAACGTAGAAACTACAGTAAATTGTTCCACGTATTTAAAAATATAAACTAACAAAGAATAAGGGGGGAAAAAACATAAACTATTGTAAGAAATACATGTATTCTGTCTCAGGAGCCTGTCTCTGGTCAGGGTCGGGCCAAAGATCCTCATCAACATCATTGCAATTCAGTCAGATAACTCACGAAAAGATAAGAGAACATTAATAGCTCCAGAACATTTTATTTATAAAATGCAAATACAAAGTGTGAATATTATATGTGATCGTGGCGTTCAGGCTCTGCTATACATTACATATATACATTTAATAGCATATATCTATATCTATATCTATATCTATCTATCTATCTATCTATCTATCTATCTATCTATCTATCTATCTATCTATCTATATATATATATATATATATATATATATATATATATATATATATATATATATAAACAAAGCGCCTACAATGTTCAGTGGCATTGACAGCGAGAGGTAGTACAATGAATGAGGCGAGCTTAGCCACTTCAACCCCAGCTTTACCCCACAATAACAGAGAACAGAAAATACACCGGTATCGAGCCCTGAGGGACTCCGGTCAACCATATAGGGTGTAAGTGGTTCAATAAGCCGCTGCTTGACACGTCGCATGCATCGCCCACATATATAGTGCTGCACATGCGTGTTAACCCATTCAATACGGGAACGCGTCTACAAATGTCTTCTAGATCCTAACAGGTGTCTGAAAAACGTGTGCTTGCCATATCAGTGGTGCTCAAACTTTTCCATGTCAAGGACCACCCAAAATGATACGAAATGGCCGCCGACCCCCATCTCAAAATACTTAGTTCCAGGGACCCCCACAGAAGCAAATACTTGAGTTACAAATTAACTTTAAAAAATATATATTCAAAGATTTGCAAAAATGTCATGATTTTTCTAAAATAAATAGCAGATCTACAAGCTCATAGCGCGGCACTCGGTGTATCTGCTATTTTTGAATAGCCAAAGTATAAAACAATGGTTATAGCTACGATCTAAAATGACACAGATGCGTTCCCGGACGGAATGGGTTAAATCTCTCGAGTGTATCTGCCTGAAGTAGCTCGCAGGCTATATACTGTACGCATCATTATGGGCTGTATAGGCCTCTATAGCCAGCCAGCGGGGGAAATAAAAAGCCTTGTATGTCTTGTCCAGCCCTGGCACAGCCTCAGCCCTGATAAGTGAACTGCAGTGGCTCCCAAAGCAGAGGTGGACAAAGCACTCTACCCCAGCACTTCAAAGTAGGCTATATACTGGCTGGTCAAATGTTGCTCGACTGTTGATCTGAAGTGAAAGTTGATCTGTCAAATTTGTACTTGAGTTAAAGTAGGCCTACAAGAGTACTTTAAAAAGTATTCAAAAGAACAAATGAAGTGCATATTATTTTTTAAGTATTGAAATGTAGACATTTTCCAGAAAAAAACTGTAATAGTGAAAACAACAGATCTAGAAGCTCACAGCGTGTTGCATCGCAACGCATTGTTAACTTGTAGATCTGTTTTTCACTATATGAAATAGGGCTGAAGTGGTTTATGTATGTTTTCCCTTCCTAAAAATGTAGTGGAACAAAAAGTGTTACAACTAAGCAAAAAGTTATTAATAATTAGTTTACTATATCAGCACTAGAAACTTTTAACCAGTATTTAAGCATTTCTAATTGATTAGAAAGTTTTGCACTTTTGGACAGAATATCAGTCAGAACATTGGAAATAGTTAATAGTTAAAAAAGTAATACTCTTCAAAATCGGGACCGGCATCAGACCCAAAACACTGGCATTGGTTGGACTCTAACAATGAATGTCAGTGCTTTGTACATGAGCACATGGTGCAGCCAGTCAGATATGAAGGGATCTGTGTGTAGAGTTTTTCTGAAAAAGTTTGACAAATCATGTGGAAACGAGTGTTTTTGGTTTGGGGAAATGGGTTTGTGTATGTGTGAGATGTTTAGTTAACCAGTTATAGCGTGTAAGTGACTGTAGCAGTAATCCTGCTGTGACTGTTATATGACTTTTACAACATGTGCAAGGGCACACGGACACACACACACACACACACACACACACACACACACACACACACACACACACACACACACACACACACACACACACACACACACACACACACACACATAATGAAAATAGCACAGAAAGCTAATAAATACATCTGATGCACTAAGATACAACATTCTGAGTCTGTACAAACTATTGCGGTGTAGAAACACAAGAGAAGAGAAGAGAAGAGAAGAGAAGAGAAGAGAAGAGAAGAGAAGAGAAGAGAAGAGGACGAACGACAGCTGCAGATTTCCGTACATACAGTGCCCCCCCACTCTCTCTCTTCTATCTCCTCTCCATGTCTGTCTCAATCTTTGTCTTTCTCCTTCTGTCTCTCTCTCTTCCTCATCTCTCTCTCTCTGTCTGTCTGTCTCAATATTTCCTCATGTCTCTCCTTCCTCCCACACACATGATCTCTCTTTCACCCTCTCCCTCTCTCCATTCCAGAGCACTCGATGAAGGTCAAGAGAAAAATCCATAAACTAGCGATTGCGCTCTCTCTCTCTCTCTCTCTCTCTCTCTCTCTCTCTCTCTCCTCTAAACTCTGTCTCTTCGCTTCCTAAAATTCTTCTCACTCCTTTTTTTGTATTCTCTTTTGCTTCTCTCCTTTCCTTTTTTAATTCCCTATCTCCTCCCTTCCTCTCTTTAAATTATCTGTGTATCTTTCTGCTCCTCTCCTCTCCTCTCCTCTCCTCTCCTCTCCTCTCCTCTCCTCTCCTCTCCTCTCCCCTCCCCTCCTCTTCTCATCTCATTTCTTCTCCTCTCCTGGTCTATTTTCTTCTCTCCTGTCTTCCCTCTCTCCTCTCCTCTCCTGCTGAGTTCAGTGAAGTGGAACAGTTGAGTATTAGCTGTGAAATTAGCAGCAGTCCCTCGTTAAAGAGTTGGCAGGCAGTGAGGACAGACACACACACACACACACACACACACACACACACACACACCACGCGCTCGCAGACACAGGAACACAAACACTGACAGGTACACACACACACACACACACACACACACACACACACACACACACACACACACACACACACACACACACACACACACACACACACACACACACACACGTGTGATAGGTTCTCTTAATGGCATAAAAGCCTGCACCACCTGGGAGAGACTAAATGACTTCATCCTCTCTCTCTCTCTCTCTCTCTCTCTCTCGCTCTCCTCTGTATCCTCCCTGTCTCTTTCACTCACATCCACCCCTTCTTTCTGTCCTCCTTATTGTCTTGCCCTCTCTCTCTCTCTCTCTCTCTCTCTCTCTCTCTCTCTCTCTCTCTCTCTCTCTCTCTCTCTCTCTCTCTCTCTCTCTCTCTCTCTCTCTCTCTCTCTCTCTCTCTCTCTCTCTCTCTCTCTCTCTCTCTCTCTCTCTCTCTCTCTCATATACAGACAGCTCATTCTCCTCTCCTCTCCTCTCCTCTCCTCTCCTCTCCTCTCCCCGTTGGCTGACATCCAGAAACACAACAAGCAGAGAATGAGACCTCCTCCCCCGTCGACCAAACCACCCGCCTCCTCTCCACTCCTCTCTCGCTCCTCGAACCCACTTCTCCCTCCCTCACGTCACCTCCTCTCCTCTTCTCCTTCGTTCCGTCCAGCTCTTCCTCACCTCCTTCTGAATGTTTTAAGCACTTAAACCCGTTGTAAATAGCCGATCGGCAAGCTCACAACGCATCGCACCACGACGCGTTGTGAGCTTGTCGATCTGCTATTTTCGGCGAAGGCTTTCCCCACAATAAATGGCAGAAAACAGCCGATCCACAAGCTCACAATACGTTGCAACGTGGCCTTAGCCTAGATTAAGCCCAAAGGGCTAAAAAATGGGCAAGTCAAAATCTCAAGGTACACATGTATTACAGTAATAGCACCAAAAAAATGCAGATCTACAAAATAAAAATATTGGGGGGAAAAAAGAAATGTTGCCTATAAATGACATGCCCAACGGACCAGGTTAAAATATATTTTAGGGTATAACTATTTGCCTCTGTGTTTGGTAAATGAGTGTGCCCAAAGTACTGATATAGTAAATAATGCATACATTTGTGTATTGCTGTATTGCAATAATAAAGGACTAGTGTTTTTTTTTGTTTTCTGTTATTGTGGGTAAAGCTTTTGCTGAAAATGCCGATCGACAAGCTCACAACGCGTTGAGAGCTTGTCGATCCGCAATTTCAGCGAAAGCTTTTCCCACAATACGGATGCTGAGGCTTAAGTGGTTAAGGCGCATATTACCGCATATACAGTACATAGGTTCAGCCTGACAGCGAGTCTCTGGTTCGATTCCCGTCTCTGTTCTCATTTCCTGTCAATCTCCACCGTACTATAAAGACATAAAAACCCAAAGACTATAAAAAATATATATAATAATAATAATAATAATAATAATATGTAGTTGTCACAAAATCCAAAGGCACAGCACATGGTTTGAGAACCAGCGATCCATCCTATTCTACAATCCTCTCATACACTACTATGCCACATCAGGTATTGCATTGTATTATATTACATTATATAATATTATATTACATTATATTATATTTTATAAGATTTTTTTCTTTTTACTTTTTAAAGGCATACGTTTACAATCCTTTTAGCAAAGCCATAACTCTTGGCTGGCCGTGGTTTCTCGTGGGAGATGAGAGGTTTGTTCTATCAGCCTAATGCAGAAGAGCAGCGCATGTGACGTTTATAAGACAAGCTGAATACAGCTCTACAAACCCTCATTTAATACCTGATTTATGACACCGCCACTGCTTTTAATAAAGACAGCAAGGACAGCCAAGAGAGGAGAGGAGAGGAGACGAGACGAGACGAGACGAGACGAGACGAGAGGAGAGGAGAGGAGAGGAGAGGAGAGGAGAGGAGAGGAGAGGAGAGGAGAGGAGAGAGGAAGGTAAAGCAAAGCAAAGTGAAGGGAAGTGGAGGGGAGGGAAGGGGAGGGGATAAGGACCTCTGTGCTGCATGTGTGCGCGCGCCTGCACGTGTGTGTTTGTGTAGTGTACAGTATATGTAAGGGGGTTGAAATTGTGTTATTGTGTCATGTCAGAAGTGTGTGATACAATGTGAATATGTGCCTATACAGTAAGTTGAGTGTTTAACCCATTGAGACCGGGAAAGCAACCACTTTAACCATTATTTTATACTCATGCTATTCAAAAATAGCACATATACAAGCTACGAGCTTGTAGATCTGCTATTTTTGAAAAACGGTCAAATCTAAAATTAGATACAATTATTTTTCAAAAAGTAGCACATCTGCAAGCTCATTTCTCCCATCTAATAAATCTGCTCCTTTTGAATAGCCAAAGAAATCTTATTTCCCCGCAAGATTTTATTTGAAAATAGCCGATCTACAAGCTCACAACGCGTCGCATCGCGACGCGTTGTGAGCTTGTAGATCTGCTATTTTCAAATAGCTGATGTATATGTTAAAGTGCTCATGTGGCCCATAGTCGCTGCTTTTGGGCTGGTTTTCCTAGACCTGGTTGCTTGTTTCTCTCACAGAATCTGGCAACACTGGGCGAGGTTGAGATGGTTTGGACATGTGAAAAGGAGGGATTGGGAGAAGGATGCTGAAGATGGAGCTGCCAGGTAAGAGGAGAAGAGGAAGGCTAAAGAGGAGCTTTATGGAAAGA
>NC_137621.1:38701638-38732805 GCF_963280865.1 Gymnoscopelus braueri | reverse complement strand
CTGCATCAGTGCTCCACCCACACTGTTGCACGCTTCAGGTGCGCTACATCCCCGTTTACTGTAGAGCGGGACTTTGCCGGGCCCACAGGTTTTATTTTGGACCAGCCACAATAAAACGCCCGAACATTTGCAACTCAAATCTTTGCTTCTGGGGGTCCCTGGAACTAAATATTTTACAACTGTTCGCTTAAAAAAATATATATATATTGTATATTATACTGTATATACACAAATTTCACGATTAAAAAATAAATAAAATAGCAGATCTACAAGCTCATAGTGCGGCACTCGGTTGTATGTGTGTATGTATGTAGCGCTTGTATATCTTCTATTTTTTTTGAATAGCCCAAAGAAATCAAAAAAATGACACAGATTATTTCCCGGTCTAAATGGGAACACATTTCAAACTCTAGGAAGTGCCACGCACACAAACACACATCATATATAGTCTCTCTCACGCCATCTCTTTTACTTTCACTTACTTTTTGCTTTCTTTCCCTGACCCTTTCTTTTTTCTCTAGCTCCCTCCCACTCTAAACACTCTCCCACACTCTTCCTGCTGTGGGATACGGACCGCAAAAAGTGACATAATGAACAGCCACGCGGTCATTATTGAGATATAAACCCAGACAGGGTGATGTGGGCCTTGAATCACCCTGTCTGGGTTTATTTCTCAATAATGACCACCTCTCTGTTCATTATCCCACTTATTACTAAAAGAAAATCAATAATTTGACACAAAATATACAGCAATTTTTTTTTTTTTGTGATTTAGAAATGATTGCACTGCCATCGCTAAAGAAAATAGTAAGAATGAGGTGAATCCACCATAACACAGCTGGCGAAACTAGGAAACACACTGGTCAAAGCTGATCAAATATAAATCAATATTATGTTTCTGTATTTCCTATTTCTGACCTCAGACAAATTCAGAAACTTACTTTAGTGTACTCTGCCCTGCCAAGCCAAAGTGCAGTAACTACAAAAAGAAAAAAATAAATCATTGAAAAATGATTCAACTGGTCAGCCAAATGAGATATCGGCATATACTGTAAGTGATATTACAATAAATGTACATCTGTTCTTGAGGTAATTGTTCATCCCCCAAAATCACGAAGGCTCATTTGACCTTTGGGATACACAAATAAGTGGGTGCGAACGTAGTTACTGCACTTTGGCTTGGCTGTTAGGTGTAAAATGAGATTGTTTGTTACTTGGCTGCCATTTTGGAAACAGCAGAGAAAACCAATTGACATGGATCAATATGATCCAGGTGCTCAGTTTGTTGATCAGAGCTACGTCCATAGCAACAGTTGATTGAGCAATCAGAATCAAGCATTCAACCAAAATGTATAATAAACAGACTGGGAGACCCGCAGTAACACAAAAACATCTAGTCTGACTTTCCAGCCATTTAGCTTTCATCTGACTGCAGTTGGTATCACACCAGCCCGAAAACACACTGACACATTATGGTCCCAGAGGAGAACAAGTAATATTACTTTAACTTCTCTTCAAACACACCAGACTGTCTATTTACTGCTCTATAGGTGGCAGACAGTAGGGGAGCTGAGAGGGAGACAGTTTAAGAAAGACAGACAGTAGGGAAGCTGAGAGGGAGACAGTAGGTGAGACATACAGTAGGAAATCTAAGAGGAGGAAGTGTAGGTGACAGAGAGTAGAGAAGCTAAGAGGGAGACAGTTTAGGAGAGACAGATAGTAGGAAAGCTGATAGGGAGTGCAGTAGAGAGACTCCACCATTGATGTTGACTGTTAACATATTATTGACCTACAGCCAGTCAACCTACTAGCATCAGCAAAGACTGCTTCCAACTCCGTCTGATCCAAAAATGAAAAGGAAATGATTCACGAGTTGAAATTAATGTTTTGCATGCTGCGTTAATCTAATTCATGTACGGAAAACACTACCACCACTATGTACGCAACCACACCGAGGGAAATGTAGGGAAAAAAACATCCTTGATATTGAACTAATTCACTTTGGTCGCACTTCTATCAATAGATTAATATCTTAGTCAGAGCACTGATCTTTTATTAGATTTCCTGTCTGCAGAGACTCTAGCTGGCTGAGGAAATAGCGTGCGCAGCGCAGACACACACGCACACGCACACGCACACACACACACACACACACACACACGCACGCACGCACGCACGCACGCACGCACGCACGCACGCACACACACACACAAACACAAGCATGGACTGTTTCAGATGCTGCCACTTGGCAAGTGCTTGCGTAGCCACAGAGCCACTGGCAGTGAGCTGCTAAATAGCTACTTCCCCCGGACGGACAATCAGGTTTATGAAGGACCAGACCAGGAAAAAGACTGGCTGTCTGTGTGTGTGCAGAGGCAGCCTGTGGCTTTTATATTAACCACTTAAAACCCTCTAGTCTTAGTCTAAAATGGACCTGAGTTGCAACTGTCCTTGGGTCTACACAAAAAAAATCTCTTCGCCAAAAATAGCTGCTGCAACGTGCTTTGTGAGCTTGTAGGTCGGCTATTTTTGGCTAGTGTTCCTCCCAGAATATGGATGCTGGGGTTCGAGCGGTTAAAACTGCACACACAAATGCTTTCAGGATTCAAATTCCAAAACAGCAAAAGTAGCAGATCTACAAGCTCGAAACGCGTCGCACAGAGACAGCACAATACTTTGCGAGCCTTTCTGCCTCGTCTTTGGGCATACCCCCAAGTTGTCGAAACCCTCCAACAACCAGTCCGTATGGGTATGTCCTAGGCTGGACCACCAGAGGAAACAACGTTCTTAGTCTTGCACTGCTGCTTGGTGTTAAAAGCGCTCCCTGTAGTTGTTCTCATGGGCCTGGAAGTCCACCCATTGCTATTCCGACAGCGGACGGACATACCGCTGGAAGGCCGCCGGGTCTATTGACTCTCTCGCCGGTAGCTGTTCACAGGAGGGCCGCCAGGTAATAGCGTCGGCTGTTGGTAGAGGGGTGGGACGATATATCGATATATCGCGATACTTTCTCCCGCGATAAATAATCGATATACTGCCGGAAAAAATCGATATTAATTTATTTATTTTTTATAATTTTTTTGTGATACGTTGTTTTTCCTACTCTGTATTTGTGTAATGATGATTTTGAACTGTTTGGTGCTATTTTATGAATTGAATACAAGGACTATCGTGATATATCGTTGGTAAAATTTCATGCAATATATCGTGATATCGCAATATATATATATGAAATTTCTTGCAACATATATCGAATATCGTGATATCGCAATATATTGAATATCGTCAAATATCGTGATATATATTGTTATTGTGGGCCTAATATTGTGATATATATCGTATCGTGAGGTAACCATATCGTCCCACCCCTATGGTAGAGTCCCCCGAATAGTAGTGCCTTCTTGTATGCAAGCTACATAGTCCACAGAAATTGCAAATGCATCCACTGCACCTACTACATTGACAATGGTAGTTACAACAGGGCAGTTTAACGTCATGCACAGGACACGCATACACACGCAAACGCACACACACACACACACACACACGCACACACACACAGTGGTGTAAAAAGTACTCAAACGTTTTACTTAAGTAAAAGTATCAATACTGCAATGTAGAAGTACTCAGTTACAAGTAAAAGTCTGGAATAAAAACATTAATTGAGTAAAAGTACAAAAGTATTGGCATCAAAATGTACTTAAAGTGCCAAAAGTTTAAGTATTGAAATGTTTGAAAATAGCAGATCTACAAGCTCACAACGCGTCGCGATGCGACGCGTTGTGAGCTTGTAGATCTGCTATTTTCAAATAGCCAAGGTATACAATAGGGCTAAAGTGGATAATGTATGTTTTATGATATAATAATTTGTATCTGCAAAGTAACTAGTAACTTTAAAATAATCTCTAAAAAAAAACTAGTACAATTTTCAAATAATTGTAGTGGAGTAAAAGTACAATATATGCCTCTGAGATGTAGTGGAGTAGAAGTAGAAGTATAGACAATTGGAAATACTCCAGTAAAGTAAAAGTACCTCAAAATAGTACTTAAGTACAGTACTTGAGTAAATTTACTTAGTTACTTTACACCACTGCACACACACCCACAGTGATCAAACATGTCCTGCAAAATCCCACAGAGGCAGATGACATTGTTTTTATTTCTTACTTAAACAACCCCACAACAACCCTAGCATCCGTAGGCTATTCAGGGAAAACCTTCGCACGAAATAGCAGATCGACACGCTCAGCTTGTCGATCTGCTATTTTCTGGGCAGATATTTAATGCAGAGTGAAAACAGAAACGACACTAGTATAGAGCCTTGAGGGACTCCGCTCAAATACGTATGGGGTTTAAGTCAGCCAGAATTCATCCTTTCTGACTGGCTCCTGCTTTGTGCATCTAATTTCTCTAGGGTGGCATGTCTGCACACGCGCGCGCACGCACGCACGCACGCACGCACGCACGCACGCACGCACGCACGCACGCACGCACGCACGCACACACACACACACACACACACACACACACACACACACACACACACACACACACACACACACACACACACACACACACACACACACACACACACACACACACACACACACACACACACACACACACACACACAGTGTTGTACTATTTTGAGAAAAAAACGAACCACATAGAGAGCAAGAGAGAATGAAGTACGACGTACAACGAGATAGAAAGAAAGAAACAATTGTGAGCTTGTAGATTATAACAACACATCTTCTCTTATGGCTTACGGGGGTCCCTGGCACAAAATTGCCTATTTTCAGCTGCCAAATACATATTAATTTGGGGGTCGTTGACATGAAAACTGTTTGAGAGCCACCGGTCTACACCAACGCCTCTCCTTCTATCTCTCCATCCATAACTCCTCCTCCTCCCTCTCTCCACCCCTCCTTCCATTACATCAACTGTCTCTTAAATGAAATGACACTCATCAAGGTCTCATCGCTGCTTACAAGACCGTCTCTCTCTCTCACACACACGACACACACACACACACACACACACACACACACACACACACACACACACACACACACACACACACACACACACACACACACACACACACACACACACACACACACACACACACACACACAACACACACACACACACACACGGCGGAGAGGATCAGAAGGAATGGAGAGAAGGGGGGTCAGAAGAGGAGCAGGGGTGGAAGAAAGGAGGGGAGGGGAGAGAGAGAGAGAGAGAGAGAGAGCAGAAGAGAAACAGAAACGGGAGGTGAGAGAGAGAGAGAAAAAGAGAGAGAAGAGAAGGGAAGAGAAGTGAAGTTATGCTAGGAGGCAGCAGTAGTAAATTGTTCCATTTTTGCAGGTAATCTAAATGCTAACTAGAGGCAACTTATCACCAGAATGGATTTCCCCACCATCTGCTCAAATAACAGGGGATTTGTCCGCTGGCTCGCCAAGAATGGGATGATGGGGGAGAGATTAGGGCGTTGCGCGCGCCAGACGACGCCTTCCCTCTACAGTTGGGCTAAAAAATGTATTTTGTGCAAACAAGAACAGATGACGCCCTAACAATTACACCTGTCAGCCGCTCGCACAGGCAATCCATCTCTGAGGCATGCGGGCATGAACGCAAGCAGGGCTACGCTAGCCCTCTCTCTCTCTCCCCCCCTCTCTCTCTCTAGCTCTCTCTTTCGTTCATGTTCTCTTATATGCTCCCTCTCTTTATCCCTCTGCACTTCATAGCAAAATTATTTCTTTCCACTCTCTCTCTCTCTCTTTCTGTGCTTCGTAGCAAAATTCCGCTTTCACTCTCTCCCTCTTTTGGTTCCCAGGCTCGTTCTCTCTCTCCACCTCTCTTTCGCTCCCGCTCTCTCTCTCTATCCATCTTTCTTTACCTCATAACAAAATGAGTTGTTCTCTCCGTCTCACTCTACTTCAAAAGCAGAACGTTTTTCGCTTTTTTTCAACCCCACTTCCCTCCCACGCGCTCTGTTATTCTTTCATTCTTTCACTCTATCACTCTCTTTTTAAAACATTTCTGATACATGAAATGGAGTTGAGGCTGTTATGTTTAACTGAAGGCCAGCAACCTGACAAAGTATGACTAGAGAGGAGAGGAGAGGAGAGGAGAGGAGAGGAGAGGAGAGGAGAGGGAGAGGAGAGGAGAGGAGAGGAGAGGAGGGAGAGGAGAGGAGAGGAGAGGAGAGGCAGGGGGTGGTAGGGAGCAGTGATGGAAGAAGTACTCACATGTTTTACTTAGGTAACACTATCAATACCGCAATGTAGATATACCCTGTTACAAGTCCTGTATTCAAAGTGGAGTAAAAGTACAATATTTGCCTTTAAGATGTAGTGGAGTAGAAGTAAAATGACTGAAAACTGGAAATACTCCAGTAAAGTAAAAATACCTGAAGTACAGTACTTGAGAAAATGTACTTAGTTACTTTACACCACTGCTAGAGAGGAGAGGAGAGGAGACAGGAGGCAGGCGGTGGTGGGCAGGAGGGAGGAGAAAGGATTAATTAGAAGGGGATAGGTGGGTGGGAGGAGATGAGAGGAGAGGAAAAGAGGAGTGAGAGAATGAGAACATGAAGAAGGATAAGGATAGTGGCATGACAGAGAGAACTGGAAGAGAACGGCAAAACAGAGTGGGAGTCAGAGTAAAATAAGGGAGGTCTTAAAAATACAGTGAAAGAAAGAGACATAGCTGGAACAGAGAGAGAGACAACGCATATAAACAGAGAGAGAGAGAGAGAGAGAGAGAGAGAGAGAGAGAGAGAGAGAGAGAGAGAGAGAGAGAGAGAGAGAGAGAGAGAGAAAGAGAGCAAGAGAGAGAGAGAGAGAGAGAGAGAGAGAGAGAGAGAGAGAGAGAGAGAGAGAGAGAGAGATGGTCTGGGTGACAGAGCGTGCTGTTTACTGGTCCAGGAAGTGTTCTCAGGCTGTTGGCCAATCGGCTTGGCTCGCTCCCCCGTGTCACTAACAGCCCATTGGCTGATGAAAGCCTCCCTTTATTCTCTGTTTCAATCACCGCTCCACACCATCAAAGAAGAGACATTTATCTTTACAAGCTCTCTCTCTCTCCCTCTCTCTCTTAACACAGACACACACACTCACACACACTCCCTCTCTCCTTCCACTCACTAATTCTTTCTCTCTCACACTTCCTCTGCTCACTTTGTCTCTCACTTCTTCATTCACATTATGCTTGACCATCTCTCTCTCTGTGCACTCTTTTCTCTCTCTCTCCCTCTCGCTCTCTCTCTCTCTCTCTCTCTCTCTCTCTCTCTCTCTCTCTCTCTCTCTCTCTCTCTCTCTCTCTCTCTCTCTCTCTCTCTCTCTCTCTCTCTCTCTCTCTCTCTCTCTCTCTCTCTCTCTCTCTCTCTCTCTCTCTCTCTCTCTCTCTCTCTCTCTCTCTCTCTCTGGAGCAAACAGAGCTACTGGTCTCAGACCAGACCAGCAGAGATGATGCTTCATTCTGCTTCATTTCCCATCATCTTGTTTTCATAACACATATTTAACACGCCTTAACAGCTAGAGTGTTCTAGCATTTCTATGCTTTATTCCAGACACATACAGTGAAAATAGACAGGGAGGGCTAGAGACATGCAATAAAGGTCCTAGAAATGTAGTGGAGTCAAAAGTACAATATTTGGCTTAAAAAATCTAAATTACTTGAGTGAAAGTTTAAGACGGCTGTAGAAATAATAATTAAACCAAAATAGCCGATCTGCAAGATCTGCAAGGTCGTGCTGCGACGCGTTCTGACTGCTGATCTGCTACGTCATCAGCCATAGCCAATGTCAGACCGGAGCTCAAGAAATTACCCGGAACTGATCCCCTTTCCAAAACCAAAGGAGAAGACGCCATCAATGTTGTTATAACACGATAACGTGGTTGTTAATTGTTTCTTTGTGATGTACATGACACGAAAATTACGGGAATAATAAATATTTTGTTCCAGGAACCGCCAGAAGCAAAGATTGGAGTTACAAATGTAAACATTTTTCAAAAATGGCAGATCTACAAGCTCTGAGCTTGTAGATCTTTTTGAATAGCCAAAGTGTCAAATAATCTTTTTTTTTGCTCAAATCAAAAAATGACACATATGCGTTCCAGGTCTTAATGGGTCAAACAGCACACATTTTAACAAGCTTCAAGTGTGTGTGCTGTCGGGTTGTTTATTATGAAAACATAATTCTCCCAGTCATAACACCACCACAGGACTGGATCAGCTGGGTTCAGTTTTTTTAGAAAGGTTTCTCGTGCGTGTGTGTGTGTGTGTGTGTGTGTGTGTGTGTGTGTGTGTGTGTGTGTGTGTGTGTGTGTGTGTGTGTGTGTGTGTGTGTGTGTGTGTGTGTGTGTGTGTGTGTGTCTGTGTGTGTGTGTGTGTGTGTGTGTGTGTGTGTGTGTGTGTGTGTGTGTGTCTGTATTACTATACCTGTGAGGACTAAATGTCGCCATAAGTATAGCAGAATTTCAGGACTAGACATTGTGTGGGCCATTTTCCTGGTGCTCACAAGAAAAATGGTTTTATGGTTTTATGGTTAAAAAAGATTTCTACCGATTTTTACAGAGCGCTTGTGTCATACACCGAAAAATAGCAGATCTACGAGCTAGTAGATCTGCTATTTTCTTCTGCTTAAGGCTTACATTTACAAATGCCAATTTTGTTTTCATCATAAAATTGCCGTCCTAAATGTTGATGTCCTCACAATTATAGTTATACAAACGCGTGTGTGTGTGTGTGTGTGTGTGTGTGTGTGTGTGTGTGTGTGTGTGTGTGTGTGTGTGTGTGTGTGTGAGGGGAAAATAGAGAGATATAGATGATCAAACTAACAGTCCGTATAGTTGGTGGGTTCTGGTTAACACTGGCCCAGTGCCAAGGCTAATGAGTCTAGCGCCGCTACACTAGCACACAAACACGGCTAGCAACACAACTCATTACACAATAACAATGTCATGAAATGCAAGCTGCAGGTTAGACAGCTCTGTCCCGGACAACAAAGTGGTTTGTGCGGTGCAAAAAGAGCACAGTGTGTCGTTTTGTAGCGCCCGTTCGGGATGCGGGTAATCGCTGTTGACGTGAAAGCAAAACGCCAGTCATGACCTGTGGCTTTTGAAACAAACAAGAAAAGTATAGTCGGTTGAGCTGCAGTGGTGAGTGCCCAATTATTGTAATCACCTCAGGGTTGCCTCGTTTCTACAGTTGTCCATGTTCCCATCACCTTAAGTAGGCTACCACAATATTTTAACAACCAACGCCTATTTTATCCTTCATTACACAATGATGTCGCTCGGCAAAAATAGAAGCACAACCACATTTGGATGACAATCATTGTTTACAAAATTGGACTTTTAAGCTAATTCAGTCAACAGTTTTGCAGAGACTCTGAAAATATGATCACCTAGGCCATCTTGATATCAAACTTTGAAAGCCCTGATGAAAAAATATCGAGGCACTTTCATTCAAACATTACTACTGCCTTCACCTAGTCTCGCATAGACAGACGATTGGATATGTCTGCCTATTTCCGCCTATACCAATCTGGATACATACACATTCATTGTGTGCGCTTGGGCGGTCAGTGAAGGCAACCGGTGACAGAGCTACGCCCACTGTTTGATTGTTCATGTTTTGAAAGCAAATACGATTATTTGATTAAACAATCATTTAGAAAAATACATTTAGAAAAATACAGGAGCGCGCGCGGCACTCCAACATAGAGCCCTGTGTGTGTGTGTGTGTGTGTGTGTGTGTGTGTGTGTGTGTGTGTGTGTGTGTGTGTGTGTGTGTGTGTGTGTGTGTGTGTGTGTGTGTGTGTGTGTGTGTGTGTGTGTGTGTGTGTGTGTGTGTGTGTGTGTGTGTGCTTTGCCCAGACTGTCTGTCTCAGTTGAACTCCCCTACCCATAATCCATCAGGGTTCTGACCCCGACACACTTCAGCTACAACTACTCATCCCAGAATGGATGCTCGCGCACACACACACACAAACGCACACGCGCGAACACACACACACACACACACACACACACTGACACACACAAAATATTGTCCTGGCTGGTTGTTCTCCGCAGTTTCAATTGAACAGTTTAACAGAAGCTGAAATCCATCATCTAGTAATGAATCTTTCTTTCTTGCCTCCACGTTCTCTCCATCTCTGTCTCTTTATCCCTCCATCCCACAGCTGTTACACAATTTCACGTGTATATCACGTGCAAAAAAAAGAGATCTCAATATGTACTCTCTTACACGCACAAATACATACACAGAGAGAGAGAGAGAGAGAGAGAGAGAGAGAGAGATTTGAAAATTTTGCTCTGTCCATCTATCTGTCTGTCTGTCCCGCCTGTCTCCATTATCATTATTTCCACCCCTAGTACTGAGAGATTTCCACCCTCTTTTTCTCTTTCTTTCTTTCAGCCCAGGCGCTCGCACCATCAAACGCAACCAGTGTTTACAATGGCTGTAGCCAGTCAAAAACCTGCTGACACGTCTTTCAGAGCTCGGTTCTCTTTTGGAGCGTTCGCGCGCGACAGACCATCCATACCGAGTTGTAGCAATTATGTATTATTATCAAACTTGTATAACAGTGTATGTATGTCTGTTGTCACCTGATTGTAACCATGACAACAGATCCCATAGCCCGAACACTGAATCTCCGGTGTTTACACAAAAACGCTAATAAGCAGCTTAAATTTGGGGAAAGTGAAAAACAGGCTTCCTCACGGTCTGCATACTGTATGCTAATGGTCAATGCCTGTGTGCAAGTTGAGATCAATTGCTGAGGAGAAAAATGCGGATTAGACAGACAGACTGACAGAGCTTTCCTTAATATATAGTAGGATAGGATGTGAACTGGCGGACTCGCTCGCATCAGTGACGTTTTCAGTGTGTCAAGGCCTTCTCTCTCTCTCTCTCTCTCTCCATTAGTATTGTTGGGTGCTCAGTTCAGTGTGAAGGTGAACCCAGCTGATGGAGTGAGGCTTTTAATCTACAGGAGAACAGAACAGTAGAAATGGTCTGCTTTCTATAGCGACTTTATCAAAAAGCGCTGTACAATGTGTTTTACATTCATCTGTTCTCACACACACACACACACACACACACACACACACACACCCACCTACGGACACCTGAGGACAAACTGGGGATCGAACCAGAAACCTTCCGGTTTCCGAAATGGCTGTTTCCACCTCCTGCTGCTAAATATGCAACACAAGAACACAACACAACACAACACAACACAACACAACACAACACAACACAACACAACACAGTAAAACAGAACAGGATAAGAGCCCACTCAACCTGTGGGCTGGGGCCCACTGTAGGGGCCATGTTAAAGATTATATTGATAATATTACATTAATATTAAAACATTGATGTAAAAAAAAGAAACCTTCAACGGTTTATTTAAAACCTTGAAAAATACAACGTGTTGTGATAGATAGCAACTTATTAAGTATATTGATCCAAGCCGCAACACGACTGACTGATTGATTGATCATTAAAATAAACGTGCTCTGAAAACGCACGCCCACCCATCAGATGGGTGGGCCATCAGATGGGTGGGCCACGGAAGCTTCTGAAAAGGTCTAGAACCACTGGACTAAAGCACAGATATGCCTGGCTGCAACTAAGCACTGTGCCGATGGTACAATAGTGTGTTCGTGATGAAGGTCGGTCGGTCTGTCTGTCTGTCTGTCTGTCTGTCTGTCTGTCTGTCTGTCTGTCTGTCTGTCTGTCTGTCTGTCTGTCTGTCTGTCTGTCTGTGTTCTCATCATTTCCCTCTAAACCACACTCTCTCATCACCTTATTCCGCATCGACCTCTACACCCGTTTCTCTTCACTTCACTTCTCTTCCTCCCTCCCCCTCTCTCTTCTTTTAACTCTCTTCCTTTAACTCTATCTCTCTCTCTCCCTCTCTCTCTCTCTCTCTTCCTTTAACTCTCTCTCTCTCTCTCTCTAAAACACTGTGTTGAATGGTGGGCTGTATGTAAGACAAATGTTACCGAGTGAAAAGGGGGGAGGGAGGAAGAGATAGAGAAAGGAAAAGAGTGAAGGATGAAGTGAAATATAGGGGGAGAGGGAAATAGAAATGGAGGGGCAAGGGGAGAGAGAGAAAGAGAGAGAGAGTGAGAGAGGGGGAGAGAGAGAGAGAGAGAGAGAGAGAGAGAGAGAGAGAGAGAGAGAGAGAGAGAGAGAGAGAGAGAGAGAGAGAGAGAAGGAGATGGAGAGGAGGGCTTGGCACGGCTCTGCCTGGCATGGAAACAAAAGAACAGGATGAATGAGAGAGAGAGAGAGAGAGAGAGAGAGAGAGAGAGAGAGAGAGAGAGCTGTAGCCAACAGAATGAAAGGGGGACAGATAAGGACAGAGAGGAGAGAGAGAGAGAGTTGAGAGGGAAAAACTAATGGATTAACACTTTAAAAAAGTCCCACCAACACATGCAGAAGCATGCGCACGCACGCACGCACGCACGCACGCACGCACGCACGCACACGCACACACACAGTCGAGAGAAAAAGTGAACACTTCTGACAAAATGAGAAAGGGGTGGAGAAGAGAGAGAGAGAGAGGAGAGAAATCACTCAATACTGGATCTGTAAACCGTTGCAGAGACTCAAGTAGTAATCCACAACATACGCACGCACGCACGCACGCATGCACGCACGCACGCACGCACACACGCACACAGTATCCAATATACTCACACAAAGTGCCGTCAACATACTGTATACGTATAAACACCCTAGTCATACACACACGCAATATGCAACACGCACGCACGCACACGCACACGCACACACACACGCACACGCACACACACAGACACACAGACACACACACACAACACACACACACAGGGCAGTCGACAGTGGGATCGATACAACAGCACGGCTGCTACATTGTTATAAAACACCATGCAACGTCTTATTACCGCATTGTTTACAACAAAACTACTTTCCGGCCATACGAGTTCCTCGAAAGCCTAAGAGGAGGAAACCTACACGGCATGGCAAGCCGTTTTAACATGTAATGGCTGGACAGGATTTGTCTAGGGTCTGGATCCGGAACCAGAGGAACCCGATCCATCATTGAGGAACCGTAATTGGTTCGATCACATTTGGAACCAGTTATATCAAACTGTCAGAGCTGGTATGTGTGGACACGCCTGCTGTACAATTGCACCTTTGTCAAATGGTGCTATATAGCACCTTTCTCAAATGGTGCTATATAGCACCTGTTATTAAGGTGCTATTTAGCACCTTTTGTCAAATGGTGCTAAATAGCATCAGTCTTTAAAGGTGCTATAGCACCTTTGTCAAAGGGTGCTATATAAAACCACAAAGGTGCTATATAGCACCACTAGAGGTGCCAAATAGCACTATATTGTTTACAGTATAGTACAGCAATTAAATCATGCCAGATACCACTATAGATTACTTAATATGCTTCTAAATCACACTTCCACTCAAAAATATTGATCATTTCTTACCAAATAGGGCTTAAAAGATTCGGAATCCTGTACTAGAAGCATAATGAGAAACACAATACATAACCTTTTCAAAAGTTTTATTTATTTTAGCAAATAAATAATATATTGATAAAACTATGATACAAATATCCTCTATATCATTAATAAATATACACTCAATGTCGCTATCTTGAACATCAGTGCTGAAATGTCAAAATCTAGAGAGACTCCTACAAGCTACTCGCAGATGGAGTTGTACATTCTTTTTTACTGTGACAGGAAGTTTGCCTGCATCCTTCAATTTCAGAACAACACAACTCCAAAAAGGTCAGTGTCTTGTTCAGTCCTTTAAGGTACTGTATTCTGAACACAAAATATACACACGATAGGAGTCCTAGTGCCATGGAGATGTACTCACTCTCATCTGTGATCATCTGGCCATCCATTGTGAGCACGATGTGGTCATCATACTGCATTGGTGTTGACATACCAGAAGTGCTGGTCTGAGCTTGGCCCTGGGGAAAAGGGAATAGCATTAACCATCTTGTCTCACATTTATTTGAAAGGCAAATTCAACTACTTTCATACTACTACTCAAATTAGTGATGCACAATATTAACATTTTGGCTGATATCTGATTAACGATCAATTGCATACTCAAATTGACTGATAAAAATACCGGTATTGCAATACAAGTGTCCAATAAGGTTTACCTTACACCTCTTACAGTAACTGTAATACTGGGTACAGATCAATAAGGAGGCAATTAACACATTACTGTACTAACTAGGATAAATGTTAGCCTATAACCATATAATCAGCATGCTAATTTATATTAAAATAAAATAATAAAATCATCAGTAGCTAAAGAAATTACTATTATGGTAATCTCCATCAGCATCTCAAAAAAGGCTTAACCCTGTTTTTAGGAGGCAATCACAATGTATGAAATCCACTAATATAGCTTATTCTTATGAGAAACCAATGAAAGTAGAACTAAACCTAATATGTGAGCATTTGTAGGTAAGTGGGCTATAAGGGGTTTCCTTACTTAAAATCTAGCCATGGTACCTCAGTTTTAAACACAATGGATAAAATAAACACTAGCCTAAATAATCTTCAATGTGATGCATTAACACTTTCATACCAATACTTACTCAGTTATACATAAATAATGTAAATAGATAAATAGGGCGACTATAAAATAGGGTTATGGTGGTCGAACAAATTTTAATGCTATTTTAACTCATTTTGCTTGGGGTCCACTGACAGCCCTTTAAGCCCCCAGACCTTACTTTGAGAACCACCATAGTACTATATAGCTAAATAGATTATCTACAAGCTCACGTGTCACTATGCTACCGTTGTGAGCTTGTTGTAAATAGGCTATTTTCCCTATTTTCACTTTAAATTACATGTCCAAAATAGGGACGCCAGGTTGACAGTTGTTAAACTCTGTTGACAGCCACAAAATGGTTCTAATAATACTATCATTTGGGCAACTGTACCTATCAAGATACGTCTAGTTAAAGTCTGTTTTTTGCCACATGGGAGGCTCATATTGTTAACATGCTTAATATCCATAACAGCCATTATCACCGTTTTCAAAGCCATTATCACCGTTTTCAAAGCCACCAGAATACACGACAAAAACACGGAACAAAATCGCAAATTACCAAAATAAAGTTTCCCCAGTATCGTCAAAAGCCACATTATTTGCCATTAAACACTCACCTCAAAAAATGCCCTCTTCTTTAAGCTGCTTTCTTCTATCTTCTTGATGAATCAACGATGACGCACTTCAAAGCTCGCGCTGTGGTCCAGCGTCCGGCGTCACTTGTCAAAAAGGGCAGATCTAAAAGCTCGCAGCGTGCTGCAATGCTACGTGTTGTTAGCTTGTAGATCTGTTGTTTTGTAACGCGACACCCTGCATGGTGAACATTGGAGCCAAGTCAGCCAACCAATAGGAAAGAAGCACTGAACTGAGAGTTTACGTCACTTGGCAGCCATTTGTAGTTTTCTTCAGTTTCCTAGATATTCCAGGAGATACACCTCGGGCTGTAGCCTGTAGGCTATTAATAAGCTACTTATTGATGATGAACTAAAATGGCTCATGTATTTGACTGACATGTGTGCATGCCTGTTTTGTTTGAATTAGACATTTGGGCAGGCGCCATATATTTATTAGACGTATTCGATATAGTGTGATTATGAGAATGCTGTATTCAACTACCCCTACATAATAGCTAGGGCACCCACACACACACACACACATATACATATATATCTATATCTATATCTATATCTCTATATATATATATATATATATATACACATATATATATATATATATACACATATATATATATACACATATATATATATACACATATATATATATACATACACTCACATTTTATTTTTTTAATAATACATATTGACATGTAGGCCCTAGGGCATGAAAGGATTGAGAACCACACTGTTCTATAGGACTTCAGTAATTGTGCTGAGGTGCTATATAGCACCACAACAATCCCAAAGAACCACTGAAGAACCGCTGAGGCACCACAACCACCCAAAGAACCACTGTGGTGCTGTATAGCACCACAAGAACCTCTAAGAACCGCTGAAGCACCATTTTTTTTTGTAGATATGTGTGTACTTCACTTCATCCTAGTCAAACATTTCAAATATCCACAATGATATTCTTCCTATCAACTGTCATTTCAGTTGTCCATGACGTCTTTCTATAGAGGAGAAATGGCCTCACTTTTGCCATTCATGAGTATTGGGCTCTCTATTTCAGATATATACACAGTTTCATTCTGGATATCTAAAATGAACATTCTGGATATCTGCAATAGATAACACCACACACGCATGCACTCACACACACTCACACACACCTCCATGTCAGAACACAATCACAACACACACACCTCCGAGTCAAAACACAATCACAACACACACATCTCCATGTCAACAACAAACAATCACAACCTACACACATCTACATGTCAACACATTCACAACACAACCACACACACACACAATAAAACCTACACACATATCCATGTCAACACATTCACCACATTCACATCGCACACACACACACACACACACACACACACACACACACACACACACACACACACACACACACACACACACACACACACACACACACACACACACACACACACACACACACACACACACACACACACACACACACACACGTCAACACAATCACAAGTCAACAAGGTCCACCCCCATGAGCGTGTATTTTTGTATTTTCATGTAATGTTAAAGCAGGTTCTGCTGATACAGATACCAATGAAACATTAAAGGCAGAGTTTTTTTTTTTTTTACCCATTATTTCCCTCAATACCAGGCAGCATTTATCAGCCACTGGAGTAGTGAGGTGGTGTTTAACTGCAGAAACACCACTACTTTGGTGTTTTCACTGTTTTGGGGCTCCCAAAACAAACGGTGAAAACACAAAAACACAGTGAGTGGGCACTGGGCAGTGTGTTCCTCCTGCAGGTAAGCACCACCAGACTAACATCCTAAAATTGGCTCATGGAAGGGGCCGGAGATATGTCCATATAAAAGGCATTTATATGGATATCCAGTCGTCCAGAATCACCGATCCAACTGATATGTCCATATATGGGCATTCCATTATATGGCCCATATATACTGATGACATCAGGGATCTCCCTGGGCATAAAAGGGACAAGGACTGACAGATTCAGAGATCTCTATATATGGGCATGCAAGGGACAATGACTGACAGATACAGAGATCTCCATATATGGGCACAAAAGGAACACAGACAGACGGGTAAAACGGGTACTATACGACAAAGCCTGCAACACTATGACTCAGATATATTGGTCGGATCGGCGGTGTGACGTAGGTGTGAGGGCTGCGTAGCAGTTTCCAAAAAATCGTGAAGAAAATCTAATACATTTGAAACATTTTAACATGACATCTCTTATATGGGAGTCCCTGGCACAAAATGTTTGCAGATCGGGGCGCGTGCGTGTGGTGTGTGTGCCGACAAGCATGTGCACGTGCATCTCGTGCGTGCATGTGTGACCCAGGGCACTGTGAAGATGGGCAGTAGTTATTAACCTGCTGCCCGATTTCTGTCATGCCGTCTTTGTGGCTCGAAGCACTGCAGTGAGAGTGTGTGTGTGTGTGAGAGAGAGAGAGAGAGAGAGAGAGAGAGAGAGAGAGAGAGAGAGAGAGAGAGAGAGAGAGAGAGAGAGAGAGAGAGAGTGTGTGAGTGAGTGTGGTGGGAATGGATTCTAAATGTGAACTTGAGCGTGTGTGTGTGTGGTGTGCCTGCAGTGTTGCATCCATAGCCATTGTAGAGCAAACTGGTAGTATATTAGCTGATCAATGCTGTCACACACACACACACACACACACACACACACACACACACACACACACACACACACACACACACACACACACACACACACACACACACACACACACACACACACACACACACACACACTGATTATGTATACTTTTAACTGTGTACAAATGTATCAGTGTAATCTCAATCTCAACAATTGTACACTCTCAGAGTTAAAAAATAGAAAAAAGGTGTTGTAAGTTAATATTGTTTTGTTAAAATAATTGTTAAATGGCTCTTTATTCCAATAGTAATCATTGTAGACTGTTTGTTCAGTCCTTTAACTTATTAACAAAACACTTTTTTGTTTTAAGCAAATAAATATCATTTAGAGCAATTTTAGGGGTCCATTTGGTTATATTTTGTACATTCCAGATAGACTTGTATGAGTGAGTGAGATATGTGTGAGATTGCTTAAATTTACACTATAGCCAAACAACATTCTGTGGCGTGTATTCAAGCAGCTAGAGCACTTTATGTTGAAATGTTTTGATTTGTTTATATTCATAAACAAATCAATACATAAAGGGGGGCATAATATTTTCAGATGAATGGTACTTGAGCTGCGTTCAGGCTGTCGCATTCATGCGGTCATTCCATAACTCAAACTAAAAACAATATTCATGTTGTAGAAGAAGTGCTGGGAATGTGACACAGCATTCTGAAACTGAGGCCAATTCTGTTTTCTCCAAAAACACACATACTGTGATATACATAGCACATCATTTTAGACAGCAATTTTATGAATGAAACACTCAAATCTGAGTTATATTTAGTTGTGAGCTTGTATATCGTCTATTTTCATTGCACGACACCTGCACACGACAAAGGATATATCCGGCATAACTTCAAACTCAACCTAAACCATACCTCTAAATAGAGAGTTAATTTATCCATGGAACCGTCGTACAGTACACTGTCAAGAGTTAAATGAACACTGAGGATTTGACTGTGTTCATGTGCAGATGAGGACGCATACACGTACATACAGTGTCTCTCACATGGCAAAGCATGCCTCCCTATCTCTTTCCCACCTGTTCGAGCCTATAGCATTCACACACACACACACACACACACAAGTATTACTATACTTGAGAGGACATCAATATTTTAGGTCCATGAAAATAGCCGAAACATTTGCAGATCCCAAAGCTCACTCAGGCATAACTCCAACACCCAACCCCTAAAACTTACCTCTAAATGTATCATTCTAAACCCCAACTGAATATTTTACTCTAAACACCTTTATTTTTTTTACCATAAAACAGCCTTTTTCACATTCTACTATACTTGCGGGGACGTTTGGCCTTCAGAAGTATATTAATACAAACACGCACGCACGCACAAGCACATACGCACACACACACACACACAGCAGTAGCACCCTGCTGTGTGGGATACGTGACTCTCTCCAGGTGTACAGTTTGCCTGCAGCGATGGGGAATGAATCAAAGCCTTGCCGTCGGGTGGAAACCTCGTACGTCCGCAACCGTTCCTTTTCATCATTTAAAAAGTAAAATAGTGAAAAAAGCTCACAACGCGTCGCATCGCGACGCGTTGTGAGCTGGCAGATCTGCTATTTTCACTACTTTTGTGAGACACGCTTGCGTGATGAAGTAGGGCGTTGATTTACGAAAGAATCGTAAAAATTTGAAACGTGGAGATACGGGGTTTCTGCCCGACAGTGTCGAAACACTCAGCGTCGCTCCGGTGTTGAGCGTCGATCCTCTGGCATCTCAATCAGCCTCTATCATCAGCGTATATCCCCCAATTTACTTCCTGAATAGATCATAGACACGCCTACTCCTCTTCATACCACATATCATTTGACATCTCTATACATTGTACAGTGTGTATATTATGGTATCAAGACAAAACGCCAAGAGCAAGCGTGGAGACAGAGACAATCAATGGTGTAAAGTAACTAAGTAAATTTACTCAAGTACTGTACTTAAGTACAATGTTGAGGTATTTTTACTTTACTGGAGTATGTCCAATTTTCTGTACTTTTACTTCCTACTCCACTACATCTCAGAGGCAGATATTATACTTTCACTCCACTACAATTATTTGAAAACTTTAGTAACTAGTTACTTTGTAGATTTTGATTATTATTGCAAAACGTACATCAACCACTTCAGCCCTATATATACTTTGGCCATTTGAAAATAGCCGATCTACAAGCTCACAATGTGTCGCGATGCAACGCATTGTGAGCTTGTAGATCTGCTATTTTTCAATTTTGAGTTTGACTACTTGTGAAACGGGAAATTCTGCTTAATGAGTACTTTCTACTTTTGGTACTTAAAGTACATTTTGATACATTTTGAATTCAGGACTTTTACTTGTAACAGAGTACTTCTACATTGCAGTATTGATACTTTTACTAAAGTAAAACATTTTAGTATTTTTTCCACCACTGGAGACAATAAACAGACAAACAGACAGACAAGCAGAGAGAAAGTCTAATAAATTGACAGTGAGACACAGATAAACGGGAGAGAGACAGACTTAATGTATAAATATCATGTACTGTACAATATATGGTCATACACCTTACATCTAACCTCATGTACTGTACATGCTGTACCAGATGGATAAGCTGTGTGTATTTATGTGGATTTTTTTAGTTTTTGTTTCTTTTCTCTCCCTTTCTGGAATCAACAAAAACGACAGAGCTTGCACAAAAACGCATTTCACCCATTGTTTTTGCACCTGTAAACCTGTGATGTGATAATAGAGATGATGCTGAATCTGAGACGGACAGACAGACAGACAGAGGGACACCTAGCGGACACACACACACACACACACAGTTGGATATAACTGTTTGGACAAAATGGTTCAAATGGACCCCCCCCCCCTCCCCCTCCCCCCAGCTCACCACACAGTAGAATGGTTGGTCTGTGATTAAAATGAGGTGAGCAGCTCAATATGGAAATGTGAGCCTTTAAAATACTCATCTACATATCAAATACACAACAATAACACACTGCGTGCGTGCGTGCGTGCGTGCGTGCGTGCGTGCGTGCGTGCGTGTGTGTGTGTGTGTGTTTCATGTATATCAAAGTCAGACAGTTAGAGTTCACAGATTCCAGCACCCTTCTGCCAAAAACCAATCACACTCAGCTGTGTGTGTGTGTGTGTGTGTGTGTGTGTGTGTGTGTGTGTGTGTGTGTGTGTGTGTGTGTGTGTGTGTGTGTGTGTGTGTGTGTGTGCGTGTGTGTGCATGTGTGTGTAAAGAAACAAGCTTGTTGTGTTGTTACAGAGGTCAGCTGCCATCCGAAAAATTATCAACAGCTAGAGGGAATGCTGTGTGTGTGTGTGTGTGTGTGTGTGTGTGTGTGTGTGTGTGTGTGTGTGTGTGTGTGTGTGTGTGTGTGTGTGTGTGTGTGTGTGTGTGTGTGTGTGTGTACGTACATAATGAGTCATGACGACATCATGTTCAGTGTGTGTGTAGCAACTACTATGTTTGTGAAATTCTGAACTTCAAGGCAAGAGCTGACTGAAGAGAAATTGTATATATATATATATATATATATATATATATATATATATATATATATATATATATATATATATATATATATATATATATATATATATATATATAAATGCACACACACACTGTATATCCACAAGTTTCCTAGGGCGTTGTGGGCATCACTTCCTGTCGATTTGATGAGGTATCAGGGATCAAATCGAGAGGAAGTGATGCCCACAATGCCCTATGAAACTTGTGGATACATACATATACAGTATATGATTGTGTATACAGTGGTCTAGAGAAGTTGCTACACGATAGCTCCATGTTTGCTAGGTGGTTAGTGTGAGATCCAACCCAGGAATATTATTTCTTGTCTTTATGCCCAAAACATCGGTAACGGTTTGGGCCGATCCTGATGAAAACAGTCAGAGATCGGTATCGACCCCAAACATCCTGATCTCAGCGCCATTGTGAACTTGTAGATCGGCTACTTTTGTCGAAGAGATATGGTGTAGACGGAAACCAGTAGTCAAGGTGCAGTTGTAACTCAAGTCCAGTTCTGTACGACTAGGGGGCTTAAGTGGTTAAAGTGTTCTCATAGAGCTTCAATCACCTCTCACCCCTTCATTCAGCTAGCATAGCCCACTCATTAGTTCTACTGAAAAGCCATGCTAATTAAACTGGTAATGTGGAGCTGGGCTGAACAGAATCGAACGCATCGCAACGGAGGAGAGGACATATTCTCTCACATTTAATTTTCTAACAATAAGTGTATTATTATTAGTAGTAGTAATATTATTTTAAATAAAAGTAACGTAAAAGGGACTTTGAATTAGTACTAGTTGCCAAATAAGTGTCCCAGCGTCTTTCCCTGCCAACCCAGGTTTCCCTGTGGCTGGTACGTTATTTGGCAGGAAAGTTGTATTGAATCTTTCAGTATCCATATTCCAAAAACGAGTTGCATGATTAAAGTCCAAATCACAGACACAGTCAAGTACTGTACTTAAGTACAACGTTGAGGTATTTTTTACTTTACTGGAGTAATTCCAATTTGCTGTACTTTCACTTCTACTTCACTACATCTCAGAGTCAAATATTGTAGTTTTTATTCCACTACAATTATTTGAAAACTTTAGTTACTACTAGTAACTTTGTAGATTTTGATTATTATTACAAAACGTACATTAACCACTTCAGCCCTAGATGCATTTCGGCCATTTGAAAATAGCCGATCTAAAAGCTCACAATGTGTTGCGATGCTACGCATTGTGAGCTTGTAGATCAGCTATTTTCAAAAGATTTTTTACACATTTTGAACTTTTGAAATGGGACATTCTGCACAGTGAGTACTTTTACTTTTGGTATTTTAAGTGCATTTACTTTTAAAATACTTTTGTACTTTTACTCAAGTACATTTTGAATTCCGAACTTTTACTTGTAACAGAGTATTTCTACATGCGAGTACTTTGACCACCACTGATCAAGAATTTTTTTTTTTTACATTTTGTGTCAAATTATTGATTTCTTCAGTGAGCGGCCGTGTAATAAACGAGATAATGAACAGCGAGGGGGGTGATTACCGATAAATAAACCCCTTCAGGGTGATTCAAGACCACTCTGCTTAATGTCAAGGTCCTGCATTACCTGTCGGAGATTACGTCTAAATAATGACCATTACCTTACATAAAACCTATTACATAAAACCTACATCACATTTCTAGACAGTAACCAGGCACACAGTACATATGTAAGCTTTTTTTAGTCATTACCACAAAATGGCTAGACAGTTATGCATGCTATGAGTGCGCATGTGTGCGCGCGCGCACACACACACACACACACACACACACACACACACACACACACACACACACACACACACACACACACACACACACACACACACACACACACACACACACACACACACACACACACACACACACACACACACACACACACACACACACACACACACACACAGTACCACTCTACATAAGATGCTACACTCTCTTCCCCTCTCTCCAGCACTCTGCCTCTCCCTCCCTCCCTCTCTCTCACCGTGTCCCTCTCTCATGTCTCCTAATGGGAAGCAATTAGGCCCCATTGTCCTCTCCACCCAATAAAAGAGCATTATGGGAATTCCCCCCCCTACTTAACACCTTTCCTTTTCTAAACAGGCACCCAATTAGACGCCCAAAGGACAAAGGCAGAGAGGACAAGTGGGGGCTTATAGAGAGCAGGGTAGTTGTGATGATGGTGGTGCATGTGTGTGTGTGTGTGTGTGTGTGTGTGTGTGTGTGTGTGTGTGTGTGTGTGTGTGTGTGTGTGTGTGTGTGTGTGTGTGTGTGTGTGTGTGTGTGTGTGTGTGTGTGTGTGTGTGTGTGTTCACTTTTCATTTCTCTGCACTACGCAATCTCACTCAAGAGAAACGTCCTGTGTGTGTGGGATAAGTACTGTATGGTCACTTTTGGGTGGAAACCTTGTATGTCCAAAACACTTTACTGCTGTCAAGAAAAAGGAAAAAAAGAACCTGTGTTCCAAAGGACGTAATGCAGTTATTATGTAGTCACAAGCCCTTATCGATACTTTTCATTGGTTCAACATTTATAAAACCCACAGACACACTTTCACTAGCAAAAATAGCAGATATAGATTTACAAAAAAAAACGACGTCAAAAGTTGAAATATGGAGATATGAACAAACAAAACAATGTTGGCGTAATACGATTAGCTGATAAACATATTTTTTACATGCATAGATCAACAACAAAAAGTAAGTTTCATATTATTTTAGTGACTAACCCCAGCATCCATATTGTGGGGGGGAAAGGTTTTTAAGTGCTTCTCGATTAATCAGTGAATTGACAAAGTAAAGGATAGAATAATGACTAAGAAGATAATGGATAGTTGCATGCCAACATTGAGTAGATCATCAACTACAGTGACAGTGATATCGTAGAAAAGCCCTACTTCATCACACTACAGCGTCACACAAAAGTGTCATAAGTAGCAGATCCACAAGCTAAAAAATTTGGCTATTTTTTTTTTTATCCTGAAAAGTAACAGTTTTGGACATATGAGGTTTCCACCCGACAGAGACGATATGCACACTGACAGCCGGCTCAATTGATATTTTCCAATGATAGAAATTCAATTAAAAAAATCCTCTTGTCCCGACTGCATCCTAGGGAGGATTTATATGTATCTCAAATACATATTGTATCCTCTCCAAATGGCTGGTCTACAATCAAGTAGTAGGGCATTCATTTACAAAAAAAAAAAAAAAGTTACAATTATGGAGATAAGAGGTTTCTATCCGACAGCAACGATATGCAAAGTAACACGGAGGTCAGGTTTACTATGAGTAAGCTGTGAGTTACACATTGCAGAAATGTTATTCATATCTCGACTACGAAATGTGAAATTTTACAGTGGAGATGGACCGGGTCAAGGCAAAATGTGTGAATGTTCCACACACACACACACACACACACACACACACACACACACACACACACACACACACACAGGAATGGAAATAGACACCGTGGTGGTTTTCCCATGACAGCATGGGAATTCCTTTTCTCAGGAGTCACCACTGTGCGTGTGCGTGTGCGTGTGCGTGTGCGTGTGTGTGTGTGTGTGTTCGCGCCCGCGCCAGGGGGCCTGGCCCTGAAGTGGCCTGCTCTCTGGAGAGGTACTGTCTGCTTTGTTCCTCTAATCTATGGAGAGAGAGAGACAGAGAGAAAGAGAGAGAGAGAGAGAGAGAGAGAGAGAGAGAGAGAGAGAGAGAGAGAGAGAGAGAGAGAGAGAGAGAGAGAGAGAGAGAGAGAGAGAGAGAGTGGATGGAGGGAAGGAGGGATATAGCCAAAGAGATTAAGAATGGGAGAGACAGAGAAGGCAACAGAAAGAAAGAGGAAGAGAGAGACAGAGGACAAGGAAGCGACAGAGGACCAGGAGAAAGAGAGAGAGTGAGAGGCAAAGAGGAAGAGTGAGAGAGAGAGGGAGAGGGAGAGAGAGAGAGAGGGGTGGGGTAGAGGCGGGGAGACAGAGGGAGATGTCTTCCTCTGTACAGAAACAGTCCTTCATTTTTATTCAGACTAAATGTAACACTCCGTATTTGACTGTATCACCGTGCTACCTATAAGTAGGAACATGCCTTATTTAAATGTTGGCTGTTGCGCTCCATTGTACATTCAACATTCAAGAAAGGTTTGTTTGTCACTCACTCATGCAATTATGTACAGTGAAATGTTTGTGAAATTAGCAGCAACAGTACTGCAGTAATACAGTGAAAAGGTGCATCAAGTGTGTACAGTGTTTAAGTGTAGAACAATTGTAATTTAACCTTATTGTTTGCAAAAAACTGTAGATATTTACAGACAATTTACTTGTAATTGCATAAAGAGATTATACGGGAAGAATACACTAGCAAATAGAATACACATAATTTACATTCATGCAGCAGAATATACGTACGTACATTATGTGCAGGAGATTTGACCCAAAAAGAAGGAAAAAGAAAAAAAGGATCAAATGAAGGAAACTAACTAGGATGTATCCTAGACTTCCTACTGTAAATGAGACAGACCTAAGTGGTCATATTTCCTAAACATGCCTCGGAAGATTGCTTGACAAATGAGACCGAGCTTCTGCTTCACGCAATAAAAACAACCTTCTCCATGTTTATACAGAGGATGCTGCTGTCTGTGTGTGTATATATATACATAATACACAGGTAGATGACAGAATGTGGTACCGCAGCTTCAAACCATTCATTTACATAGAAGCACAAATCAAGATACAATTGTATAAACAGAATAAATCATAACAGAGCCAAATGGAGTAGAATGGAAAATTAAAATAATAAACCCCCGCCTCGCAGCGCCGCGTCCTCCTTCTTTTGAAAATAGCAGATCTACAAGCTCACACTCCTTCTCCTCCTCGCGAGCCTCGCTAATAAACCCTGTCTCGAAAAGCCCCGCCTCGCCCGAAGCCCCGTGCCTAAAAACAAGCGCTCTGTCTTCAATCACCCTGGATCTCCATTCACCCTGTGACATATATATTGCTGTAAATGACATTTCATGTCAGTCTTGTTTTTTCTTATGAAATCACAAAACCTTGTTTTCTTTCTTTGAAAAAATAATCCCTTCAGTGATGTTGGACAGGTTTTTCCTGTTTGGATTTAACTTGAAAAATACATAGATTTCCTAATTGCTGTTTTGTCTGAAATGAAAGCGTTTTGCTGAATCAGCAACACATTTCTTTGCAAAAAAAAAACTGCACTCGTTTCCTGTGCTATTTAGAATAAGAACAGGTTTTATGAATACTGTACTGTATTAAGCATTTCAAATTACTTTTATATACTCACAAACTTTTTTTTCCCCCAATGAGGTTTGGCCTTAGAGATTGAAATGTGCTCATTTCTGTGCTGTTTTATGAGTGTTCCCTTCATTTTAGTCGTGTAGTCTGTTACAAAAACATCATTTAAACCCCTGGCTCTCAACATCAGGTCCGGGGACCATCAGGGGAACACCAGGGGGTCCAAATGAACCCTTACATGTATGTAACTCTGAGAGTGTACAAATGGAACCAATTAGAACCGTAGAACAGAACAGTCTAGAAGTGAACGGTAAACATCAAGATGTTAAATTGGTTATTGGTTCAAAAATAATGCACAAGTTTCTGTACAAGTATACATGCTTTGGAGACAGTTAACGCCTAATATTTCTACAATTTGCTACAAAACCTGTATAGCCAGTCATTTGGGAAGTTGAAGGGTACATTTAGGTCTGAATAATGATGTACCGTGCGTGTTCAAATCATGTATACTTTGCATTACTGCAGACTTATCCTTATTTTTTCATTCACATTTTGGAAAAAAGTAGCCAATTTAACCCATTCAATCCAGGGGACGCATCTCTGTCATTTCTTTGGGCTATTCAAAAATAGCAGATCTACAAGTTCATAGCACGGCACTCGGTACCGTGCTATGAACTTGTAGATCTGCTATTTTTGAATAATCGTGAAAATTTGTGCAAATCTTTGAATATATCTTTTTTTTTAAGCTAACATTATTTGTAACTCAAATCTTTGCTTCTGGGGGGTCCCTGGAACAAAATATTTGACAAATGTTCGCTTAAAAAATTAAAATAAGAAAGAAATAGAAAGAAAGATCTACAAGCTCATAGCCGTGCCGTGGTATGAGCTTGTATATCTGCAATTTTTTTAGATAGCCCAAAGAAATCTAAGAATGACATAGATTCTTTCCCGGTCTAATTGGGTTAACATCGAGGTTCCCACAATATTTAGGTGCCCACTCTTCCCGTATCCAAAGTGAACACAGGACAGAAACAGAAGGTGCATTGTCCGCGTGTGAACGTTGTCTTTGGCTCCCTTGGCGTGCTTCTCTATCAAGACAACGTTTAATCTATAAGCCTGGCTTTGGTTCCTCTGTTGGTTTTACAGTGCTCACCCATTACTGGTCCATTTACAGTCCAGCGCTGCTAGGAGCTCATTAGTGCTAAAGTGAGTGTTTTATACTGGGTTTTTACACTGGGTTCATACTGTCTGAGTCGGCTTTATAGGGAGGGACTCTGGGTGACACACCGGGGGAATGGAGCCAGCATGCCAGTCCATGCCAGGCTTACGCACACACGCACGTTTGTACATGCACAGAGTGTACAGTTCTGTACACACAATATACTGTAAGTACACGTACTGTACTTAGTATAAACACACATACTGCATGTCCACATACACAGATGTTGCACAGCTGGTATGTCAAGTGTGTTGGCATTCATGTCAGCCGTACGCGCGCACACACACACACACACACACACACACACACACACACACACACACACACACACACACACACACACACACACACACACACACACACACACACACACACACACACACACACACACACACACACACACACACACACACACACACACACACACACACACACACCTCTCCAGAGGAAATACCAGAGGCAGTGTGAGATGGAAAGTCCCCCAACTCTATACTGTACACACACACACACACACACACATGACCCCCCCCCCCCCACACACACACACACACACACACACACACACACACACACACACACACACACACACGTGCATACAACAGAAAAGAAAACGCAAATGCATAAACACATACTGTAAAACCACACACACAATCATACACACACTGATGACAGCAAAAGTTGCAGATACGGTAAGTCCATCTTCCATGCAGTATAAGACACTTTGACAGGCAGCCAGTAATTAACTGGAGCTCCTACTGTTGATATTCTATCATATTAAAGTCTACACATCTATCCCGCTAACATTCCTAAAAAAATCACCTCGTCGAAACCTGTATCCATATAAGGACCCCTTATTTCATCACACAAATTAGCCTGCGGACCCACATTTCAAAAGATGTGTTGCTCAGGGACCTCCATAAGAGGTTTGTCAATATTTTTGCTAAAATAGTCGATCTACAAGCTCACAACTCCCCTTTCTAAGGTAAAATTTGGCAATTTGGCCAATGTTTGACAATTTCTTTAGTATAGTTTGTTGATTACTTTTGACGCAGTAATGGTCTTGTTTTTATTCATCTTTTTAGAGGTATTAAAAGGGTCTTAAAAGTCCTTAAATTGTTAAATTGTTACTTTAGAAATGCAGCTACCCTGCGTACACGTATGCTGTATGTTGGTTTGTTTACTGAAAACAGTGTCGCACATTAAGAAAATCATTTGGGGACCCCCCTGGGGGCCGAACAACAGTTTGAGAAGCACTGGTCTAAAGCACTCATATAGTGCAGTTGAGAATTCAACCAAACACAGCGGCCAACCGGTCCAACAAATTAACTCACAATCCCCAGTCTGAACTCAGGTGTTTCTTATGGCGCTGGCTCCGTGTCAAACACAATTATTACATTTTGTTTACTTCATTGGAATTCAGTTTAGGCCGCTTTTATTAATCAAAACTTCTCCCTCCAAGCCATTAACGGGGGCCCTCGTGTACAGCACTGTAAAAAACTCTGGTTGACATTTTCAAGCAGTCATTAATTTGGCTGAACAGCGCAGGGTTGTTGCCGCTTTGCCAAAAGGCGCCTTGGCAAAGAAAAAGGGGGCTGACAACCTCAGCAAGCATTATAAAAGTGGAAAATATTTTACTTTATGCGTGGCTTTTTATTTTTCTTCCGTCCAAATGGAGAGAGAGAGAGAGAGAGAGAGAGAGAGGGGCAGTCCATTCCCTGTCATAATTTTTCTTTATGGTGACATAAACATGAAAACGTAAAAACGTCAAATTATGTCAGGAACCACGAGGCGATACAGAGCAGTGAAATAAATACACTAACATAATGCAACTATTTGTTTGCAATCATGTCATTTTAAGTGTGGGAAAGCTGAAGATGGGGGCCTAAATAATAACACTGTGGCTCCTACATTATGTGGATCTCTGACTTCATGTGGCCAGTGACAAATAACAAGAGCAGTCTATGACGTATGACTCGTAAGGCTTTTCTGCCAGACAGACTTCACATGACGTGTCAGCCTGTGTCTATGCCCAGAATGGAGAGTACAGTGGTTGATGAGCTTTACTTAATTACATACTTGTGACATAATAATGATGTCATGAATAGTTCGTGACGAAAGGGGACGAAAGGGGGACAGACTTTTTGGCTGGGGCCGGGGGACAAAGTGACCATGCCATGTATGGACCATGTTCTATGCCCATGTATGGACAGACTTTTTTGGGGGACAGAATTTGTTTTGGCTGGGGCCGGAGGACAAAGCGACCATGCCCATGTATGGACGAAACAGGTACAAAGCCTCATGTAAGCCCGACCCCCTTGGGTCTGGCAAAAAAACATAATGTGAAGAAAGAATGGAGGAACTTCCTTGGCATTCTAAGCCCATGTAATTTGGCACTGATCCATTCAGTGGTTTGAGACAGTAGCCCCGGACAAGCAGACATAGATGTCTAGCCTCCTACAGAGACACGGCGTGCAAATATGAGTCTTTAATTGTGTGGAGACGGCGTAGGAGAGATAGACGGAGAGCTGAGAGGGAGACAGTGAAGAAGAGACAGACAGTAGGAAAGCTGAGACGGAGACCGTGTAGAAGAGACAACAAGTAGGAAGCTGAGAGGGAGACAGTGTAGAAGAGACACACAGACAGACAGTGTAGAGACACAGACAGACAGACAGACAGACAGACAGACAGACAGACAGACAGACAGACAGACAGACAGACAGACAGACAGACAGACAAGTCTTGGGCTGAGAGTGACAGAGGGAGGAGAATAAACCATCACAATCAACTAACAAAACTCACTCCGATAACCGATCTAAGGACAGAGGGACATGGAGAGGAGGGGCTCAAATTGAAAGACGCAGGAGAGTGGAAGAATAAAGAGGGAGAGAAATACTTCTATGAACAGAGAGAAAATAGAGACGGCAGAAGAGGGATAGATAGATATAGAGATATAGAGAGAGAAAGACTGACAGAGAGGGAGAAGATAAGTATGTATTAAAGCCCTCCAGTGGAATATAACCACTCGTCTTCACCGTGGAGTGAAAAGAGAGACGGGACAGAGAGAGGGTTATGTGTCTTATCTCTTCATTTCACACGCTTTCTCTCTCTCTCTCTATATGGTTGCTGTCAGGTGAAAACCTCACATGTCCAAAAAACTGTTGCTTTTCAGGATTCAAATTCAAAAGATGCAAAAATAGCCAATCAACGAGTAGAT
>NC_137621.1:38694809-38701438 GCF_963280865.1 Gymnoscopelus braueri | reverse complement strand
CTATTTCCAGCACAAACACACCCAGAAAGACAGACAGACAGACAGACAGACAGACAGACAGACCAGAGCTGTGTATCGGTGTGTTGAAGTGGTTTCTTATCAGCTGGAGAAGCTATACAGGCAATTACACTGTACTATAGAGGGTATACACACACACACACAACTAACTGGAGAGAGGTTAGTGGACACACAAACACACAGACTGAGTCTCGTGCACAATTATACCTTCTATCATTGAGGGCACTGAGCTGGCGCACACACACACACACACACACATGCCTGAATTCCGACAAACTCTGCTAGCAAACAGTACACACTCACACACAAGTTTACAGGAAAACACGGACGTGCACGTGCACACCGGCAGGCGTGAGCACACACACACACACACACACACACACACACACACACACACACACACACACACACACACACACACACACACACACACACACACACACACACACACACACACACACACACACACACACACACACACACACACACACACACACACACACACACACACACGCCCCAGAGGAAGGTGTCTGGTAGATGGATGTATGTTGTGTGCATTGCTAGCGGCTAGCCTGATATCACCGCTAAGACGATTAGTGTGCATCATTTGTCATCAAGATGAGACGCATCATGGCTGCATTTCATTTACACACCATGACACTGTGCGTGTGTGTGTGTGTGTGTGTGTGTGTGTGTGTGTGTGTGTGTGTGTGTGTGTGTGTGTGTGTGTGTGTGTGTGTGTGTGTGTGTGTGTGTGTGTGTGCCCTATTGTCTTTGACCCATATAAATAAACGCCTCAAGGAAGAGAGAGAGAGGAGAGAAGGAAGGGGGATGCAGTTCACATCCATCGCCTGGGTACACATGGTGACAGGTGCCATCACACACACACACACACACACACAGCGACTGATGACAGGTCTGAAAAAACAAAGAGAGGGGGGAGAGCAAAGGAGAGAGATAAGAAACGAGAGGAGGACAGAGGCTCTCTCTTCAGCCTTGGACAAGTAGGCACTCTGTGTGTGTGTGTGTGTGTGTGTGTGTGTGTGTGTGTGTGTGTGTGTGTGTGTGTGTGTGTGTGTGTGTGTGTGTGTGTGTGTGTGTGTGTGTGTGTGTGTGTGTGTGTTCAAGGACAACACTGACAGTGTATGTCTGTATCCGTTGATCTCTTTTCTGCCACTCTCATGCACACACACGCACGCACGCACGCACACACACACACACACACATACAGTTGTCTTTCCATATTTCTGACTGATGTTGTGTTCTTTCATTCACAGTGTAAGTCTGCCTTCGTCATTACGTTGTGTCTATAACCTCAAAGAATATCACTAGTCAAAGGAAAACACACACAAACATGCACATCCACATCCATTGACTGCATCAATGACTCATATGAGAACAACACATCCGCATACAAACAGGACATGGAACGGCTGGCCCTCTGGTGCAGCCACTACAATCTTGTTGTAGACCCCCTCCTGTTGAAGACCATGGGTCCCTGCTTCATCTATCACTCAGCTAAGGGGGTCCTTGGGCCTGAAACACTTTGAAGACCCCTGCTCTAGACAGTGGAGATGTAGAGATCTTCAAGTCCCCATGGGAACTATCATTTCACAGGACCTAAAGCAGCAAGACACCAACATCGTCGCAAAAGGCCCGGCAGAGGCCTTTTGGCCAAGAGACGGCCCAGAGACGGCGCTGGAGTAAAGTACCAGTCCCCCACCACTAGGGGTTCTAATCCAGTGGCCCTCAAACTTTTTCATGTCAAGGACCCGCCCAAAATGTAATTTTTTTTGGCTGCGGACTCCCCATCTCAAAAATTGTTTTTGTGCCAGGATTTTTCAAAAATAGCAGATCTACAAGCTCATGAGCTTGTAGCTATGAGCTTGTAGATCTGCTATTTTTGAATAGCCAAAGTATAAAATGAGGTTGAAGTGGTTAAAATGATTGTGACGCCATATTAAAGGAGAGATCCAGACATTTTAAGTGTTATCTTTGATGTGTCGCTAATCACTCACCAACATTGAAAGGGACGTTGAGTTATTCCAGAACCTGGCGTCTGTGGAAGAAACAAGCAACCAGCGTCATCTCGTTCTGCACGAACGGTAGCTCGTTCGCGACATTCAGTGCATGTTTGAGTATCATGAGACTCCACGATGAGCAGTAGTAGAGAAAAAACTAACTTTGCATCGGTTATAATAGACGATTTTCAGTCTTACACGGGCTCCCATTATGCCAACGGAGGGGGTCGCCAGACTGGACGACAGGGGACTCTCTGGAATAACTCAACGTCCCTTTCAATGTTGGTGAGTGATTAGCGACACATCAAAGATAACACTTAAAATGTCCGGATCTCTCCTTTAACTAGTTTTGCTGGGGCCCTGGACCCCACTTTGAGAACCAATGTTCTAATCCACTGCAGCACTTCTTGTTTGGCCAAGGGAAGCCTGGTGGGAAGAGTGATCTTTGTCGCTGCACGTACGCACCTACGGGTTGGGGGGGGGGGGGGGTGTGCCTGTCAGCAGGGAATGTTGGTCTTCACGGTGGGGGCTCCTCACTTGCAGGTGAGCCGGTAAGAGCATGGAGACACAGAAATGTGTGTGGAGGATTTAAATGGCATAATAATAAACTAAATTGTTAACAGTGCCAGCTGAGGAAGTCAAACCTGAACACACAAGAAACCTTCACAGAGACACGTTGTGTGAGCTTGTAGATCTGCTATTTGAATGAATATTCACCCCAGAATAGCGATGAGGAGGGAGAGGATTCATAGGGTTAATACTTATAGCATCTCTCATTGATTTTACTGTGGGTTCTGGTGTGTTGTTTGTCATTGCCGTTGTTGACTGATGGTTGTTGAATGCAAGTACAATGTGAGTCACTGAACCAGAGTCCAATTCCTCACATGTGTATGAACATGTTGGGCCAATAAAACATGATTCATACAGTATGCATAGACAGTACACACGTTGTACACACAGGGATACACATGTTCATGGACACAGACAGTCACAGGTGTGGGGAGATACAAAGCCATACGCACACACACACACGCGCACACGTGCACACGCACACACACACACACACACACACACACACACACACACACAGTCAGTCAATATGAGGGAAGACAATAGATTATTCATCAGACACACCAGACACATTTTTAATAAGTTATTGGAAATAAAATATTGACAATAGAAACTGAACTGATCAAATATATCTAGTCTCTCTCTCTCGCTCTTCATCAGATATAGGCTACTGCTCTTGCTCTTCCTTCGTCAGATAAACTATTCTCTCTCTCTCTACAGCTGTTCTTGTTCCAGAGACTGTGTGCACTGAATCAGCCTGACCAGATCACTGGTGTGCGTGTGTGCGTGCGTTCGTGCGTGCGTGTGTGTGTGTTTGTTTTACTCAAGTAAATTTTGATTACCGGACTTTTACTTGTAAGAGTATTTCTACACTGCAGTATTGATACTTTTACTTAAGTAAAACAGGTGAGTACTTTTTCCACCACTCTCACACTCACACACACACACACACACACACACACACACACACACACACACACACACACACACACACAGTAGGGTTCCAACTTTCACAAGTAACAACAGAGTGAAATGGTCTCAGGCCAGACACTGTTTGCTTGGTAATAATGGCAAAAGCTGGTCTGTTGGTTTTGGCATTGACCCGCTTCCCCATCGAACGGTTTGTTCTGCAATTTTGTACCTTTTTCTCTCCTTTTCTTTGAGTAGCACTTTTAGACTAACTTTGGACGTTGTTTAAGGGGAGGCACTGGCAGTGGCTCAGGAGGTAGAGTGCGCCGCTTGGCTTGCGAACCGGAAGGTTCCCAGTTCGATCCCGGGCTACCCCAGAGTTAGTTTTTCGAACTGTCCTTGAGCAAGACACTGAAGTTGAACCCGTAATCGCTCCTCAAGGTTGGTGCCTTGCATGGTTTCCTCCGCCCTCGGCGTGTGATGGGTGAATGTAATGCACAGTCATTGTAAAGCGCCTTGGATAAAGACTGTATATAAATGCACCATTTACATATAAAAATTGGAATGACGGCCATTTAACCACATTTACTCTACGCATCCCTATTTGAGGCACGTCGTTACAGGCAAAGGTTTTACAAATCTTTAAAAGAATGATCACATTTCTTCACAATCTTTTAAAATAGCTGAAGTATAAAATGGTGCTCAAGCCATTGACTGCCACTGGCGAGTACACTCGTCAGTTGGCCCGAGTGTGGCAGTGTGTGGTGTTTTCAATGGTTTAAGCTAGAGGGCGCTGTTTGCCAACCTATGAGTGATCCTAAGACTTCTGGAGAATAGTAGACCTGGATATAATGTGATCACAACAAACCCAGCCCTGTCCGATCTAATGTTAACACATTGGGTGCCAGAGGTTTATTAAAATATTATACGTTCAGTGCCTGCTATTCTTCCATCCACTTACGTTGATACGTTTCGTGCTGTAGAAGCCCCGACGCGGAAGTGCATGTAAACAAAGCGTGCGTGCGAGACGGCGGAGGGTCCCGACTAACGCCTGGAACAATAATATTTCTAACGCGATCCTCCATTGCAGAGTGATCGCCGATACGGCTCGCTTCCACCACGTTAAAAAGAAATGGAGATATTAAGCTTTTAGTCAAGGAGTTAACATTGGAAAGGCCGACCGGAAGGATTTTTGACATGGATCCACATCCGGCCTCTCCTTCTCAGAGACTCCTTGGATGATCCCAAAGTTTCGTTAGAGCGCACCACGTGGGCCCCACGTATAAAAATAAAATTGGGTCAAAAACGGTCCGGACCGTTTTCGGCACTTCTCGTTTGGATTCTCAAAAACGGTCCGGACCATTTTTTGGCACACAATGTGTTAAAAGATTTAAAAATATATTTTTTTCTCTGCTTTCTGTTGCTTTTTGGCAAAAACAACCCACATTCACCTGCCCACAACTATGGAATGGACTATTGCGGCGGCACAATCTTTCCCCCCGATTCTACGAGACTCGGCTACGCCTTTTAAATCGGTCGGCGGTCGTCTCAAGATTTATGAAAATAATTATGTGTATGTGTACTATAAAATTATGTCACAAATATGTGTGAAGATGGAACGATCTTTGCTGTAAAAAAAAAAAAAAAATAATTTACAGAGAAATTAAACTGTGGTGCTCAAATGTAAGCTGTGGTGGTGCACCACGGTTAAATGCATATAGGGGAAACACTGTTTGAAACAGGAGTTATTGTACAAGAGGAACAAAACAAATTAAAACTGTCTATTCAAAACAAAACCATCCGACTAAAGGCAGCATCCGCGTAGCTGCGAGGGTCCATGTGTATGTGGTTATTATACTACAATGTGGTGTCTGTAGACGGCCGCTGGTTCCACATACGCACACTAAACTTTCAAATCTGTCTCGCAGACAGTGGTGGAAAAAGTACTCACACTTTTTTACCTAAGTAAAAGTATCATCGCGACGCATTGTGAGCTTGTAGATCGGCTATTTTCAAATGGCCGAAATCTGTAGGGCTGAAGTAGTTAAAGGGGAAATCCACCCATTTTCAATATTTAACTATGTCATTAATATAGCATAAAGGAGTTGTGTGGAAATAAGAAAAAATTTTAAAAAAAATTAACATTGCAAAAAAATTTAACATTGCAAAAAAATTAACATTGCAAATTACACTGTGATGACTCATCATGGTGTAATTTGCAATGTTAATTTTTTTGCAATGTTAATTTTTTTTGCAATGTTATTTTTTTTTTTAAATTTTTCTTATTTCCACACAACTCCTTTATGCTATATTAATGACATAGTTAAATATTGAAAATGGGTGGATTTCCCCTTTAATGTATGTTTTGTAATAATAATCAAAATCTACAAAGTAACCATTAACTAAAGTTTTATAATGATTGTAGTGGAGTAAAAGTACAATACTTGCCTTTGAGATGTAGTGGAGTAGAAGTAAAAGTACTCAAAAGTCAAATTTACTTGAGTAAAAGTACAAAAGTATTGGAATCAAAATATACTGAAGTACAAAAGTAAAAGTAGTCATTATGCAGAATGTCCCATTTCACAAGGTTTCAAATTTATAAAAGTCTTTTGAAAATAGCAGATCTATAAGCTCACATCGCAACGCATTGTGAGCTTGTAAATGCTTGGCTATTTTCAAATGACCAAAATGTATATAGGGCTGAAGTAGTTAATGTATGTTTTGTAATAATAATCAAAATCTACAAAGTAGATAGTAACTAAAGTTTTCAAATAATTGTAGTGGAGCAATTGTAGCATCGCCACGTGTTGTGAGTTTGTAGATCTGCTATTTTCAAACATTTTAGTACTTTCACTTTTGGTACTTTAAGTACATTTTGATACCAATACTTTTGTACTTTTACGCAGGTAAATTTAGAATTCCGAATTTGACTTGTAACAGAGTACTTCTACATTGCAGTATTGATACTTTTACTTAAGTAAAACATTTGAGTACTTTTTCCACCACTGCCTGTATGCACATGAGGTACGAGCACTCAAAAGATCCTAGGAGACACGTGGATGTCTCTGCATATGGATGTCTGCGAGGACACAGGCAATGTGCGTCACACGA
>NC_137621.1:38682309-38689809 GCF_963280865.1 Gymnoscopelus braueri | reverse complement strand
AAACACACAGAGCGGAAAGGGAGAGAGAATCTGCACGTGCGCGTGCGTGCGTGCGTGCGTGCGTGTGTGTGTGTGTGTGTGCGTGCTGTGTAGAGGGAAAAACAGGAGGTAAACATGAAGGGGGTCATCAGAAGTGATTTCCTGTGTGTACCGCGTGTGTGTACCGTGTGTGTGTACCATGTGTGTACCGCGCGCGTGTGTGTGTGTGAGAGGCTGGCATGGACTCATAAGCTGGCTACCTTCTACATGGTATAGCTCATGTCATGTGACCTCCTTGATGAGACATTTGAGAAGAACATGTGACATGGCACCGATATGGTGCGAAATGCAACTATCGCCAAGATATATCGGCCGGATATTGTGAGATAAAATGCAGATAAAGTGGCATCAAGGGTCAAAGGTGAGGGACCCTCATCGGTCTGACCCTCTGGTGCATCCGGCTGTGTCGAGCGTGTCCACACCAACACAATTGGCCCGTGTTCGGGGGGGGGGGGGGGGGAGCCGGGCGGGGAGGGTGATAATTGTTACTGCATGTAACAATCCTATGGGCTGGGGGGGGGGGGGGGGCACCTGTCAGCAGGGGAGTGTTGGGCGGGAGGAGTAGGACGACGGCTCTACGTCCTCCCGGTGGGGGCTCCTCACTGGTAAGTGAGTCAGTAAGATACAGCAGCAGAAACGTGTGTGTGTGGAGGCATAAATTGGCATAACGAGGTAAACATTTTTTTTAACCCATTAAGACCTGAGGCAATACTTAAAAATGTTTCCTAAATCCTAAAAAAATATCAAGATTTTTCAAAAATAGCAGATCTACAAGCTCATAGCGCGGCACTCGGTGCCGCTTGTATATCTGCTATTTTTGAATAGCCAAAGAAATCTAAAGTGACACAGATGCGTTTCCAGGTCTAAATGGGTTAACCAAAAAATCACACCAAGCACAATAATGATGACGATAACTATAAAAATCGTTCTACCTCAAATGGAAGGCAGCGTCTACACAGCAACTATAACGACAACTATATTGTGGACGATACCGCTTGGATCACTTTCAGCGTGGGTTTTATGAACGACGGAAGCATTGACAGCCGTTCAAAATCCATCTGACATCTGGGACGCATTCTGTCATACTCACCTCGGAGAGTTTTGTTATTAAAGCAGATGATGAGGAGACTTATGAAGCTAACGCTAGCCGGTGGGCTAACTGTCATTACCTCAGGTAGGGTACTATCTCACCCCCTTAAAATGTATAATCAGAGTCAGATTATACATACATGTATCCTGTTGCATGCGTCTCTCAGCACTCCACTCCACGCCCCCTCCACCTGTCTCGCCATGAACTTGTCGGACCCTCAACCTGTCTAACCCTCCACCTGTCTGACCCTCAACCTGTCTAACCCTCCACCTGTCTGACCCTCAGCCTGAACCTGCCGTCTGAAATGTTTCAGTACTAATCTGTAAACATATTTCTTGGGTTTCATTCTTCTACAATTTCTCTCTGAAAATGTATATAATTAGTTTTTCAGTCTGATTACAATTCTGTTGCTCCATCCCCTCGACTCTCTCTCCCTCTCTCTCTTCCATTCTTTTTCATTTCCTCTCTCTCCCCTTTCTTTAATGTTTGGTGTAATCAATATAATGATTTCAAGTGTTCTAACTGTGAACATGCGTGTGTGCAGGGTCTGAGGGTCAGTGTGGATGTGTGTCTCTTGGAGGGCCTGTGTGTGTGTGTGTGTGTGTGTGTGCGTGTGCGTGTGCGTGTGCGTGTGCGTGTGCGTGCGTGCGCGCACACTCCCTGGACAATTAAACAGGGCTTAATAGTGATTGATACCAGCTTGGCTTTCAATTTGTTCCACTACATGTACACACACGCACTCGCACACGCACACGCACTCTCTCTCTCGCTCTCTCAACCCCACCGACACATACATGGACCCTCACGATGACACTCACACACACTGTGTGTATACGCACGCACACACACACACACACACACACACACACACACACACACACACACACACACACACACACACACACACACACACACACACACACACACACACACACACACACACACACACACACACACACACACACACACACACACACACACACACACACACACACACACACAGCTATGATTAAATAAAACATCAAACATCAGCAGCAGCATAGAGAGAAAGACAATGACAAAAGAAAGAGAAAGAATCCATGAAGAGACTGAACCAAAGAGCCAGAGAGAAAGAGAGAGAAAGAGAGAAAGAGAGAGAGGGTGAACAAAATAGCGGCGGATTACAGCACCATGAAATCAAATCGGATAAAAAGTGACTTTGTGACTAAAGCTTCCCCGCCTTTATCCCTCCCTCCCTCTCTCTCCCTCTCTCTCAGCAATGTCCTTATGCAGGTGCACAGTAAAGTCCTTAGTGTTCATTTTAGCTCCGAGAGTCTGCAAATGGACCTTACGGGTCCATTAGGTTACGTTAAGATAAGATAAGACATTTATTGATTGCGCGATTCAGTCGCCACAGAAAATACCGCTTGGGATATATGAGGTTTCCACCCGAAAAGAGACGATATGTTACTGTACTGCACTTTTACAAAAACAGGAAGCCATTAACCCATTCAATCCGGGAACGCATCTGTGTCGTTTAAAAAATAGCAGATATACAAGCTGTAGATCTGCAATTTTTTTGAAAAATCTTGAACATTTGTGCATATCTTTGAATAGATATATTTTAAAGCGAACATTTGCAACGCAAACCTTTGCTTCTGGAGGTCCCTGGAATAAAACATTTGACAAATGTTCGCTTTAAAAAGATACACATTCAACGATTTGCACACATTTTCACGATTTTTCCAAAAATAGCAGATCTACAAGCTCATAGAGCGGCACTCGGTGCCGCGCTATGAGCTTGTAGATCTGCTATTTTTGAATAGCCAAAGAAATCTAAAATGACAGAAATGCGTTCCCAGTCTTAATGGATTAACGACAAAGTTAACTTTCCCCCCCCCCCCCCCCTCGGTGAAGTTTGGCCCTCGCTCGCAAAAATCGATTTGTCATACTTTACCACATCGCCATGGAGACCCCCTCTGGAATCAGAGAGCCGAACAGAAATAAGAACATCGAGTCATTATTCAAACGTACGTTAAACACAAACACCTCAGAAACCGGCTCAGATTAGCACTTTGCAGGTTAACGCCAGACATGCTTGTTATTTCCAGAGTTATGGAGGCTCATTTGTCAACACCGCAACTTAGCTAAAAACCAGTGTGTGTGTGTGTGTGTGTGTGTGTGTGTGCGTGCGCGTTGAGCAGATTTACCCGTTATTAAATAGTCGGCAGAAACCTCTTATCTCCATTATCAAACTTTTTGTGTTTTTTCGTAAAGTAACGCCCTACTTGATCATACTACAGCGTCACACAAAAGCATCAAAAGTAGCAGATCTACAAGCTCGAAATGCAGCGCAAATCGACGCGCTACAAGCTTGTAGATCTGCTGCTTTTGCTTATTTTTTATTCGAATCCTGAAAAGTAGCCGTTTTGGACATATGAGGTTTTCCTCCCGACAGAGACGATTATGTATAAACTGATTGCAACGGTTTGGATGCTGAATATTAATGTCGCATAGAGAGCATTTGTGTGTACACTACAGTAAACTGAACACATCAACGGCAACAAGAGAGAGAAAAAAAATAAACATTGAATATTGTATGAGAACAGCAGGACTCCAATATGTTCTTGTATTTTTTAATATTTAGAGGCAACAAAGGCACACAGGACAGTGGTTGCTGTTTGAGAGGGAAAGTGTTGGAATATCACCAGAGAAAAATAGGACCATCCTCACAAAGTACAGTACTCAAGTACTGTACTTAACACATTGGGTGCCAAACACGGTAAAAAAAAAAACGTGTTTTCAGAGAGTAGCGCTTAGGTGCCGTGTTATCAGTCTTTTTGTTTTTTTTTGTTTTTTCCACAAGGGGGGGGGGGCTAGCGCAGCTCTGGAATCACCCACGGTGACTCTGAGAAGGAAGGGACAGATGGATCACTGTGCCAAAAAACATCCCCATCCGCTCCCGTTCTATCTCCTTGATACAAACATCTGTATCTCCTTAACTTTTTACAGTGGGGAAAACAAGTCATTTTTGATGGGCGATTACTCCGTAATGGAGACTCGTGTTAGAGATGTTATTGTTCCAAGCGTTAGCCAGGACCATCGATCGTCGTGTACGCATCCATTGTTTGCGTGTGGGTGCTCGCCGTGGAGTCCACAGCTATAAACTGCACAGCGTTACAAGCGGTGAGATCTCTGGCACTCAACGTAATCTGTTTTAATAAAATGCTGGCACCCGTTGTGTTAATTTTTAGGTACTTTTTCCAATTTTCTGTACTTTTACTTCTACTCCACTACATTCTCAGAGGCAAATATTGTACTTTTACTCCACTACAATTATTTGAAAACTTTAGTTACTAGTTACTTTGCAGATAAATTATAATATTATACCCGAGGTTGGAACTGTACTTTGGACGCCAAACAATGCTGATCTACAAGCTCATAACACGTCGTGTTGCGACGCGGACATGCTGGATATGTTTCCCCCCTCTCTGACACGAGAAGAAGCAGCTCTGCTTTTCCGTAGTGTAGTGCCACCTACATCCATCGCAACACAATAATGATTCACCACAGCCTCTGTCTTCACATAATGGCCAAAGTCATTCACGGAGGAGCGTGCGCGCGTGTGTGTGAGTGTGAGTGTGAGTGTGTGTGTGTGTGTGTGTGTGTGTGTGTGTGGAGGTATGTCTGTGTAAGTGTCCACATAATGGCTCAAATCATTCAATGATGGCCTCTGTGTATGTGTGTGTGTGTGTGTGTGTGTGTGTGTGTGTGTGTGTGTGTGTGTGTGTGTGTGTGTGTGTGTGTGTGTGTGTGTGTGTGTGTGTGTGTGTGTGTGTGTGTGTTTAGTGCATGTGGGCCAGAAGTCAAGTGGCTGAATAAGTACAGACATCAATAAGGCAGCAGACACCTGCATGAAATTACAGCCCAGCACATCAATCAACACAACAGAGCAAACGCCTCAAGGTTACCCAGACAGGCTTTGTGTTCAGAGGGCCGCCGGTTTGAACCCCGGCCTCACCTTATGGCCGGAGAGGAAAACAACAGGCTGGCAATGGCTGCTGCTGAGGAGACGTGCTCTATACCGTATATAAGCGGGTCCCAAAACACAGGGTCCGGATCCCATTTTTTGCGAGTTAAAATCCTATTATAAAAAATGTTCCTGCAATTGTATTTAATTATTTAAAAAGATTAAAAAAGAAAGAAATGTATATGTATGTATATATATATATATATATATATATATATATATATATATATATATATATATATATATATATAAACATATATATATATATAAACATATATATATATTATAAAAAACAAAACAAAAACAAATTGTGAAAATTGTCAATCTACAAGTTCACAATGCGTTGTAGATTGGCAATTTAATGTTCTTTTTAAATAAGGCTTCACAATGTTTTTTTGTGAGTTTGGGACTTACAAAACAAAGACACCAATTGAATATTTTGGGTGTCGAGTTGAAAGGTTTGGAAACAACCGCTCTACATTACAGTGTGTCTATTTTTACGACAAGCCATTTAAAATAAAGGGATGTATGACTTGACTAGATTGTCATTAATACATAGCCATATGATATTCCAGAAATGAACGCAGCACTGTTGTTTTTTCGTACTACATAGAACGATATGAAACCATCCGACCACACAGTGCAGCATTAGTGCTATCAGATCTAAGACCTGTGTGTGAGTGAGTGCGTGCGTGCGTGCGTGCGTGCGTGCGTGCGTGCGTGCGTGCGTGCGTGCGTGCGTGCGTGCGTGCGTGCGTGCGTGCGTGCGTGCGTGCGTGCGTGCGTGCGTGCGTGCGTGCGTGCGTGCGTGCGTGCGTGCGTGCGTGCGTGCGTGCGTGCGTGCGTGCGTGCGTGTTTCTCAGACAAAATATCTTTGAACCAGAATGATCTCTTACTGCAGTGTGCGTGTGCGTCTCTGTGTGTGCGTGCGACTGTGTGTGTGTGCGTCTGTGCGACTGTGTGTGTGTGTGTGTGTGTGTGTGTGCGTGTGTGTGTGCTTGCCTGCATGTACTGTAAGTGTGTGTGTGCTTTCGTGCATGTGTGTGTGTGTGTGTGTGTGTGTGTGTGTGTGTGTGTGTGTGTGAGTGTTAGGGAGCGGTGCTCCTGCTGGGAGCTACATGGTGACATTTGGGAACAGGCTTCACCTCACGCTGCTGCAGATGAGAGCTGTTCAAAAGACCTCTCATTTCAATCAGTCTACAGTCAACACACACCCACACACACACAGACGAGAGTGAGAGAGATAGAGAGAGAGAGAGAGAGAGAGAGAGAGAGAGAGAGAGAAGCCCCTTAACGAGAGAGAGAAAGAGAGAGAGTGAATAAGAGAGCAGAAGGAAAGAGAAGACAGAGGCGAGAGAAGCAGACAGCACTTATAGAAAAGAGAGAGGCAGGAGAGAGGGAGGTGAAGATGGGAAGAGAGAAAGACACGGACAGACAGACACTTAAACGGAGAGAGAGATAACAGGTAGTGTGCTATGAAGTGGACGAAGAGAGAGAATTAGAGGTGTGCAGGTCTCCGCCAGGGTGGGTTGCCTACCCAGGGCCTACAAACTGGAGGTTTAGTCATAGCCAGTTGGAATGGGATCTGAGAAATCAAACATATACTCTGCAGGAGTAGCAGCAGAAAGTGTGTCTTGAAGAAAACGGAAATTATGTAAAAGGTAATCTGGCACAAATGGCTGGAGCCCATATGGAGAGTGAGGATCCAAGGAATACAGGGGATAAAATCATTTTGATTGTATGACCTACGGTTCAAGAGAGTGTGCATGCAAAGCTTGGCACCGACCGGTTCAACTGTGGCGGAGATTAGCTGTTCACAGAAGAACACGCACGCGCGCACACACACACACACACACACACACAGGGGCACAAACCTAGTCTCCGGCCGACCGGCCTGGCAGAGACAATGAAGGGTGGTGAATGTGAGAGAGCTGCACATATTATCCCTACCTCACTTCTACCTCTCTCTCTCGGTCTGTCTGTCTGTCTGCCTTTCTCCTCCTCCTCCTCCTCCTCCTCCTCCTCCTCCTCCTCCTCTCCCTTCCCGTCAATCCATCTATCCCTCCGTTACCGTCTCCCTCTCCCCTCCCTCATCCTTTTCTCTGTCTAAAGAGAATAATCAATAGTCATTTCACACTCAGGTCACTTCCTGTCTATAGGGACAAGACAGGTGACCCCTGCCTGGAGAGGAGAGGAGAGGAGAGGAGAGGAGAGGAGAGGAGAGGAGAGGAGAGGAGAGGAGAGGAGAGGAGAGGAGAGGAGAGGAGAGGAAAGCGGAGGAAAGGAGAGGAGAGCGGAAGTGAAGAGGAGCGAGAAGTACAGATAGGGCAATGAGAGGAGAGGAGATAATGATTAGGGATCT
>NC_137621.1:38644809-38679809 GCF_963280865.1 Gymnoscopelus braueri | reverse complement strand
TAGAAGTAAAAAAGTATTGAAAATTGGAAATACTGAAGAAAGTAAAAATACCTCAATATACTCAAGTACAGTACTTGAGTAAATGTACTTAGTTACTTTACACCGCTGCTTGAATACCAGCATTCAGACTAGAGTCTTTCCCATCGCTCAGTTTGCGTTAAACGGTTACCGAGAGCGTAAGGGGGGGCATTTTCATGTTTGATGTCTTGCTGTTGTCTCAGATATGCCTGAAGTTATATTATAATAAATATAATGTGTAAGAGGATTGTGTTTGATTTGACATTGATTGTCATGTGGAAGTGTATTACATTTGTTCTGCCCTCAAGTAAGTCACGCTGTTGCTCCTGTTTTATCATGTTTTGTAGTGTCTTGTAAGTCCATGTGGGTTGGGCACCTTTTGGTGCATGACATTTAAAATTGTCTATAAAAAGGTTGCTCAGTGGATCACAAATCTCTGCCAGGAGCAGTGGTGTAAAGTAACTAAGTACATTTACTCAAGTACTGTACTTAAGTACAATTTTGAGGTATTTTTACTTTAATGGAGTGTTACCAATTTTCAGTACTTTTACTTCTACTCACATCTAGATGTAGTGACACAACTATAACACTAAATGGAGCAGAGCCTTCATTAGCGTCATTGGTAACACCTGTGAAGGAAGTAAGGAAGAGGCCCAATTTCTTTCCAGTATGGCTGCTGTGCATAGAGCCATATTGGCCGTGTTTGGGGCATGGACACTGGGGCGGGGAGGGTGCTCTTTCCTGCTGCACATACAGTGCATGTGATCTCACACAGGTCTGAGGTCACATTCCTGAAACTACAGTATATATCTGGCATGGTCTGCCACTCTGCCACCTTTTCAGGAGTCCTTGACATGGAAAGGTTGGAGCACCACTGATACAGCAACGTACTGTTGGGATTTAGAAAACCTTTTTAGATATGTATTTGGCCGCAGAGCCCCATCTCAAAATGTTTTGTTCCAGGGACACTCCCCCTGGGGTCCTGCGTTCCCGGATTGAATGGGTTAAAACAGACAAGTGGAAACGTTGGCCCAGGGAGGCACTGGAGAAAAGGCATGGTTTCACCAAAATCAGTAGGGTTCATCCTGCAATCCGCCAATTAGATTATGAGATGTCTTGTATGCAAATGGTTATCCTTCCGGGGAGTCAATTAGAGTCTGAGAGATATTTTCTTTATCCAGTTGAAAAGTTGGCCTATAGGGTGGCACTAGAGGTAAGGCCACCAAAATCCTTTGGCTTCATTCTCTGGGGAGCATGAAGGTGCACCAGCAAATCCATGTCAATTCATCCTGTAGTTTTTGAGATATCGTCTTTGGAAACAGAGTATTGTGTGCAAGTGAAAAATAGCAGATCTACAAGCACACAACATGTCGCATTGCGATGCTTTTTTTTTGCTATCCATCTACAGTATACATTTTTTACACGCGTCTTGATTATTTGCCTAATTGAAAAAGTAATCGATAGCATAATTGCTAAGAAAGTCATCGATAGTTACAGCACTACTTTTCAAAACCCAACTTTGGCTCCCGAACCACAGGTTGTGCATCATCACTGCATTATGGCAGTCCACATTCTGGCAGGCGCAGTGAAGGGAGGGTACGTCCTCCCAGCGTAGGACAAACATCTCACCCTATTGATTAGCTCCGAGCTGGCATAGTATAAACACAGCAAAATCCTCCGTGTTGGTTTAAAGTCGGAAAGTGTCAAAGTGGACCCCGCAGGCTTATAGGAAGGATATCGCTGTGTAGACTAGAGGTTTGGTTGTATTGTGTGTCTATTATAATAAAGATTGATTGACTGCGTTATAGCCACGGAGGAACCCCCCCCCCCCCCACACACACACACACACACACACAAAATGTCCTCAAAGAGTGCTTGAAAAGGGGCACTCATATTGGAAAAACTTCCTTCACAGGTGTTACCAACGATTTTTTTTTAAAGAGCAGATGTACAAGCTTATAGCTTGGCACATGAGCTTGTATATCTGCTATTTTTGAATAGCCAAGCCAAAGAAATCTAAAAATGACACATGATGCGTTCCCGGTCTTAATGGGTTAAAATGAACATATTTAACATCGGATATTACAGTGTGGACAACACACTGTGTGTGTGTGTGTGTGTGTGTGTGTGTGTGTGTGTGTGTGTGTGTGTGTGTGTGTGTGTGTGTGTGTGTGTGTGTGTGTGTGTGTGGGTTCAAACGTCCGTCCGTCCATCCATACATCCTCCTCTTGTTCATCCTTGTGAAGCAGTATAGTGTCTCAGAGCCTCTGCCTGATTACATAAAACCCTATTATCGCCCCCAGCAAAGGGAATTCCCCTTTAGGCTAGTGGATAAGATGTTGGCTTTCCACGTGGTATATAGACCAGGGTTCGATTCTCGGGCATTACACTTGTACCTACGTACCTAACACCATCTACCAGACCCAGTGGTGGAAAGTAACTATACGTACATTTACTTATGGACTGTACTTAACTCATTGAGTGCCATTAACGTGTTTCACATGTTTTTGAAAAAAATAGAAAAAACAAAAATATATATATCATTATCTGAAGATTTGCAGCTCCATCCACTCCTTGTTTAACTTATAACTGAAAAAGGCTGTATCTCGCTTCCTAAGCACTTTTTTTTTTACTTTGAAAAAAAATTAAAAATAAAATCATAATGGCCAGAAATAGATAATAATAATTTGGGCACTCAATGAGTTAAGTACAATTTTGAGGTATTTTTACTTTACTGGAGTATTTCCAGTTTTAAGTACTTTTACTTCTACTCCACTACAATTATTTGGAAACTTTAGCTACTAGTTACTTTGCAGATATGAATTACTATATTATAAAACATACATTAACCACTTTAGCCCTATTTTATACCTATATCTACAAGCTCGCATCACGGCGCGTTGTGAGCTTGCAGATCTGCTATTTTCAAACATTTGAGTACTTTTACTTTTGGTACTTTAAGCACATTCTGACACCAATACTTTTGTACTTTTACTCAAGTACATTTTAAATTCCAGACTTTTACTTGTAACAGAGTATTTCTACATTGCAGTATTGATACTTTTACTGAAGTAAGAAAGGCGAGTACTTTTTTCCACCACTGACCAGACCCGCGTACGTCTCTGTCCTCCCCTCCATACACACCCCATCCACTCGGCTACCTCTCCATCCATCCCTTCATGTCCACCCCTCCATCCGTATAATCGATCCATCTATCTATAGATTATCACCCGGGGCAGCGATGCATGCTGGGTGACGTGACGTATACCCTCATTCATTCACAAAGACAACAAGAAAATGGCATTTAATCAGCAGTTTAATTGAATAAATAGATTAACATTTGCTGTCACGGACTAACTGCCTTGGTGGAGAAATGGTATTAGTCCCACTGGGAGCTCTCAACGGCGCGGGGAGGGAGTCTCCTCAGCTGTGAATTTAACACAGCAAAGCATCCTTAGCCAAGAGTTATGTCCATGTTAGACATGGTACAGTGTGTTCCTTTTGGCAGCGAGGTCGCTCACAGTGACAATTCAGCGTGCTGTGCACCTATAGGGCCGATAACCGTTATCATCCCCTAGGGCTGATAATTGTCATCCGATAGACAGCCATCCTATATACTGTGTGTGTGTGTGTGTGTGTGTGTGTGTGTGTGTGTGTGTGTGTGTGTGTGTGTGTGTGTGTGTGTGTGTGTGTGTGTGTGTGTGTGTGTGTGTGTGTGTGTATAGGAATGAGGGAGAGAGAGGAGCATGTAGTTTGTGGAAGGAGGTACAGTTGGAGAGATGGAGAGAGGAGGGGGAAAAAAAGGTAGGTGGTGGGGAGAGGGATGAAAAGAGGGACGGGGATGCGAGAGTGAGAGATGGAGAGAAGCGAGGAGGGTGAGAGAACGGACGAGATTGAAAAACGTAGGGAGTGAGGGTACAGGAAGGAGGGAGTGAGAGTAGATGAGAGAGAGAGAGAGAGAGAGAGAGAAAGTGAATAATGGAGGAGTAGATGGAGAGAATGACAGGTAGAGCGAGAGCGCCGGCGACAGCTGTGAGATAGACAATGAGATTTAGAAATGGAGAGGGAGAGGGAGAGAGAGAGAGAGTGAGAGTGAGAGAGAGAGATGAGTAGAGGTGAAATCAGTCAGAGAGCTTGTTCTTGCGCTCCACTTGATGTGAAGTGAAACTGTGTGGACGTGTGCCCCGCTGGAGGACCCGTTAGATCCATCTAACGCACCAAATGGCTGTTTAATGGCTTCCTGATGGCCGTCGGAGCGCTTGTTTTGCTGCCCCGGCGAGGCCAGGCGAGGCGGAGGGAGACATATTGGGTTATTGTCACAGCCCGAGGCTTGGGGAGAAGAGGGTATGCCGTGTTAAGAGGTACTAGAGAGAGAGAGAGAGAGAGAGAGAGCATAGGAGAGAGATGGTGAGACGGACAGGACGGGAAGAAAGTGGACAGACAGAAAGACAGACAGGTAGAAAAAAGACACAGGCTTAGGGGCACAGGATGGGTTAAATCAGTGGTTCTCAAACTTTTTCATGTCAGGGACCCCCAAATTGACACTTATTATTAGCCCACGGACCCCCATTTGAAAAGATATGCCAGGGACTCCCATAAGAGAAGATTTTTAAGGCTCTATCATTGATTCTCAACCATTTTAATTGGTTTCAATGACCCCCAGTTTGACATGCATTAGGCTACGGACCCCCATTTAATGGCATTTCTATCTCTGGGACCCCAATTTATATGGTAAAATCAATGTTAATTTAACTCTGAGAGTGTACAATTGGAACCAAATGGGCTCCATTTGTACACTCTCAGAGTTACAGACCCATAAGGTTGTTCCTAACTATCTATCATTTAGCTGGGGACCCCCTGGTCCTCCCTCAAGGACCCCTGGGGGTCCCCGGACCCCACTTTGAGAACCAATGGGTTAAATGCAGACAGAGGACAAATTGCTGTAAAGGGCAAGGAGATGACCTTGGACAGAGTTGGTGACAGAAGGACACAGAGGGTATGATGGAGACAAAACGAGAGACGTCTGGACACAGACAGACACTGAGACACAGTCATTACAGAGAGAACGCATACATAGACAGAGAGAGAGAGAGAGAGAGTGTAGTCTAGCTTAGGCTAGTCTCACGTGGCCTAATCTCTCAAGACGGATTTTCAATTTGCATGAAAATCTGTCGGCACGGTCTAAGAAAATCCGGATAATAGAGCTCCTATGGGGGCACAGGCCCTTCAGATGGAAGCATGCTGCGCCTTACCCAGTCAAAATTGAGTGGCTGTGGCTGAGACGCAAACCTCCATGGTGTGTGTGCAATTAAATAAGGACCCATGGAAACTAGTTAGTTTCAACACTACAGCACATTTAAACTTACCATCGAACGACAATATGCACCTTATCCACTGCCATTCCTATCGATGGCGATAAGTGTAACTTTTCGGAATTGTCCGCCATTTGTCATTTGCTATGATGCGTCTCTGATGATCCAAAACGTCATGGACATTCTTTCATTGGCAACGTCTTCATCCGCGTTGACGTTCTTACCAGCGTGTGCGGCGGGGATGCCAAAAAACGTTCTCCTTCATTATAGAAACGGGCTAATAACCAACATGATTATATCCTCTGACCATTTTTCTGGAATGTCACTAATTGGCTGGCCTGTAACGCAAGTCTATGGTTTGTCCGTGGTTGGTCAATTCAAATGTCTACCACAGATGTTTTGTTTTGTCTTAACAGGTCCTTATAACCACTTCTCCGAAGTTGTGGCCCAGATGTTAGATATCTATCAAATCGTCTGGCTACTGTGTGAGACTAAGTGTTGGCCAACATTCAGACAACAGTCAAACCACCAGCACAAAGTCAGCCTTGTCTTCTAACCCCCACTCCGTCCTCTCTCCTCCCTCTCTCCATCCCTCCTCCCCTGTGGGCTACTTAACACGCCAAAGACTGTTGCCTTCGAGGGTTAGAGAAAGAGAGAGAGAGAGAGTCTAAAAGCCCCCCTAGAGGCCATGCAGCAAGTGACACCATGGTAGCTTAAAGGGTTCGTTCAGATTTTTTGAGTATTTTCTGTAGGAAATACTTCCCATTAATGTAGTGGTTCCAAAGGTATTAATTGATTGCCCGAGTCCCGTGGTCAGAGTTATGGTCCGGTTCTGATAAATATGAAGTAGTTCCGGTTGACGGATGTGTTTGTGTCCAGAATCACTGCGCCGCGGCAGCCTACTCACGCACAAAATATATGACTCAAAAAATAGTACCATGTGACAGAGGGGTTGAAATTGAACGAAACCTGCTCTATATGGTAGAAATAGGTCAACAATACAAATGACGCTAGTTTTTTTTTTTAATTTATTTTTAATGAGCGGCCCCCACCAAATCTACTAATCTACCGGAACTACTTCATATTCATCAGAACCGGACCATAACTCTGACCATGGGACTCGGGCAATCAATTAATACCTTTGCAACCACTACATTAATGCTAAGTATTTCCTACAGAAAATACTCAAAAAATCTGAACTAACCCTTTAAACCAACTGTCATTGCCATCCTAGGAGCCTCACACTCACTAGTGGGGATAACAAATGTGTATTAGTGGCCATAACTGGAGGGTGGTATACAGTATATTGTATGTTCACTGAATGATATACATACAATATAATTGAAGTACCAAAAAGCTAAAAAGTGCCTTAAAGCTGCAATCCGTACATTTCATAATCCTACCCGATTACAACAGGAGGTCTCATGTGGGAGACTAAACTTCTACCGCTCTCTCTCAAGAGGTAATCCCTGCTCGGCCGCTCGACTGTGTCACCGTGTCCTCTCCGACACACGGGTCAGAATTTCTCAACTAAGAGCAGGGAGCCCACCTCCAACCACCGCAATAACACAATACAGCTAATGTTGTATTCATTAAAAAAAGTTCTGTATTGCAGCTTTAACTCAAGAGCATAACTGCAGAGTTGAATCAACACTGAGGAATTTACTGTGCAGTGTGTGTGTGTGTGTGTGTGTGTGTGTGTGTGTGTGTGTGTGTGTGTGTGTGTGTGTGTGTGTGTGTGTGTGGGGCCTGGATGTCAGGTCAGAGATTAGGAGCTTTATTCTACAGTAATTGTTATGAAGCCTGTTTTTTTATTTGTCAGCGTCGAAAATAGCCAACCTACAAGCTCACAACGCATCACATCCATGACTTGTTGTGGGATTGTCGGGTGTCAATTTTCGGGAGCATAAATTAGGCTGATGTCTCATGATCAGCGCATCAACTAGACCTCTAAAACGTGAATGGATTTATATTTTTCCACCATTTTAAGAGCATAAAACTTTTGTTTATGTGATTATGTGAAGGTGTGCAGATTAATAAGATACTCTCTACCCTCTGCCTCAGCTCTTATCTATCTCGTTTTAATTTGTTTAAAAACACTTCTCTCCTGTATTATTATCATTGTACTATCACAGTGACCTTGTCTGGCCACTGACTTATTAGTTGCTTGTAAGGTCAGCGATCTAGGAACTAGAACGAGTAAAATCAAGAGTCTTAATCTAACTCTGAGTTAGCACTCAAGATATTTTCGTTTTTTGCATTATTATAAAAAACAGTTGAGCAAAAGGAAACTGGGCTCACAGAAGTTGAAAGTTTACGTAACACAGGTCCCCAACCAGAATGGATACATCCAGACCCATAGAGAGAGAGTTATGACACGTTTTGATCTCGCCGCAAAGCACGCCGCTATGGGCTGTAGTTCCAAACATTGGAATTTCCTCATTGAGATAGAACAAGCATTTCCGTATTCCATTTCCGTATTCCATTCTTACAATTGGAGTCAACGCTAGTGTCGTCGCACTCATATTAGATCACGCTGGATACATCACGATATTAAAGGAGTAGTTCACCCAAAACCCCCCAAATTACTTATTTTCTATCAATTACACACCTCATGAAGCCTTGAATTCATGGCGTTTTTTTTTTTTTTGTCACATTTCTAAGCCAATACTTTTATGACCGGCGGAGTCTCTGGTAGGACACGCACCTGATCCTTTCATTTCTCCTGAAATGAAATGAAATTGTGCCCTTGGATAAATGTGCCCTCTACGTTTAACCCATCCTAAGGAGCAGTGACAGTGACCTTGGTCAAGGTCACTGACAGGAGTAGTGTGTGTGTGTACCTAGCATGCAGCATACATGTCTTTTGATGTGGAAGGAAGCCCAACACAAAGTAAACATGGGGAGAACATGCAAACTCCACACAGGAAGGTGGTGTTCCAATTTTGGGCATGTCATTATCAGAGAAGTCTTCAAAAATGAAAAATAAATAATGCATTAAAAAAAATCCAAGAATAGTAGATTTATGACACGTTGAGAGCTTGTGGATTGCCCATATTCACTATTTGTCGTAAAGCAAAGTAAAGGGCTTAAAGGTGGTGTAAGTGATATTTTGGTGTTAAAATATACCTTCTAAATGGCTCTATATAATCATTGCTATAGAGTGTTTGTTCAGTAACAAGTGTCTCTCCACCTCTCCAGATCTTATAATGTGCATTAGTAAGGACCAATTATGTGAAGATACGGTTGAAAATTGGCAAAGGGCTCCTTTTAAGTGGTTAAAGTGATTGAGAGAGAACGAGTCGAGCACGTTGCTCGAGAACGCGTTGCTAACTTGCATCCACACACATCAGCTGCCTGCTGTACGGATTGAATCAGTGACAGAACGGTCCCTCTATCAGTGTTGCCAGATTTTGCGAGAGAAACAAGCAACCAGGTCTGCGGAAACAAGCCCGGCTATTTGAAAATAGCCGATCTACAAGCTCACAACGCGTCGCAATGCAACACTTTGTGAGCTTTTAAGATCTGCCATTTTCAAAAAATCTAAGAGAAAAAAAGTGAAATATTTAGAATATTTTTTTGATTATTTCCAGATGGGGTCCGCGGACAAATACATGTAATGTGGGAGCCCTTGACATGAAAACGTTTGAGAATCCCTGGTTTAAACAACATTTATGAAGGAAGCCCAAATAAGCCCCCCTAAAAGAAAGCTACCCGCAACTACTGATATTTACAAGCAACAGAATAACAAGCCCAAAGTCGCTTATAATAAGCAGGCATACTGCGCTCTACCCCCCCAACCCCCACCCCCTGCCATCATAAACTAGTTCATTCCGTTGTTCGATGTCCATATAGTTGTGTACGGCATAAATGCACCATCTTTTCTGCTCTCGCCTTTTGCGAGACGGAATTTTCTCCGGGTAATAAATGGTAATGTAGCTTGTGCTGTGAAACTGTATGTGTTTATTGCATCTCAATTAACTAATTAACTCCGAACCAATTTCCTCTCTCTCTCTCTCTCTCCGAGCCGAGGATGCAGAGAAGTTTGCCTGGTGCTAAATGACATGGAAATTCAAGCGTCGGTCCTGGCTCACAGACAAGCTCCTAAATTAATTCTAGGGGTCGTGTTTTATTCGGAATGAAAAGTTTTGACTGGAAAGTTTTAACCCATTAAGACCGGGAACGCATCAGTGTCATTTTTAGATTTTTTGGCCGATTCAAAAATAGCAGATCTACAAGCTCGTAGCACGGCACCGAGTGCCACTCTACGAGCTTGTAGATCTGCTGTATTTGAAAAATCTTGAAAATGTGTGCAAATCTTTGAATATATATATTTTTGAAGCGAACATTTGTAACTCAAATATTTGCTTCTGGGGGTCCCTGGAGCAAAATATTTTGAGATGGGCGGCCAAATACATATAATTGTGGCGGTCCTTGACATGAAAAGGTTTGAGAACCACTGACAGCAACGTAGGTTTTTTCAAAAAACTGTTAGGATTTAGAGGACATTTTGTAGAATCGGTCTCAGGTCTTAATGTGTTAATGTTGACGCGTGAGGGAATGTGCCTCTGGCAGAACTGTGTCGAACCACCTCAACCATATACGTATATACTTCGTTGACCGGGGGTCCCACAGGCGCCTATACTGTACATGGTCCCCCCTTTTAATCCCTCTACGCCAAATCTCTTTGCCGGATATAGCCGATCTGCAAGTTCAAAACGGGTCGCAAAGTGAGATTGTAGATTGTCTATTTCTTCTGAGCGTTTGCCTATTATGACATGCCTAGAACAGGGATGCTAGGGTTCATGTGTTTCACCACTTAAACCCCATATGGTTGAGCGGAGTCCCTCACGGCTCTATACTAGAGTCTCCGTGGCTCTGTATTGTTGATGCTTCTTGTTTTTCTTTTTTGCCTTGTATTGCTGTACTCTACAGTACTTCTTTTTCTTACTCTTTACCTGTAACTCTGTAACCTGAACTGCTGTGCCGCATCTGGGCACAGCAGTTAAGGTATCTATCTATCTATTTTCTGTTATTGTGGGGGAAGCTTTAGAAGAAAATAGGCGATCGACAGCTCTGCTATTTTCCTGCGAAAGCTTTCCCCACAATACGGATGCTGGGGTTTACGTGGGTAAACTAGGAACCACAGAACAGATCCTCCAGGATGACATTAAGGGACAACGTTAGAAGTATCTACCTACCCATCTACTGTATCCATCTATTACAGTGGTTTTCAACCAGTGGTCCGGGACCACCAGTGGTCCTTGAGGGGGTTCCAGGTGGTCCGCAGCTAAATGATGGAGAGTTGGTTACCAAATGGACCCTTATAGATCTTTAACTCTTGAGAGTGTAAAATGAAACCAAATGGACCCTTGCGGGTCCATTTGGTTTCATTTTACACTCTCAAGAGTTAAATGATTCTTAAACATCTGCAACACTTAATTAAAGAATTGTTATTTTGATCAACGTTATCTCTCCTATGGTACCACATCAATACAGCATGGAATTGTGGACAACATCTTATCCAACGACAACAAAATATTCTAATTTTTGGGACTGAGAGGCTAAATCTCATCCAACAGTGGTCCGTGGTTCAAATGGCGAATAAATAATGGATATGAAAAGGGTTGAAAACCAATGATCTAATATATGGAGGTGGCGTCAGAGACAAATGCAAAAAATATAATAAATAGAGCATAAATTAATCTACCGTATTTCATAGTGTGTTTGGTTTATTCTTTAACTATTGAGGAAACCTAATCAATTCTCCTTACTGCACATGCTAGAAAAAGCAGCACAATAGATTCTCATTCCAGACTCAACTGCTGCATCAGAATGTGAAGTCATATGGATTCAATATCACGGCCTGTGTACTGTTATGTTGTCTGTTTAGAAAGACAGATAAATACACAAAACGCAGTCTGGAGTGTGTCAGCGTCGACATCCAAAACAACACAAACAACTTCAAGTGAAAACACACAAGCTTTCAGGAAACAAAAGAGGATTTGTCCAAAAAACACTGGCACATGACAGGGAAGACAGCTTTTCATAAACTGTACATTTTAAAAGAAACATAATAACAAATGTTTTCTGTTTTGATTTAACTTAATTTTCTCCTCAAATTACTTCTGCTGTTTCTTGTTGAAATGTCTATCTCTGACAGGATGTGTTTCTCTGTCTAAGCTCACAGGAAAATAGACGCCACTATGGATGCACTCGATCCTGTCCAAAGACTCTACTGACCGAAGGCCAACACACACCTACAGAAACAAAATTAATGCTGTACTTGATCATGTCACACAAAAAGTATGAAAAATGGAAGATCTACAAGCTCAAAACGCGTCTCATCGCGACGCATGTTGAGCTTGTAGATCTGCTGTTTTTGCCATTTTGGAATTTGATGATATGAAAATCCAAATCCAAAAGAGAGCGATCCACACCGTCAAGAAAATACTTAATTAACCACTTGAACCTTAGTGTCCCTATTTGGGCCATGTCATAATAGGCAAATGTTCTGCAAACATTTGAAAATAGCAGATCTGTAAGCTCAACATGCATCGCAAAGCTTGTAGATTGGCTATTTTCAGTGACACGATTTGGTGTAGAGGAGGGAAAAGAACGATTGGGCTGAGGTTAGAGCCCTGAGGGACACCGGTCAACCAAGTATATAGGGTTTAAGTGGTTAATGAACGACGGTTGGGTCTTTAGACCTTACTCAAGACTGATGAAGGTCTTAGGACCAAAACATTCATCTGTGTTTTATGCAAGTTCGAGACAGAGTGTGGGATCTGTCTGTTTTTACATACGGTTATATTATGTACAAACTGCAGCCTCTAGTCTAGTATGACTGAAGACAAAGTCTTTACAGTTTGTACAACGTCAGCATTATGGCTAAAATGCAAGACACATGTCAAGCTGAAACAAAAACAAATTTAATTCAACACAAGTCATCCACTGAAAAATGAATGCAATTGAAGAACGGCGGTCCAACCGCACACGTGTGTGCAATTGTGTGTGTGTGTGTGTGTGTGTGTGTGTGTGTGTGTGTGTGTGTGTGTGTGTGTGTGTGTGTAGCCAGTCAAGTTAAGCTGTGGTAAAGGTGTAGATTTCACCTCAACAATCAACGAAACATGCTCCGATTCCCTCATGTCACCAAATCACATCACACATGCATGCACACACACACACACTGGTTTCATTATTTCCATTTCAGTTACGTACGTAGAACTGGTTTTGTAATAACACTGCAGATGCCAACACAACAGCAACAGTAAGCACAATTAGAATAGATTATAATAATCACACATAAGCATACGGAATAGAATTGAAACAATCGGGTAATAGGAGACAATAGAAGATTTAATAGAATATCACCCGGTCACAAATACAATCCTTTACATCATCACACAGCAAGTGACAGCCGCCTCCACTACAATAATAGAGCACATTCACTCACACTCGACATTTAGCCTCATGCTGACCCGCTCCAATGACACAGACACAGACACAGACCGGCTGCACGCCTCTAATAGAGCCGTCAATTGTCAGCAATGGAGTGAGATTTATTCCAGTGGACAGCACATGGCCTGGTAATTAGCAGCGCCATAATAAGCGATGGGAACACAATGTATAGCCTATAGAAAAAGGCACCTTGCACCTAATGAGGAAAAATTGACGGGGAAAATCTGCAGCACGTTAGGCCTGGATGTGCCATATGTTGTCAATAGAACAGAACAGAACAGAAAAGGACTGGGCAATAATATTTATACATTGTGATGAGACTATAGATATTGTCTGGGATGTGTTGTCTTTTAGTTTTAATCACTCAAGCCACTTTTAAAAATGTCAAAGATTGTGTCAATGTGTTGCAATGTGCCATGTTGATGACACTTGTAGGTCTGCTATTCTTAACATTTTAGTATTGTAACAATATGACATTATTGTCACAATATCAATATCGAGGTATTTGGTAAAAAATATAGCGATATTTCTCCATATATCGCCCAGCCCTAATAGACCTTGGTGACAAGGCAGTCCTGGTGGTTACAGTATAAGTCCAGTGTGACTAAAACGGCGTGAGTAAAAACAAACTATTTCCAGTCCACCTCAACAACAAACCGAATCAACCAGGTTTCCAGCAGTCAGGGGCTGCCCCCGGCACCCACAGCCCCCCACTCCCCTGAACACAGAGCAGCTTTGCCCTGTAGCCTTTCCATCCTCCTTTTCTCCAGTATTACCTGGATTGGCACGGCTTGGAATCCGATTGGGCGTAATCCATGTGCCTACATTTTAAAAAAAGTTCCTCAACAGCTGAGAGCATCTATGCTAATTCCCCCCCCCCCCCCCCTCCCTGTCAGGCAGGCCGGGGCTATGAAACCCCCTGTAACTAACACACACACAAGCACAAGCCAGAAGTAGTGGGAGCTACAGTCTGGCCTAGCCTCAGTGAGAGAGAGAGAGAGAGGGGAGAGAAGAGGAGAGAGAGAGAGAGAGAAGGAGGGGAAAAGAGAGAGAGAGAGAGATGAGCAGACAGGCGCGTTTGTCATCGATGAATGCACATGTTTTCCTCGACGCTAAAACAGCTCGCTCGGAGCGTAAACAAAAGTGGGGATATGCCTGCATTACAGCCAGGAACGCCGCTGCTCTCTGAGCAACACGCACGCACACACACACGCACACCCCACACACACACACACACACACACACACACACACACACACGCAGGCAGCCCCCCTTCTCTCTACAAGACCTGTTACCCAGCCACAAGATCTCTCTCTCTCTCTCTCTCTCTCTCTCTCCTCTCGGTCTAGGTGACAGACACAAACCACACGCCAACACGCCGACTGACACGCGCGCACAGACATAAACGCACAGCGACAGACACACACACACACACACACACACACACGCACCCACAGAGACAGAGAGAAAAGGGCAGCAGCAGCAGTAAACTTGTGACACATAACATCACACAGCGACGAATAGCAAACAAAATGACAAGCGATAAAAGGAGGAGGAAGAGGAGGAGGAGATGTAGAGCCCCGTTTACCGTTCTCTCCGCGACGGGTCCTGCTGTTGTATGCTCGGCTTGGTGGGCGCCATCTTCCCGCAAATTATTTGATTTCTTACACTTTTTCTCTGTCCCCCCTCTCTCTCTCTCTCTCTCCCTCCTCGGGTCTATTTGGATCGAAACGGGGCGCCCCGGCAGCAATGCGTCACGTAAAGGTGTGTTAAAGACAAAGCCATGTCGGTGTTGTCGTCTGGTCTCTCTCTCTCTCTCTCTCTCTCTCTCTCTCTCTCTCTCTCTCTCTCTCTCGGTAGAACCGGGGCGGCGGGGGGCTGCAGCCTGCAGCCTGCTGCCTGCAGCCTGCAACGCCGCCTCTACCAGCAGCGGAAGACGCCGAGACCGAGCTGCGTCGGCATGCCGAGCGAAGCGAGCCCTGAGCCCGGGCTGGAACGGCGCCTCGAATCCCCCCGGCTGGTTCCCACTGGTTGTGTCCGTGTGTCTCTCGCTCTCTCTCTCTCTCTCTTTCTCTCTCTCCCACTCCCACGCCACGGCTTCTCCTCCGCGCTCTCTCTCCCTCTCTCTCTCTCTCTCTCTCTCTCTCTCGCTTCTTTACCCAACACGCGCACGCACGGGCACGGGGGGCTGTCACAAGTGGAATTCCTACGCTATACTGTATATAAAAAAAATGAAAAAACAGGCGCGTCAAAAAAAAATTTTTTTTACATGTTCGCCGTCGCAGCATAAATTGGATACACAGGACCCCCAATTCAATGAATTGAATACACAACAGGACCCCCAATGGAAACAAGCCATATATAGTGCTTTGTGTGGAACTGTACTTTCTGTGCTTTTTTTTGCCAACTGTTAATAAAGTATTCAATCAATCAAAAAGCCCCTGGAGTGTGTTGTTTGTCCGCATGTGTGCGGGTTGTTCCCCTGCATCATGGCTCTGAGAGGTGAGAGAGGACCGTCTCCTCTATGCCTGGCTGCCTCAGCGCAACAACGCCACTCTGTTGCAGTTGTTGGAAGTCAGTTCTTTCTCTCTCCCATGATTTATTTTCCCATACATACAGGTTTATTTTATTTGACGAAAATGCGGAGCGTTAACACGCAGCCGTTGTGTGTTTTATTTGAGCGTTGCTATCAGAAAATACAAATGTCTCCCCAAGGCAATTAGGCATGGCCTATACAATACTGAAAATGTCTCAGTAAATTCAACTTTTTTTCCCTTGTCGTATAGTTCTATTGTAAGGAAGGAAGTAGCCTATTTGTTGCTGTTATCAAGGTTGCTTTAATGCACAGGTAGACAAATTCGAATAACATCCCCTCGTTGAAACAACCAATATCCCCTTTATATCATACAAATAGCGTTTCCATTATTAATTCTTCCCTATCACACGAATTACAAAACCTATAACTTATTTTTTTGTCAGCAAAAAGACACCGTCAAAACCTTTGATGTGTTTTGACGGGCGCGTCAATTGCCTCAACACACGCTCATTAAGGCGCATTCCAATACACAGGGATAAACTATACCGAAGCCTGTGTCGTTTTTTTTTTAACATATATTTCCATTTCCTTTTATGTATAATTCATTGTAGCCCTAATAGCTTCGCCTACTGATTAACCCGAGGCGGCAGGCCGTGCAGCTGAAAGCCGCCTCTCTACGCCATGCAATGACCCGTCAAGGTCAAAGGCATGCCGGCTTGGGCTGGATGGATGGATGGCTGACTGGCTGGGGATGTATAGAGCGGTGGTTCCCAACGTGGGGTCCGGGGACACCCGGGGGTCCATGGGGGGGTTCCAGGGGGTCCCCAGCAACATTATTTAATATAGCCTCAAAAACACTTTTACCACTTTTTAACCCTATTATATGCTTCGGCTAATCAAAAATGTTTATCTAATAACTAATCATGAACAATTGTGAAAAAATATATTTAAATTTTAAACAAAAATCTTCTGTTTATAGGGGGCCCTTGTACAAAACCTCTCCAGATGAGGGCCCGTGGCCAACATAGGCTATTAATCTGGGGGTCCTTGACATGAAAATGTCTGAGAATGAGGCTCGGGGAGCGGCTGTAGCCATTTCATCCTGGCATGCATAAAGACGCACTGTGACAATTAAAATAAATATTAAGTAACAGGTTATTCCGTGCATTGAATGTAGTCACCGGTGAGCCATTGAATAGTGAGTTGGATAAATAAATTAAAGTTGGCTAGTCCTGTTTTTGTTTTAGCTTAGAATTTCTAAAACTATAATAGAGTTGTTTTTCAGTCCACAAAAGTTAGATCTAGTCTATTTAGTAGGCCTAAATCAGACATTCTAAATACAACAAATTGTTAATACAACCCTGCTGTAGCCTTGTGTGTTTGAGGCGTCTATGTAGTTTTAGTGAAGTGCTTCTATTTGCCGCGGTTGGTCGTGTGAATGTTGCTGTCAGCTCCTTTTCTCTCTCTCCCTCCATCTCGGCCTGTTTATTGGGAGCAGTCAAACGGAGGAGACGTGGATAATGGGCTGTAATGTATAAACATATTAGCACACAGCTGTTGGGTTGAGGGGGGAGACATTATAGAGAGCACTGGGCTTGATGGAAACGGCCTGTAGTACACAACGACAGGGGAGACGGTACATGAACCCCCCCCCCCCCCCCCCCCCCCCAAAAAAAAAGGATGTCGGCCTATTAAATACTGTTCAAATTCAAATGACCAACACAACAATGTCAACGTTAAGAGTTTTAGCAGCAGCACTCAGTCAACTTTTCTTTAGAAGAGGATTTGAAGAATTTTGAAGAAAATCCTCATTGTTAATTATATTACGAGGGTGTATTTATATTTATTATACACAAATGAAACCAAATGGACCCTTAACGGAGGATCTATGAAGGGTTGGTTGTGGGCCTTTGCAGAAAGATACACACTTTTCCACTCCAAGGCAAAAACATGTTTGTTCAGACGGTCAGACGGTCTTAATGGTTCCTGGTCGCGTTATTTGTTGCTTCGGAGCTGCAGACACTAAGCGTCAGTTAGGGGCACTTGGAGCTGGAGGGACCCCCGTGCAGTGATTTATAATGTCCGTTGTGTGTTTGTGTCCCCAAGCCTCTATACACGGCGACAGAGTTTACAAGCACGCTCAGTGTGCGTGCGTGTGTGCGTGTGCGTGCGTGCGTGCGTGCGTGCGTGTGTGTGTGTGTGTGTGTGTGTGTGTGTGTGTGTGTGTGTGTGTGTGTGTGTGTGTGTGGGTGCCTGTGTGTGTGCGTGCGTGCGTGCGTGCGTGCGTGCGCGCTTGCGTTTGTGTGTGTGTGTGTGTGTGTTGTGTGGCGTGTTTTTGCCCCCCTACAGCTCCGGTTGATTAGAAAAATATCCCTACTGAGCGACGTGGCGCATATGCAATCATTTAGATTAATAGTGGGAGAAAAAGAGGGGAATAAAATGATAAATAATAGACGACAATTAAGGGGATTGTGATCCAACGACAAGTTGTGAGAAGTGAGATTTCTGTCAAGGCGGCATACATTTGCTCAACCTCTCGCCTCCTGAAGTGTCAAACTCAAGTCGTTATGGTCAGAAATGCATGGCTGCTCTTATAAACCCCATTTATCTGCCTCTTTAGCATTAAGTCATACCTCTAGAATCCAACCCAAATATCCCCCTTGAATCGTATCAGGCCCTTTAAAGCGTAATGTCTTAAGATGTTACTTTTTGGAAGCCTTTGAGATTTAAAAAGAAAACTGCGGACCAAAACCGTTAGATGATGTTGTGACAGTTGGTCTTTTTTATCCCGTTGAGATGTCCATATGTCAGCATCAAAGAAGGGATGACATTACAGCTACAAGATAGCTTTCAACCTTTGAAATAGGACATCACACCACCAGGGGATTAGTCCTAGACTTTGACAATCTCGGTCTATCTCCACGTTCAGAAGAAGAGGAGAGTCCCACAGAGTTACAAATGCCCAACTGCAGGAGAAATGCTTAAATGTTGATCTCTGCTTTTTTTTTTAAATCAAAAAGAAAATCAGGAAACTCGAATTCAAATAGTCTTACAACTATCAATGACACTCCAGTCAGGACACATGATCCGACCGACATACCTTTGCTGGTAGGCGGAGAGTCCCTGGACGGTCTGCGGGTTGCCGTTAGTGGTGCTCCCCGGCATCACTCTCCCGATCGCGGGTCCCACTCCCGTCGCCATCCCGCCTCCACCACCGACTCCACCACCTGCTGCAGCGGTCACCTGCACGCTGAAATCCGGGAAGATCCGGATCATGATCCCCGTTGTTTTGGTCTCTCTTTCTCGGGTAATAATAGTCCCCTGATCTCCCCCCACTCTCCCTCTCCCTCTCTCAACACAGCCCGATCAACGAAAGGAGAGGAGTAGAGGAGAGCTACCCTACCAGGCGGGGAAAGAGTCAATGAGGATATATTTGTTATTTCACCCCAAACATAAAAAACAACAAAAAACAACAACAAGGTCAATCCTTTTTTTCTCTGGTGATCTGGTGATCACCTGGGCGAGGAAGAGAGAATCAATGGAGATATGTTTGTTAATTCACCCCAAACATAAAAAAACAACAAGATCAATCCTTTTTTCTCTGGTGATCTGGTGATCACCGGAGCTCCACGCGCTCACTCCAGCACCACTAGTGTCGCCTCCTCCACGACACCGTCCGCGGCGACCATCATTCCTCCGCCGGTCATTTCCTTCCACAGCATCAGCGGACGACGGGGGGACAAGTGTGTGTGCGAGGCTTTCTGCAAGCAGCCTGGTAATGACATTGATGCCGCTTTAGAGGGAGTGGGGAGTCTGTGTGTGTGAGTGTGTGTATGTATGTGTGGCTGTGTTTGTGTGTGCGTGCGTGAGCGTGTGTGTCGGTATGTAGGGGGAGAGTGCGCGCGTGAGCGGGGCTGGATTGCTTTGCGTCCTTTTGCGCACGGTGGGAAGAGAGAGAGAGAGAGAGAGAGAGAGAGAGAGAGAGAGAGAGAGAGAGAGAGAGAGAGAGAGAGAGAGATTGACTGATAGCAGTGTTTGTTCCAACAGGAGGAGGATTCCTGGTCCAGTGAAAGTAACTAAGTACATTTACTCAAGTACTGTACTTAAGTACCATTTTGAGGTATTTTTTATTTTAGTGGAGTATTTCCAATTTTGAGCTTGTAGATCTGCTATTTTCAAAAAAATTAGTACTTTTACTTTTGGTACTTTAAGTAGGCCTACGTTTTGATGCCAATACTTTTGTACTTTTACTCAGGTAACATTTTGAACACAGGCCCTTTACTTGTGACAGAGTATTTTTATATTGTGGTATTGCTACCTTTACTTAAGTAAAATATATGAGTAGGCTACTTCTTCCACTCTAGTCCTTACTCCTATACTGTGCGTAATAACGCAGCAAATCAACCAGTATGCTGTTAGTCACTGGAGGAATTCAGTTAAAATGAATTCAAAATGTTAAATCTGTGAGTTAAAAGCTTTGCCAACTGGTGGAATAAAGTAGCCTATAGGTGGAGAAATAAGTTAGCCTACTGGAATGTCCTTCCTTTTTCTTTTCGTTTATTTATTTTTTACTGGATCTATCTTCCTTTCCTCGAAACAAAAGCCATCTTGGGTTTATGAAAGCAACAAATGTCCGCGGAACAAACGGAGCGGTTGTCTGTGCATATAAAGCTGTTAGTCGGAATAGCATGAACTTTAGGATACATATAAAATTAGAGGTGAAGAGAAGAGGAGAAGAGGAGAGGAGAGGAGAGGAGAGGAGAGGAGAGGAGAGGAGAGGAGAGGAGGGGAGGGGAGGGGAGGGGAGAGGAGAGGAGAGGAGAGGAGAGGAGAGGAGAGGAGAGGAGAGGAGAGGAGAGGAGAGGAGAGGGGAGAAATAGACACAGTCAAGTCAACTTATTCAGAATAGGAGGATATATTCTCTTAACAAATCCACAATGTCTGTTTCCATCAATTGATGTGTAAAGGCTGCTCTTTCTTTATCTCATCTCTTGTTGTCGGGTTCAACTCAAGCCTTTCTCATCTCCTCCTTCCTCTCACTTCTCCCTCTCCTCCTCTCTTTCCTCGCCCTCTCTCACTTCTCCCTCTTCTCCGCTCTCTCCTCTTTCCTCTCACTTCTCCCTCTCCTCCGCTCTGTCCTCTCCTCTCTGCATGCAGCAGTGTGTGTGTGTGACTGGTGGGTGATCGGACTCCGAATAAAGTGTTTGTCTGTCTCAGTGTTGCCAGGTTTTGAGAGAGAGAAACAAGCAACCAGGTGCCAGGTCTATGAAAACAAGCCCAAAACCTTAGAGCTCTATCCCTATACATTGGCTATTTGGAAATAGCCGATCTACAACCTCACAACGCGTCGCCATACGACGCGTTGTGAGCTTGTAGATCTGTTATTTTCAAAGAAAAATCTTGGAGAATAAAAAAAGAAAACTTAGGAATATTATAAAATCTTGTATGGGGGACGGGGTCTCTGGCACAAAATATTTTCAGAAGGTTGGGTCCGCAGACAAATACATAATTTCCCAAACCCAATCCCAAATAAGCAACTACACTTTAGAAACAAGCCCAAAAGAACGCAACCCGCAACTACCAATATTTACAAGCAACTTCACAGAAAAATAAGCCCAAAGTCGCTTATTATAAGCAGACATGGCAACCTTGGTCTGTCTCCTCCTCAGCCTCCAGACCTCCTCTGTCAACATCCCACCTGCACCATCCCTCCCTCTCCAAACCGGTTTGTGGTACTTTCAGCTACTTGTTGTCAGTGGTGGAAAAAGTACTAAAATGTTTTACTTAAGTAGGCCACAAAGGCCACAAGCTACAGTGGAAAAATATTTATATTTAAAGGACGACTTCACCCATTTTCAACACATCTTCATATCATTGGTTTTCACTAATGTTCATAATAAAATGGTAAGAGATAAATCTACTCGGTCTGTGTCTCATAGGAGGGCTGTGGGCACTTCAGAAACCCGCCTACCAGTGACATCATCGTTAGGCATATTTTTTTATTTCAACTCATTCTTATTAACGCAAGAGCAATGGCTTCCATTATTGCATTCTAACTTTCCAGGAATAGAAAGCCTGCAGTTTCTATTAGCTTGGATTCCCCATCGATGATGTCACTGGTAGGCGGGTTTCTGAACTGTCCACAGCCCTCCTCTGAGACACAGAGTGAGTAGACAAAAATTGTATCATATTATTATAAGCATGAGGACCAATTATATAAAGATATGTTGAAAATGGGTGAAGTCGTCCTTTAATTTAAACCAAAAAACCTATCCAAACAACATCAACTAGCTAATCACTTCTGTACCAACCACACACAAGCACTAACTTGAAGTTCCTATAGTTTTAGTCGGAAATACCCAGAAAGACCAAGCCGTGCTGGAAAAAGTAGCCAAAGGCACGACGGACACACGCAGAGGACTCTTACTTGTAATTATTATTATTTCGCACTACAAATACTTGCAAGTATTTGTATTTATATTTGTATTCAAATTACAATTTGTATTGTAATTTGTATAATTGCAAGTAATTGTCCTGTATTTAAAATCTTGAGTAAATCTTACAAAAGTATAAAAAATTGTAAAAGTAGTAAAAGTAGGCCTATACTCTTTATGTAGAATTTCTATTCAGAAAAATACATTACTGAATTATAAATGTTGCTAATTGTAATTTATTTCTATATTACTTTACTGCTCGCAAAAGTTCCCCACTGATCTATAAAGTCTAATAGAGTACAGAAGTCCTGACGTCACTCGCTCATCCCCAGGTTCGTAAAGTAATTTCGCTATGGAGAATAACATTGGGTCATCATAGAATCGTCTCATATAAGAATTGTGGTCCAAAAATAAACAAACTGTCTTGGCGATATTGTCAGGGAGGAGGTTCTGTATCGTTTATGATAGTCAGTCACTTATATTTGATACAGTCTGTTTCTGGCGAAAATTTAACTAATTCGGCGGAAGTAACATTATCGTTTTCTCACCGTCAGTTGATGCTTCCATAAGAGTAAAACCGCCAGGGTCATTTGTTTATTTTTGGAACACAGTTCTTATTTGACGCGATGTTAAATACGTCTATGGGATTCAGAATGGGGGTGGAAAACCGCGAACCAGGTAGACAAACCAAGGATGTGTAAATTACGTCAGACTTCGGTGCTCTATTGTTATACATTATGTAATTAAGATTTATTTGTTAATTTATATATTTGTATTCATAATCTGAATCTGAAACTAAAGATGTCAAGTAAATATAGTGGAATAAAAGTGAAAAGTGGAAAAAATTTAATTCTCAAGTAAAATAGTACCTCAAAATACTCAATTACTAAGTAAATGCACTTACCGGTAGTTACATTCCACCTAGTTGGATACAGAGGGCAACAACACATTCTCAGCAATAATTAGAGTATATACCAGCCTTATTTATTCACCAAGGTGCGAAAATAGCATTTGATCACTTTAAAGAACAGACTGACTTTGCTTAAGTGAATAAACTGTTACAGTCACACTGGGATTTCCTGACAGTGCGAGGAGGGAGTCGGTCTGGTGAGAACACAGCAGGTGTGCTGCTGGCATGCCTCGCCCATGTCGGTATCAGCCATTATGTGAACTGTTGAGGGTCACCGCTTTCTGGTCTGTTTTGGTTCCTTTGTGCCCAGATAAACTCCAGTATCTCTTCAGCCATGAATTCAATACTACATTATCGGCAGCATGTTGAGTTCCTTCAGTATCCAGGTCACTCACAGCACTGACGGTTTGCCATGCTGTGACACTTTAGCTTCTGCTGCCTGGTCAGCAACTGCCAACAGTTGTCAGCCCTATAGGGCTGATCCAGCTTATCAATCTCTCAGTCTCTGTAACACTCTCCTCACCCAGGGAAAATAAATAGGGCTTTTCCACAACAGTTCTGAGGCCCGATGAGGTCACACCTAGGGATGGGACGATAATCGTTATTATCGTTTATCGAGATAAACAAAAATAAAAACGCTCTCAATAATCGTATCATGGATATTTTAATTCACAGTGAAATTGTCCTCCGTCATACACTAGCATGAATTAGCTTTTGTTGAGCTGCAAATTCAGTACCACTTAAACCCTCTATACTTGATAAGAACTGATGTAATGTAAAGAGCGCATTTGGTATGCTCCTATTTCACGCCAAACATATAGCCATTACAACGCGTTGTGAGCTTGTAGCTCGGCTACTTTTGGTGAGCGTTCCCCGCAGAATAGGGATGCTGGGGGTTCAAGGGATTAACAAAAGGGGCATTTTAAGCTTTAAGCATATTTTGATTATTTGATTATTTTTGCCACAATAATCGTGACATGTAATTTTCCTATCGTCCCATCCCTAATAACATCATGACATTGACGTGCAGTGATGGAGTCGTGTGAACGGTTATCGTTTGTGTTTCCACCAGCAGTGGACCTCGAATCAGGAGTAAGATGTGCCTGAAGGTGACCACCCATGTCTTGTCTTAGTCATCATTCCAGATGAAATTTAGCCATTGTAGCAAAACCTTTCATTGTAAGCTCCTTTCAGTGTGTGGAATTTCAGTGTGACAGGATCAATGACGGCCACCTACCACAATCCACAGCATCATTAATCTCTCAAGAACAGATTCTGCTCTGCGTTTGAATCTGTCGGGGGGGGTTCGTCATATCGCGTACGCACTGGCCTACAAGTGGGCGTGCCTTCAGATCAGGAAGCATGCCGCGCTTTACCCAATCAAATGTAGTGGGCGGGATTACGTGTCCGCCGATCCTTCCCCATTAGAAACAAACCGAAACTCATTTAAAGGACGACTTCACCGCTTTTCAACCTATCTTCATATAATTGGTCCTCACTAATACTCATGAAAAAAATTTACAATTTTTTTCTACTCTGCCTGTGTCTCATAGGAGGACTGTGGACAGTCCAGAAAACGTCTACCAGTGACATCATCGTTAGGCATGATTTTTCTTTCCAACAAGATTTCACTTTTTTTTCCCCGATTTTTATTAACACGAGAACAATGGCTTCTTTTATTGCATTGCAACTTTCCAGGAATAGAAATCCTGCAGTTTCTATTAGCTTGGATTCCCCATTGATGATGTCACTGGTAGACGGGACTCTGAACTGTCCACAGCCCTCCTCTGAGACACAGACCGAGTAGAACAAAATGGTACCATTTTATCATGAGTATTAGTGAGGACCAATTATATGAAGATAGGTTGAAAAGCGGTGAAGTCGTCCTTTAACAATAGCGTCCTCGGAGCAGACAAAACCACGGAAAGATATTCACATTTTAACTTAACTCTTTCATCATAGAAACAAGTGGGCTTATAACCAAAACGATCCATGTTCTCTGGGAGAAGTGGTGTTAGTGTTCCGTGTAGAAATATTGTTAGTGGGAATGAAAACATAGTCGCACCACCGGAAGTGAAAGGCTGAAGGCAGACCAAAACCTGGTTTCCTTGCGCACGTGTGCTACGTCGACTTCCTCCCAGAGCCAAGTGAGATAGTAAAAAACAGCAGAGGGCGCTGTTTTTCCTTTTCATTTGGCGATGGGTTCCCAGATTGCAGCATCATAGGCTAGAAAGAAGATCTGCAAGTGTTCGAAATTTTGACTGCATTGTGGCGGTGCTACTATGCTAGTCGAAGCCAAACCGTTATACTAGCCAACAACACATGAAAAATTAAGGGACAGTCATTGTTTGTGTTAACAGAAATTTGTACCTTTACAGGGAATAAATACTGTGTCTATTATCGGTTTCATGAGTTCAACTGCGGTGGTGGAAAAAGTACTAAAATGTTTTACTTAAAGACGGGGTGCCGTGATTTTCAGTGATTCCCCCCCCCCCCTAAAACATAATCATCAGGTATTATGGTTATACTAGGAGGAAGATTTTTTTTAAAAAGTGTACAGAAATTGTTAAAATTATGTTTTATGTGGACACGCCTCCAGTTCATTAAGTATACCTGGTTCTCACCTTAGCACCTCCTCCACCACCTTAGCACCACCCACCTGTCCTAGTCCCTCCTCCTCCTCATGCCCACACCTGTTGTGTTATGATAATGAGGGGGAGGGTATGTTTTTACTATGTCACTAAAGCGCTGTTTCTCTATTGGCACGTTTGACCCTCAAGGTTTCAGCCTCCAGGTAGAAGTCAGAGAAGACATAAAACACCATAAAAACACCACCAGGGGACTTAATGAAGTTCTATCAACCTCATAGACACATGAAAAACAGAAAAAGTGCAAAACCATGGCACCACCTCTTTAAGTAAAAGTATCAATACTGCAATGTAGAAGTACTCCGTTACAAGTAAAAGTCTGGAATAAAAAATGTACTTGAGTAAAAGTGCAAAAGTATTGGTATCAACATGTACTTAAAGTACCAAAAGTAAAAGTACTAAAATGTTTGAAAATAGCCGATCTACAAGCTCACACCGCGTCGTTGTGAGCTTGTAGATCTGCTATTTTCAAATAGCCTATGTATAAAATAGGGCAAAAGTGGTTAATGTATGTTTTATAATATAATAATCTACGTATATCTGAAAAGTAACTAGTAACTAAAGTTTTCAAATAATTGTAGTGGAGTAAAAGTACAATATTTGCCTCTGAGATGTAGTGGAGTAGAAGTAAAAGTATTGGAAATTGGAAATACTCAAGTAAAGTACAAATACCTCAAAATGTTACTTAAGTACAGTACTTAAGTAAATGTACTTAGTTACTTTCCACCACTGTGTTCAAGCAGGTCATAATATGACCCCTGTAACCAATCAAAAGAATATGATTGATTACCACATATTATGTGCTACTACTGTATGTGCAGAAATGTTATCAGCTCCCTGAAGGATTGCTAACCCATGTTGTCCTCTTCTGCTAAGTCAAGACAAACATGTACTCCTTTCTTTTTTGTTGTGTTCTCTTGATGTAAAACATTACTCTTGCTCTGCCATACTGTACTTCGGCTGACATATACTGTATTTCATAGTGTGGTCATGTTAATCATGATAATCGTCATCGTTTTGACCCGTTTCCTACCATACAGCGTGGCATCTAATGAACGTAAGGCAGCCAAAATCATGTAGCGTGTAAGCACCTTCAGAAATACTACAGTGATGATAGCAAATTACTAATGACATTAATAGGGTTACAAAATTAACAAGTCAATTTACATGAAACTGAAAAGTAATGACTTGTAGGAGATTTACACAGCTTTATCTGAAGACAGCAGACCATGCCAACTGTTATTTGTTTTGGGAATTAGAGAAGAAATCACAGGAGTTCAGGTCAACATTTTAACCGCTGTTAAACAGGAAACACATTTATTTTGTTTGTGGATAATATCAGTTTAGTTGACAAACAGAACACAAAAGCTTAACCCCTTGAACCATATAGCATATATGATATGCTCACAACATTGTGACCTTGTAGATCAGCTATTTTTGGCGAAGAGATTTGGTGTAGAGGGACAAAATAATGGACCAAGTGCAGAGCCAACCAAGTGCAGAGCCAATTCGGGTCCTGCTAAGTATAAAGGGTTTAATACAGTCAATACTGAATGTGGGGTTTGAACCTGTAACCTTTCAGTTTACGGGAATGTCTATAGAACAAACTGGAGCTTTTGTGAAGGTTTGACATCAGAAACCAAACACGTCTTTTTCAGCTTTGATCCAAACTCCCTCACTCTTTTAGAAGCGTCTCAAAGGCTCTTCAGAGATTTTCTGAAATGAAAAACCGTCTTGCACCAAACTCTCAGATCTTCCAGGTTTCTGTGCCTGAAATCATTATCAGTGTGGGACTCATTTCATTGGTATTTAGTATATTCACACCTGAAAGGAATTTAACTTCACACAGACCATACTAAAGAATGATCAAACCTAGCACTAAGAATAAACAGTATAAATATAGTATTATGGAAGGGTGTATGGGCATTTTTCTTGTAAACATGTACACTTGGAGTGTTGCCGGTTATCTGCGGTTAACCATAGCATGATGTAATATCTAAACAAATTAACATTGTAGTGCACACACCAAGAGCCTTGGACACACTAATTGCATCATCAAGTTTTATGAATTGCGATGTAGTTGAATAGCGAGTGGCGATCGAAGACAACCGCCTCGGTACAGACAGAGCTGTAAAGCAGCATTTAGTTAATTTTAAAAGCCAAGCCCTTAACATTCTGCTTATTTGTACGTTTTATCCACTATGGGCTAATAAACTGTGTTTATGTATTGACGTTTGCCATGGCTGCAGCGTTGCGCCCTGTGTGCCTCCCAGAATATCAACATTACACTACACCCTGTCTGAAATCACCATCAGTACACTTTAAAATCCTGAGCGTTCATTTATATTTGCAACTCAGAAAGTGTACTCATAACCAAGTCAGCCATAGCTGAAGGCCATCTGGGGAATAGAAGGTCACCGGTTCGCGTCACGGCCCTGGCTATGTGTCGAACTATATACCTGTGTAAGACTTGAGACCACCTCTTCCATTTCACACCGTATCTCTTCGCAAAAGATAGCAGATCTACAAGCTTGTAGATCTGCTAATGTTGCCCGCAGAATATGGATGATGGGGTTTAAGTGGTTCAACTTTCCAGCGTCCCCCAAAGAACCCCTCCAGGATCCCCGGGAGAGTCTGGGAACCCCACTTTGAGGCACACCGGTGCCCTCGGGGAGCTCGTCTCCTGTGAGAAACACAGCCCTCCTCCACTAATAAAACGCTCCAATTGAGCTGATTAAACAGCAATAAAAACACAGGCAGTCGGTGTGCTGCAGACTGGAGAGCTGTGCTAACCAGCTCTAATGAAAACCACTGCAATCTAACTAGCTCCTTTAGCACTCCTTCGCGCGCTCTCTCTCTCTCTCACTCTCTCTCTCTCTCTCTCTCTCTCTCTCTCTCTCTCTCTCTCTCTCTCTCTCTCTCTCTCTCTCTCTCTCTCTTCAATATCACCTCACCGTCTCTCCCTGCACTCCCTTCTTCCTTCCTCGCTGCCATTCCACACTCATTCTCTAGCTTGTTGAATATCTCCCTCCATTCCTCCCTCCCTCCCTCCCTCCTCTTTCAGTCTCTCTTTACCTGCACCCCCCTCTCTCTCTCTCCAATCTGTTCTTTCCCTCCCGTACATTCTCGTGTTCTCTTTGTCTCTCTCTCCTTTGCTCTCCCTTTATCTAGCATCACCTCATCTAGCATTCCTCTCTCTCTCTCTCTCTCTCTCTCTCTCTCTCTCTCTCTCTCTCTCTCTCTCTCTCTCTCTCTCTCTCTCTCTCTCTCTCTCTCTCTCTCTCTGCTCTCTCCTCTCCGTCTCTCTCTCTCTCTCTCTCTCTCTCTCTCTCTCTATGTGTGTGTAATGGAATCAAATGGGAGTTGTGTTGGAGCAGCAGAGACATGTAGGAACTCTGATGGAATTACACCTGAACCCATGCAGCTGAGTGGGGGCGGGGCCCTGTTTGTGTGTGTGTGTGTGTGTGTGTGTGCGCGCGCGGGTGCGTGTGTGTGCGTGTCTGTGTGTGCGTGAGTGAGTGAGTGAGTGAGTGAGTGAGTGAGTGAGAGCGAGAAGGAATTATTTAAAGATCTCAGACATACTGCACGCACACACATGTGTTGTGTTTGTATGTGTATGGGTTTCCCTCTACACAAACATACAGCCCTAATCCTGTGTGCATGCATCTGTGTCTGGTGAATGCTTCTATGTGGGTCTTTGTCAGACTGTGTGAGGTCGTCTGTCTGTGTGTGTGTGTGTGTGTGTGTGTGTGTGTGTGTGTGTGTGTGTGTGTGTGTGTGTGTGTTGTGTGTGTGTGTGTGTGTGTGTGTGTGTGTGTGTGTGTGTGTGTGTGTGTGTGTGTGTGTGTGAATGCTGTGGTCAGGTAAAGTGTATCAGACAGAATCAGGACAGTCAACCTGCTGTTCTCCCCTAGGACAACACACACAAACACACACACACACACACACACACACACACACACACACACACACACACACACACACACACACACACACACACACACACACACACACACACACACACACACACACACACACACACACACACACACATAAAATACACACACGCACGCACGCACGCACGCCTGTCTGCAGGGCTCGTCTTCTGTGGGCCTTGTGCAATTTGTATTTTGTAGTACTTTTATTTTGGAGGAAAATGCAATCAAATAAAAGGCTCCGCCTCAGCCATACTTACACTGTCTGTCCGTGTCAGCACAGAGAAGCGAAAAAGGAACTGAGTGTGTTTTGTTGACAGCAAGCGCCTGGAGTTCCAACGTCCCCAAAGTACCTTCGGCGTGCGCCTTGAACAGTGAAACGTGAGGGCCATCAAGGGCCGTCAAGGGTCTCACTCATCCATTTCCCCAAGCAAGCTCAGGTCTTCCCTGCAGCATGAATGCTGTGCCCCAACCTGGTGTAGGAGCCCTCATGTCAAAAAGGTAGATGCTCGCTGCGACCAAATCATAACTGTCTGCCTAAATAATGATAAACCAACTGTCCACCCCTGTGTCCCTACCTGCCAGTCCTCGCAGGAATTGCCCCGCCCGGCCTCGGACCAGAGGCAGTTTACTATCAACGTAGCAAGATAAGCCCAGATACATGACAATGGATACAGTGCCTCCAAACAGTATTACGCCCTACAATAAGGCGGCACAAGAGATGCTCCGTTCCATCCTGCAGGACTTCTACAAGCGCATGGCTGGTGGCATCCTGGAAGCAGGAGTGGGAGTCTGCCGGGGCCCTCACATATCTGTGACCCGGGAGAAGGCATCAAAGGAGAAGATCTACCATGCCGGCAATGGACCCTGCTGCTTCAAATTAATTATGAAGAAGTGGGGCTTTGCAGAGAGCGCCGCATGCGAGTGTGGCGAGCCTGACCGTGACATAATCACCACCTGTCCCCTGTACAGACACCTTTCATTCAAGTGGGACCAGAGACCAGGGCGTGGCTACGCAACACAACACTGAGTTGGACATTCGAGGATGATACACAAAAGAAGAAGAAGTCTGTCAGGACTGACTGTGGAGGTTAACAGCTGGGTTGTTGGATTATTGTTGGTTATACAGTTGGTCTCATTCACATTCTGCTAGCTTAGAGTATACATTTAAACCATCCATCCAACCAGTGGATCAGTCAGTCAGTCAGTCAGTCAGTCAGTCAGTCAGTCAGTCAGTCAGTCAGTCAGCCAGACAGACAGACAGACAGACAGACAGACAGACAGACATCCAACCAACCAGCCAGTCATTCATAATTCATTTAGGCAGCGTGAAATGATAATATAATGTAAGTAATAATAACCCACTTAATATTTCTGCGTGGGCGTGTTGATGGATGGGGTCAGGCTGGGGCTGCCTAGCTGGGGTCAGCGGTCAAACATCAACCTGAGCGCTGTAATGGGAGCTGAAATATTGTTCCTCATCATCTCTGCAAGAACAGACGCACAGAACGCATGATGAATTAACTGTTAGGAGGAATTACACACACATAACTGATGTACACACACACACACACACACACACACACTGTACAGTCAGCAGACAGGGCGCACACATGCCTCGCAACCCCCCTCCACACACACACACACACACACACACACACACACACACACACACACACACACACACACACACACACACACACACACACACACACACACACACACACACACACACACACACACACACACACACACACACACACACACACACATATGCATATGATTAATCATAGCCTTCAAGTCCATGTATATTTGGGAGTGTGTCTCCGTCTCTCTTAGACACACATGCACATGCACACACGCACGCACGCACGCACGCACACACGCACACATGCACACACACACACACAGACACACACACACACACACACACACACACACACACCACACACACACACACACACACACACACACACACACACACACGTGCATATGATTAATCATAGCCTTCAAGTCCATGTATATTTGGGAGTGTGTCTCCGTCTCTCCTTAGACACTCTCTCTCACACACACACACACACACACACACACACACACACACACACACACACACACACACACACACACACACACACACACACACACACACACACACACACACACACACACACACACACACACACACACACACACACACACACACACACACACACACGTTGCTTGCATGCAAGATTGATTATGGCCTCTAATTGACAGTGGCATCATAGCTTTTATTTATTCTTTATTATAATGTGCTCCTGGCCTCTGCGCTCTGCAGAGCTGGCAGAGCAAATTGGTTTTTAAATGCAATCTGATGACATATCTGAAAACACAATCTGCCTAAAACTCCAAGGAATTAAACACACACACACACCACACCACACACACACACACACACACACACACACACACACGCACACGCACACGCACACGCACACGCACACGCACACACACACACACCACACACACACACACACACACACACAAACACACACACACACGCACACACACACACACACACACACACACACACACTATCCTAATGGGTCCTTGTCTCTCAGTCAGAGCACGGGGCAGTGGTCACATCATCAGTGCAGCTGCCTTGTCACACTCCATCTGCAACACCCACTACTGATCCAAATGTCACATTCACAAATGTCCTTTTTTCCCCTCCTTCATACAATTTAGTTTTGGCATTTCTAGGCTTTAATTCAGATAGGTCAGCGTAGAGAGAGAAATGAAACCAAGGGGCGAGAGAGGGAGAAGAGAGACGTACGAGACAAAGACAGGGGTTGGATTGTGTACTAACCACTGTTGATTTTGTCGACTAAAACTATGACTACCTTTTTACACTGACAAAAACGAAATAAAAAGTAAACAAAAACTAAGCCGGTGACTTAAACTAGACTAAATGTATTGATCATTTCGTCAACAAATACAAGCTAGACTAAAATGTTAGGGAGGGACTAGTGGAGAAGAGATCCAGTAGAACTAAGATACGTTTTATGCTTGGTTGCACTCGGGTGTTGCGCTCTGAAAAAATGGCAGATCTACAAGCTGAGGTCACTAAAATATGTGTAAAACTAAATCGAATTTTATTCAAAAGACTATGACTAAAACTAAATCAAAATGTGCTGTCAAAATCAACATTACTAACGATAACCAATAAAGTGTTTTTTGGGTGTTCGGTTTCGTCCCCCAACATACTGCATTATGTGCAAATTCTTAAACAGCTGATAACAGCAAAACGCATTACATTTTAAAGAGGTGGTGCCATGTTTTTGCACTTTTTCTGTTTTTCATGTGTCTATGAGGTTGATAGAACTTCATTAAGCCCCCCGGTGGTGTTTTTATGGTGTTTTATGTCTTCTCTGACTATTTGGAGTTTCTTCCTGGAGGCTGAAACCTTGAGGGTCAAACGTGCCAATAGAGAAACAGCGCTTTAGTGACATCACAAAGCCCACACCCTCCCCCTCATTATCATAACACAACAGGTGTGGGCATGAGGAGGAGGAGGGACTAGGACAGGTGGGTGGTGCTAAGGTGGTGGAGGAGGTGCTAAGGTGAGAACCAGGTATACTTAATGCACTGGTGGGTGTGTCTACATAAAAACAACATTTTAACACTTACTGTACACTTTTTTTTTGTTGAAAAAAATCCTTACATAATAATAATACCTTATGATCAGGTTTTAGGGTTGAAAAATATCATGGCACTCCATCTTTAATGATAAAATCACATTAATATTAAAAAGTGATAAGTAAGAACTTAAAGTATACTACAATTACAATTGAGGCATTTAGCATTTAGATGCTCTTCATCCAGAGCGACTAACAGTAAGCAAGGTAAACACGAGGTGAAACGTCACATGCATAGAAATAGTAATCTAGGATCATAGGTAAACCAAGAACCTATCGTCAGTCTAAACAGTATAATATCAACAACAAAAATGTGGTACATTGAAACTATACAAACTATAGGATGCCAGGTCAACAAATGAACCTGGCATCTGTCTACATGACATATAATATGCAAGGTCATCAAGGCTAGGGCAAGGGCTACGGGCTAAGGTGGCGTCTGAAGAGGTGAGTCATCAGATTACGGACGATTCCGTTGATCCAAGGTGTAACTCAATCGATTGACTGATCATTAAAATAAACTCTGCTCTGAAAATGCACGCGGCCCACCCGCCTGGCCACTTGGTGGTTAAGTGGTTTTAAGTGCTTTAACAACAAAGTATTATAAGACTGTCTGTCTTAAGTCACTTATGTCTGTCTGTCTGTCTGTCTGTCTGTCTGTCTGTCTGTCTGTCTGTCTGTCTGTCTGTCTACCGTAACCACTTGAACCCTCTAGTAATACCCAATACTTGGTGCATTCTTTTTTTTTCAATCTACATCAAATCTCTGCACCAAAAATAGCAGATCTACAAGCTCGCATTGTGAGCTTGTAATCGGCTATTTTGGCGAACGTTCCCCCCAGAATAGCGATGCTGCGGGAAAAACCTTTTGTTCACATACTCACTCCTCTGTCCTCCTGTCCAAACTATGGGAGTACATTATGGCTCTGGGGAGTGTGTGTGTGTGTGTGTGCGTGTGCGTGTGCGTGTGCGTGTGCGTGTGCGTGTGCGTGTCTGTGTCTGTGTCTGTGTCTGTGTCTGTGTGTGTGTGTGTGTGTGTGTGTGCGTGTGTGTATGCGTGTGCGTGTGCGTGTGTGTGTTTTAATTCACCACAGCTCATGTGTCTCACCGGCACTCCCACTACAAACATTCACTCTGTCCCTCCCTGACCCATATTTCAACCCACTCCCTTGAGTTGTAGCAGTGGTTCTCTAACCTTTTTCATGTCAAGGACCCCCAAATTGATATGTGTTTGGCCGCGGACCCCCATCTCAAAAGAGTTTGTGCCAGGGACCCCAGAAGAGAAGTACGTAAGGAAAATTCTAAGTTATTCAAAATTCTTCTTTCAATATTTTCAACTATAGGCTCCGATCCAGAAAAGGCTGAGCACCCACGGACCTATTCGGTCCTTAAAAAGAAGAAAAGCGTGTTGCGAACGTTTGGGCCTGTTGGCCTTCCTCAAGAACCAGCCGGCCAACTGGCAGAAACGTTAATACATAAAATAAAATAAAACTCAGTGCATATGGAGCCAGAGTGTGCACATTTTTTTAGGTTTCAAGTGCTTAACAACAAAACATTATAAGACTGTCTGTCTTCAGTCACTTATGTCTGTCTGTCAGTCCCCAGAAGAGAAGTACGTAAGGAAAATTCTAAGTTATTCAAAATTCTTCTTCTTCTTTTAACACATTGGGTGCCAGAGGTTTATTCAAATATTATACGTTCAGTGCCGGCTATTCTTCCATCCACTTACGTTGATACGTTTCGTGCTGTAGAAGCCCAGACGCGGAAGTGCATGTAAACAAAGCGTGCGTGCGAGACGGCGGAGGGTCCCGACTAACGCCTGGAACAATAATATTTCTAACGCGATCCTCCATTGCAGAGTGATCGCCGATCGAAAACGGCTCGCTTCCACCACGTTAAAAAGAAATGGAGATATTAAGCTTTTAGTCATGGAGATAACATTGGAAAGGCCGACCACATCCGGCCTCTCCTTCTAAGAAACTCCTTGGATGATCCCAAAGTTTCGTTAGAGCGCCCCACGTGGGACCTAGGTATGAAAATAAAATTGGGTCAAAAAACGGTCCGGACCGT
>NC_137621.1:38619809-38639809 GCF_963280865.1 Gymnoscopelus braueri | reverse complement strand
AAAAAAAAGCTTTACATTTTGTCATTTAATTTGTTAATTAAAATTGATTATTGATCATTTTTTGTTCTATTAACTGTTGCACCCCCTAGACGTACAGTACACAAATAATAGAACACAACATAACACATACGCCCCTCCCAACGCATTCCCATGGCAAACAACAACTTCATTAAACAACATTGCTGGTCTGGTCTGTATGCGTGTGTGTGGTGTGTGTGGTGAAGAATGAAAAGAATTTAGGAGTAAACACAGATACATAGATACATTTTGAATACATTACGTGTAAGTATGTGTGAGTGTGCACTATTGTGCGTGCACGTGTCTCCGCCGCCCGTCAACTGTAAACGTTGCGGCTCTCTCACCGCATCGCCTACGTCGGCCAATCACCTTCTTGAATCCTCAGCGGGTTCCTGTTCAACAGATGATCTCATGGTTACGGCAGACACACTAAAAGCACTCTGTGTCATTGAGCAGGCGTAGCGTTCATCATCGCCTCAATCACTCAGAGCGTCCTCAGCTGTACTTGTGCGGCTCTCCCGCTGGTCAACAAAGCAGCTTCAAACACCTCAGTGTGTCTGTGGGCGTGCTGGAAGGTGGAAAGCACTCCAGGCAACAATAAATAGGACCCTGATTGGGGTGGGGGGGACAAACATTGAAAGGTGTAAATACGTTCTGGGGTATTTGTATCTGTGTGAGTATAGCGACAAATAAACCTTGATTTCTGATGTTTGGCATTTACAGACCGCTGGAGCGTTCAGCGACAAACTTGTCTTGTATCAACATTATTCTAACTCCCAAATAGTACTACAGTGACTTCATGGGACACATGTGACCAAACGGCAAACCTTTGGCGTGACGGGGGGTCCCCTTCACGTCATTTGACGCCTTCCCGGTCACTTCCACGTTCCTGGAATGCCGAAGTGCCGACGTAAAAGGGTGACATGCCCCCTATTCCCGCATATCTGAGTAAATACCTCCAAAAGGTTAGCGAAACCCAGTCACAATACCAGAGGGAGCGTTAACAACAATTTGGTACCACCCACCCATAAAACAAACATGGGCAAATTCTCCTTCTACAGCACTGCCACCCAGGATTGGAATAGTCTAACTCCATCCCTCAAAAAATGCAGTTTGCTGGGCTCATTTAAAAGAGCCTTAAAAAAATCACCTTTCAGGAGGCCAAAAGAGGAGGTAGTACCATTTTCCCGTTAGACAGCAGACCCCCCCCCCCCCTGTTCTTGTACATATTTTTATTTTTTTTGTTGTATAGTGTTATTTTTTTTTGTAATGATATTTGAACTGTGGTGCCACTATATGCCTATGAATTGAATACCAAGGCCCTCATTGGAAACAAGTCCGCAAGGACTTTTATGAACGGACCTGTTAGACAAAGTATTTTAAATGTAACTGTGCTGTTTTACATTTTTTGCCTAATAAAATATTCAATCACTCAATCAAACAGCTCCACTAACAGTTAAAACGAGGGAGGCGCGCCGCCTGAAGCAGACTTGAGTTACCGCCACTTATGTTTCCCCACTTTTTTTTTATATGATGGAAGTCAGTACATTTACTCAAGTAACCACTTTAGCCCTATATACATTTCGGCTATTTGAAAATAGCCGATAGAATTCCGGATTTACGGAAGAGTATTTCTACATTGTAGTATTGATACTTCTACTTACGTAATAAATGTAATGAGTACTTATTCCACCACTGCCCAGCCCATAGGAGTCACTAGGGGAGCACCCTCCCTATACGGACAAGTACTTTACCCCTGCACCACTCAAGCACCAAAGGTGACTTTGACCAATCAGAATACTTAGTGCAAACTTAATAATGAATTGAACAATCTAAAACAAAAAAAAGAGAAGAAGTGCACATGTGCATGAGTGTGGCCTGTATTGTGCTTTAATTTGTTTGTTTGTGTAATGTTTGTTAGGCGTAAAATCTACCGTTTAATCCATGATATAGGAGAGCGACCAATAAGTCAAAGGTTTGAATCCCAGAAAACACAAGACGACAAAAGCTTGGAGCATAGAATGACAGAACATCACGTTCACCGCAGTTTGTATTTTCCCAATAAATTAAGTTTATTTCTCAACAGTTTGCTGTTTACATGATGCTCTCATTATTAAGCAGTAACCATGCAATTGAGTTCATTTATGGCTGATTGATTACTAATAGAGATAATCCACAATCACAGACACAGGATACAGGAATTTAAATAACACACAAACACCAACAGCACATTCTCTCCCTGTCATTGTACACCCGCTTTCAACACCTACATACACCCAGTACCCAGTAGATATCCTAGCTAGTAGATACGGTACCTCCTAGATACAATACCAAGCAGATACTGTAGCTAGTAGACAGTCTAATCTTAAACATCCGGCCTCAAACTGTTGATTTTTCCCTTGTTTTTCCCCTCTTTTTGTTTCTTTATTTTATTTGTATTCTTTTTTTTTAATTTTTATTTCATTTTCTGCTGCGTTTGCCAACCAGCTAATAGGGAACAAAAGTGTCTAACAAAAAACAGAACAAGGTATAAGAACAGTAGAGCAAGGCACACCATTATTATTATTATAATTATTATTATTTGAAACGTTTTCAAAAACCTATTTTGTCACCAGCACCCGCACCGCCCGCCCAGCCCGCCACCAACCCACCCACCCACGTACCCCCAACCCCCACCCAGCGTCAAAGCTATGCTTTATCTCAGGGAATTGCAATTTTTCTAGAAAATAAGAAAAGAGAAAGAAAAAAGTGACATGATTACAGTGATGTATACAGTAGTAGACTTAGCAACGCATATCTTCTTCATCATCATCATCATCGTCGTCGTCATCATCATCATCAACGGTCTGTCTGGTACACAACGAAACCGGCTGAAATTTCTCAGACAACTTTGGTCGTGTTGCATAGCTTAGAGCAGTGGTTCTCAAAGGACCCCCTTAACTCTGAGAGTGTACAAATGGAACCAAATGGACCCGTAAGGGTCCATTTGGTTCCATTTGTACACTCTCAAGAGTTACAGACCTGTAAGGGTCCATTTGGGACCCCCTCTACGGAACGCTGAGGGTCCCTGGACCCCAGTTTGAGAACCACTGGTTTATAGATTGTAGATTCAGTGTTGTTTTGTGTTTATCTTTTTTTGGATGCCTAGTTTAGAACCCCTGACATCACCTCTCTCGCGTTAATGCGTGCAGGGGTGGTTAAAGATTACTTTCAAACGTGTGATCGAATACAGATCACATCGACTTCATGAGTAAATCTGTGTTCTTTCTTTCCTTCCACACAACGGATATAGAATTCTAACGTTCATACACTCCACCCATCACAACGTCCCAAAAGAATGCATTCAGCAAATGAATGTGTCGCTTTCTTGAGTACACAAGTGACATAACTCATGCAACGAATGCATCAAAAACGTTAGTCCCACACAGATTTCATCGACCTTCAACATAACTTGCATTTGTGTGAAGATTTGAGCCACGCAGGACACAAAATCTTCACTCCTTTACCATCAAAACACCATCAAACCATTACCTCAAACCACTGTTACTTTCAAAGAATTCCATTACATATTCCATTGACCTCATGGGTGAAATTGCCATTTTCATGAAGACATCTGACAAAGTCAAACTCTTGCGACTCACATTCCCTTCATTATGAATGTTTGTGTTTGCTAAAACACACTGCTCTCCTCTAAACGTTGTGAGGAGTGCTATAGTTTTTCCATTAATACTGTGGCACTGCACTCTGTCGTTCGCTCGTTCATTCATTGCTGTGTGTCAATGAGGCTGATTTTACAATGACAGCCCTGACTAAGGTAAGGAGAGGGAGCTCCAAATGAATCCAGTTGAAAAGTCACTCTGCAGCCATAAAGGGCCAATTCAGCGCAGTCAGGAGAGACAAGTTCACCCAAATTTCACATTTATCCCTCTCAATAACTTCAAAGTCCAACTAGAATCCATCATTTATAGTGAGAGGAGAGAAAATGCATCAAAATGGAACAGAGCGATTTATATCCCACCTAGTTTTACCACTTAAACCATATACTTAGTTCACCGGAGTCCCCCAGCGCTCAATACTAGGTCCCCCCCCCCCCCCTTTTTCGCTCTACCACAAACCTCTTCGCCGAAAATAGCCAATCTACAAGCTCCCAACGTGTCGCATTGCGGCGTGTCGTGAACTTGCAGATCTGCAGTTTGGGGGGGTTTTAAGCAGCGGCGACTGGTGACATGCATAATGCAGTATCATCCACATAGTTGCTCGACGCATATTCTGCGTCAGTTCCGCATGGCTTACTGCAGAAGCCACTGCTGCAGCCTCAGTGGCAAAGTCTAGTGCTTACTCTAACTATGGGCACAGATACACCCCACCTTTCAGCTTAACTGCAACTGACATTTTAATTAGGATGTCAGGGTCACAGTATACCTTCCAACTCAGCAGTATGAACACATTCACCCTTTTTCCTCTTAAAAAAGAGAGTGATCAGCCCAATCCTTCCTTACCGAGACAGTCAGTGTAGGAGAGCTGCGAGGGAGACCATGTAGGAGAGACAGACGGTAGGAAAGCTGAGAGGGAGACAGTGTAGGAGAGAGACAGGAGAGGAGACTCTGGTATGATCTGATGGATGGTCAGATAGATGTGCATATGAGGTCCAAAGTTGGAGGGGTTTAAACCACTATGACATCAATACCCACTTTCTTCACCACCACTACATCAAAGTGTAGCATTTAATTTAGTAAAATATGAAATAAAAAAGTTGAACAGTTTGTAAAGAACAGGTAGTATACCTGTAAGGGTATGTCCACGTAGAACAGCTTTTGAGTTGGCAGTGCCAGTCTTCCATGCGTTGCGTTTTTTGGTACAGCGTCATGGATGCTTCAACTTTTGGAAAGGAACACCGATCATTTGATCCTCCTGATTGTAATGTGACAACCCGATAATTTGCAACCTGACCTGTTGAATTGTTACCACAGCCATTTGTGCTAATAAAATAGCTGCAGTGAGCAGCTCAATGGTTGATAGGTTGGAACAGAGCGGGCATCAGGCTGTCTGCGAGCGCTATGTAGATGAAATCCCAAAGCACTCCTCAGTTCAAAAGGTGTTCTCCGTGGACACAGGCCCTAATTGATGTAATTTCTACCACTACAAACTGGCTACGAGATCCTCCCCTGTGACACGACTTGAAACATTTCCAAACACGTCCTCTTAGGTGACACTGTTGCACTGTCCCACAAAGCCTGAGAAGTGAAATCTGATGGCCACGAGCGACTGGACCATGTAGCAGTAACAGAGCAGAGTCACAGCCGTGCATAATCAATAATCACATGATCTGTGAACGTAGAACAACTCTCCCCCCACCCTCCCACATCTTGATCTTGAATTGTGCCGGATCACACCACCCAGTAAAATCCTCAGTGTTTAATTTATCTTTTGTACCTCGGAGAAGTGTACAAATGTAACCGAAATGGACACATTTGGTTACATTTGCACACTTCTCAGAGTTAAATGAACAGTTTTCTAGTCAAATCTAATGTGTCCTGTCATACAGTAGCCTATATATATATATATATATATATATATATATATATCTGTAGCTACATACACGATATCAGTGAGAAACGTGAAATGCCATGCAAACTAGTTGGACGGATTCTACCTGTGTATGTGTGTGTTTACTAAGTGTGTGAGTGTAGCAGAGCAGTGAGGTATATCTCAGCTCCATAATCATCCAAGAGGTGAGCAGAAAAGACCCGAATGCAGCAAACCAGGACGGAGAACAGGAAGTATAGCTTCAACCCAGGAAATGGTACTACAGGAAGAGGTCTCACTAGGCATGAACAGAACCAAGAGGCTGGTTCAGGGTCTGTTTTAAGCGCCTTATTCACATGGATTCAGGAAAGCCTTTTTAATCTAAACCTAATACAAGGAGTAAGATAATTAAACTACCCGGATCTATTGGTGAACGGTGGTAGTTGAATATGACGCCTGTATGATTATTGTCGTCATTCTAGCGTTGGCTGCGTGTCAGCTCAACGATGCAAGGACACGGAGGTCCAAAACACTCCGGAAAGAGGGGGTGGGGGGGAAGGGGGGGACAGCAAGACAAACGCCCAGGGCAGGGTCCACTTCAGCGGTGTAGAAATGGGAGGAGAGCCACTTAGAGCTGGATCCTGGATGTCACCCCTACAACACCAGCAGACAACCTCTGTATGGAGAGAGAGAGAGAGAGAGAAAGAAAGAGAGAGAGTGAGAAAGAGATATTCACACCATTCTATTTATTTTCAGTTATGTGCAAATTATTTGTCCTACTCTAATTTGTAATTATTTTAAGTTATTGTTTTCTGCCTTTTTAGACAGAATTATGTAGAGAGACAGGAGACCAAGGGCAAAGAGAGGAGAGACAGGACCAGGAGCAGACTCTAAAGCCTATAATATATGCTCCGTCGCACGATGGTGTTGAGTCAAGAATAGCAGACCTACAAGCTCACAACTTGCCACGTCCACGAGGCGTTGCGAGCTTGTAGGTCTGCTATAGTCTCATGGCGTAACCCGGGTCCTCGCGGCTCACAGGGAGCACATGGTCGGTGCACGATAACTGGCTGAGCCACCAGGCAGCTGCACATTTTATTTATTCAAATGTGAATAATATTCACATTATGTAAATACACGTTCCATTCTGTTCTACTGTAGTATTCCAGTTTACCAGAACCTCCTCCCCTCGACTCACCTCTACTCCCCTTCCCTCCTCACTTCCTCTCCTATCCCCTATCCCCTATCCCCTCTCCTCTCCTCTCCTCTCCTCTCCTCTCCTCTCCTCTGTGTTTAGACCTCCTCTGTCTGGGTCACAGAGCACATCATCAGCCACATTCACCATTGCTTTAATTACACCTGTGTGTGTGTGTGTGTGTGTGTGTGTGTGTGTGTGACACACATCTGAATAACCTGCAGCTGGTCAGCTGTATGAGCTTCTACTGGGGCTCATATGCCCTGCCCCCAGGTGTGTGTGTGTGTGTGTGTGTGTGTGTGTGTGTGTGTGTGTGTGTGTGTGTGTGTGTGTGTGTGTGTGTGTGTGTGTGTGTGTGTGTGTGTGTGTGTGCGTGCGTGCGTGCGTGCGTGCGTGCGTGCGTGCGTGCGTGCGTGCGTGCGTGCGTGCGTGCGTGCGTGCGTGCGTGCGTGCGTGCGTGCGTGCGTGCGTGCGTGCGTGCGTGCGTGCGTGCGTGCGTGTGTGTGTGGTCTCCAGACACTGTCCTAATTATTCTCATCTCACATGTACGATTTACAGTGTGAATGAGGAACAAGTCAAATCATCCAGTTGGTCTTCCCTAACTATAATAAGCACTCTTATAAGGCAGTGGCCCTCAAACAATGGGACACAGACCTATTTTTATGGGTAGTGAGTAAATATCCCTTTATTTCATTAAACTTTTTGAAATGAATTTCATTTGAAAACTGTATGAAACAAAAATAAAGCATCTTACTCTCACTACTGCGGTGGGCCTTGAAGTGGGCGGTCTTTCAGAGGTTTGGCTCCGCCCCTGGGCTGTCCTGGTTACATGACGGACAGCTGCCTGAGGGATCCTACTGACCTGTGTGTGAGAGAGAGAGAGAGAGAGAGAGAGAGAGAGAGAGAGAGAGAGAGAGAGAGAGAGAGAGAGAGAGAGAGAGAGAGAGAGAGAGAGAGAGACAGACAGACAGACAGACAGACAGACAGACAGACAGACAGACAGACAGACAGACAGACAGACAGACAGACAGACAGACAGACAGACAGACAGACAGACAGACAGACAGACAGACAGAGAGAAAGAGTTTGTAATGGAGACTTATTTTTTCCATGCACACATACAATAATGCACACACACACACACACACACACACACACACACACACACACACACACACACACACACACACACACACACACACACACACACACACACACACACACACACACACACACACACAGACTGAATCAAATATTATTTATGAATATAAAAATGTATGTATTAATATCATACCCATTAATATTAATGTAGGTGTAATGAAAGAAAGACAGCACAGAGAATTAAACGGAACGCGAAACAATCTTCAAGCAATAATACATGAGGGAGTGCTATACTGGCAGATATACTGGCAGTGGTGTGCGAGGTACCAGGTCGAAGGTCGAGTGCCATACATCAGCACACCAGTGCCAATATTACAGTATATCCACTCTGTCGGGTGGAAACCTCATATGTCCAAAATTGTTACTTTTCAGGATTCAAATTCAAAAACTGCAAAAGTAGCAGATCTACAAGCTTGTGGGTCAGCTACTTTTGATGCTTTTGTGTGACGCTGTAGGGCGTTAATTTACAAAAAACACAAAAAGTTAAAATATGGAGATAAGAGGTTTCTGCCCGACAGCAACGATGTGTTGCTTCTGACAGCTAGCTGTCATTGCTAGGTATAATAAGGCAGTGGATCTCAAACGATTTCATGTCAAGGATCCCCAAATTAATATATATTTGGCCACGGACCCCCATCAGAATATATTTAGTGCCAGGGACCCCCATACAAAATCTTTGTTAAAATGTTTCAAAAATAATCTAAATTGTTAATAGATTTTTTTTTTTTAATTGCAAAGCTTATTGATCTGCTATTTTCAAATAGCCGACGTATTAATTTTTGCGAGGGACCCCCTGGAGCCCCCTCAAGGACCCCTGGGGTCCCCGGACCCCACTTTGAGAACCACTGTAATAAGCTAAATAAAGTATAGAAATTCTGTGTGAGACTGATTGGAATGCAGCCACTCAGCCAATCAGGAGGTGAGGTCATAACTGACTGGTATAATCAGACATTTATTAAGAAGAGCACAAGCACCTTCCTGGCCAGAGTTTCACAAAGCACTAAAAGGCATACTTAACACTGGTCTGCCCTTGCAATGTTCCACATCATTTTTAAGGACATTTTCAGGCAAGGCAACCAGATTTTTTGCTATTTTGATATCTGCTTGTAAAAAAGTGTTTCTTCCAGAACCCCCCATGACATAAAAGAGGATAAATATAGTGAATGACATTTATGTTATGGAAAACATGACTTTTTCTCTTCATCTTCAAATAAATGTGTGCATTAAATTTTGGACGAAGGGGGTTAAATATATCAAGCCCTTATGGCCTGAGGTATTGAATGAATGATCCTGTCTTGCTGCTTTATTCTAGCAAACCTCATTGATTTGTATTTGATTTCCTCTCAGTTATCCTCCCCGTTTTGCTTTTGTGTACACAAGCACACGAGCGCAAGTTCTTAATTCTCAAAAATCTGTGGATGGGAGAATAATTTAAAGTGCTTTTGTCCTGAGGTAAGTAATACTGATGTCCCCCCCCCAAAAAAAAATAAAAAATAAAAGAATGTAAAAGAACACTCACATGCTAATGCTAACTGAGTGCCGTGGCTGATGACAGTCATTAGCCTACTGGTGGTGATGTCACTCTGCAGACATCAACCCTTTTAAAACTCAAAACTGACAAGTCTGCAAATCTCTCTCTCTCTCTCCCCCCCCCACACCCATGCAGGAGAGGATGGAGGGGTGGGAAACAGAGTGAGAGAGATGAAGAGAGAGGATGAGAGAGGAGAGAGGATGAGAAGGAGGGGAGGGTAGGGAGGAGAGGATGATGGAGGGACAGGGAGGGAGGAAAAGAGGATGGGGAATAAGGAAACTCTGAGAAGTTGATGATAAGAGTGGAGGAGAGGAGTGTGAAACAGAGGATGAGGTGAGGAGGTGAAGAAAGAAGCAGGGATATAAAACCACCTGTTCGAACACACACACACACACACACACACACACACACACACACACACACACACACACACACACACACACACACACACACACACACACACACACACACACACACACACACACACACACACACACACACACACACACACACACACACCTCGGAACACTGACCTGTCTCACATCCTGCTGGGATCCACTCCTCCCTCGCCTCCTCCTCCTCTCTTCCTCCCTTCCCGGGCCGTCCGCCTGCTCTCCTCCCCTCCTCTCCTCCTCCTCCGCCTCCTTCTCTCTATCTCCGCCTCTCATCACAGGACAGTTAATTTTAGGATTAACGTGCGTCGGCTCTTTTAAGGGATTTGTCGCGGCGGAGCCTGGACTCCGCCAGCCACTTATCTGGGTCATTACGGCGTCCATATTGGATTGGAGCGTCCCGCTATCGGGCCGGCGCTCGGCCACGCTCCCGCCTATCGGGGAGGCGACACGTGCCCGGGGATTAAGATAAGGAGCCGCCTCATTACCACTCCTCTCCTCCTCCTCCTCGGCCCGAGCGCTGCGGTACGCCTCCCCTCCCTCCTCTTCCTCCATGACGAAGGGCTGACGAAGGAGAGACAGAGGCGGCGAGGAGAGGCTGCTGTATTTGACGTCGTTCGGTTTGGAGCCGAGCCCCCGGAGAGGGGAGGACATGCTTCCCGAGGGGAAGGAGACGGAGGCGGGAGGCAAATTGGAACGAGGCCCTCGGCAGCTCCCCTGGAAATAGAGGAAACTCTCGGCCGAGTCTGATCCGGGATCCTCAATAGGAGAGAAGTAGACGGGACTGTCCCGCGGTGTGGAACCGGTGACTGGATCGAACCTCGACAAGGAGGTGAAATCGTCAGATGAAGCCAGGTAGTCCAGACTGTGGTTCATCTTGGCATCGAGTCTGTGCGTCGTCTTGGTGAAGGCCATGCTGTAGCAGAGAGGAGGACCCAGGTACACCTCCTCCGTGCAGGCCTCAAACAGGGTCTCCTCTGGACTGAGGGCAGGGGCGGGGCTTATTGACTCCTGGGCGGAGCTAGATCTCTTAAGGGTGGACCCGACGCCGCCCCCTTTCCCGGGACCGATAGCGCCCTCCGATTGGCCGGCGCCGGACTTGAGGTCGAGACTGGGGAGTGTGCCGTGGGCGGAGGCTTTGAAGGTCGGGGTGGAGGTGGAGCGGGGCACGGGACTGGTGCTGTAGGAGGGGAGGAAGTAGGGGGCTTCCAGGGTGCTCTTGTCCTCCGTACACTGACTGACTTCGCCGCAGTCGCTGTCGTGGGAGGAGAGGGAGAGGTAGGAGTAGAAATCTCTCTTCCGCAGGTGGATGGGGCGATGGGAGTGCTCGAGGACCTGCAGAGCGGTGGAATAGATAGAAAATAGATAGACCAATTTAAATTCCAACTTATCTTTGGATTACCTGACCTCTAAAAATGATAAAGTATGAATGTATCTGAGATTTTGTTCCAGACATTAAAGTTACACCAACCATAATAACTCAACCAAGTTTCATAACACTCCGATAAATATACAAGTTTCAAGCACTGGAGAGTGAAATAATGTATCATTAATCTGAAGTTTTTCTAGATTTGTTTTATCTTCTTTGGAGTTATAAGTTTGAGATTTGTTTATTGATATTACTGTGTTCTACTTGCAGCTGGAACTGCTTTGGTTGTTGCAACTAAAACAACCAAGTTTACCCTCAGGGATTGGTAAAGTCTCCTCTCCTCTCCACACCTGTCATCTCCTCTCCTCTCCTACCTTGTCTCTGATCTGTGTCAGTGAAGCATGTCCGGGATCTGTAGTGGAGCCGCTGTTCTCCTCCTGGTTCACCAGCTCGGCCTGACTCTGATTCTCTTTGCTCCGCAGTGCCACCGAGGCCATGCCGATGATCTCCTTCACAAACTCGTGCACGCTCCCCTGAGCCTTCTTCCGCTCCTCCTCCTCCTCTCTGCCGGACGAAGACGAAGAACAGGAGGCGGAGGGGAGATGGCTGCAGCAGCCGGAGTGAGAGAGGCTACGCCGTTTTCTGGGAGCCAGGGACGAGTCTTTCTCCCTCGTCTGCCTCCGGCTCTCCTCCGTCACCAAGCAGGAGAAGGCAAAGTTCTCCTGGCTGGTGATGGCCGGCCGGCAGCCAACCGCGGGCCTGCTGCTGCCGCCGCCGCCACGCAATGCATCCTGGGATCTGTGGTCCTCTACGGGAGAGAGCGAGGGAGGAGAGCGGTGTGCGGAGGAGCCGTAGCAGGGTAACTCCCCCTTCAGCTGACCCACCAATGAGGACACTCGCTTGGTCGGGAAGGGCGGTAGCTTGGGTGACGACGGAGGAGAGAGAGGATCCATCATCGCCGTCGTCCCCGACTCTCCCATTGTCTCCGAGGCGTTTGTGTCCCTGAGCGTCTCCCCGGTCTTGGTGAGGAGCTGCGCCTCCCTGAAGGACTCCCCGGTCCTGGTGAGGAGGCTGGACTCCTCTCTGAGCAGCTCGTCGTCTTCGTCCGTCCCTCTCAGCCGGGCGCGGTCCACGTTCCCGTTCTCCACGTCGTCCACGAACCGGCTGAGGAAGCTCCTCCTCCTCGTGGCCTTCCTCCCGCTGTCCTCCTCCTCCTCTTCCTCCTCCTCGTCATGGCGATGCTCTTCGTTCGCCCGGCTCCCCTTCGTCTCCTTCGCCTCCTCCTCCACCTCGCCGCTCGCCTTGTTGTTGTTGACGTTGACGCTTCCTGCCGCCGCGGCGGCGGTGGCGGCGGCGACGGCGTGGGCCTCCAGCAGCTTCAGAGCCGAGCGGCTGAGGAAGCAACGCTGCTGCTCCTTGTTCTGAGAGGAGGAGGAGGTGGAGGAGGAGGAGGACGACGAGGAGGAGGTGGTGGTGGGGGCGGCGGAGGAGGCGGAGGAGGTGGTGGTGGAGTCCAGGGAGGAGCTCCCGCACTGCAGCTCGTCGCAGAGGCCCGCCTCGGTCTTGGAGGGCGCGTAGGAGGAAGAGGAGTGAGACGACGAGGAGTAGGAGGCGCGAGGAGGCCTGATCCAGCTCTGCAGCTCCCGTTTCATGTACTCCAGACCCAGGACGTAGGAGCCTTCCATCTCCTCCTCATCGTCGTCATCATCATCATCATCTTCATCACAGGAAGAGCTGCCACCGACGCCAGTCAACCTGCCTTCCTCCTGAGATAAGACAAGACGAGATAAGATGTTAGAGCGGCTCCTGAATTAACAACGCACAGTCCGTTTTCTGTCATCATACAGCCTTTTATTAAAGGTCCAACAGAAATATTAACGGTTTGACTTCTCAGTGGCATTAAAGTAAAGAAAAAGCTTATTGTATGTGGTTGAATTTTCTTTTGCCCTGCCACTCTGGCTTGTGAACACCTGTTTCCCGAGTGTCACCCACATGTAAATAACGCCACGCTCTCGGACATCAGATCATTATCATGATAATAACAATAATAAACAAAAGAAGCCCCAACATAAGACTTTCAGCACATGATCAATTCATAGCAAAATAATAATAGTCATAAGGCAAATGTTCAAATGGATAAGATGAGATAATATAAGATAAGGAGGTAAGATAAGTGCAGTTATACAGTAGCTGTGAGTCAATGTAGACTTGGTGTCACTAGCTGAGGTGTGACTCCAGGTAGTGTTTTAAGGAGGTATTACTGTATTGAACGATGTAATAGAAGTAACTGACCTCTTCCTCATCTTGTGCCCCCAGGAATTCCTCCTCAGTGAGGGTGAGGGTGGAGGACGAAAGCAGCTCGCTGTCGTCCTCATCCTCGTCCGTGCACGCCGACGTGCACGTGGACACGTTCACCACCATGCTCACGCTCGCCGCGTCCGTCTCCTCCAGCCCCGACCCGCCTCCTCCTCCTCCTCCCCCGTTCCGGCCGTTCCCGTGGCAGCGCCTCCTCAGGGAAGGAGAGGAGGGCCGCGAGAGCGAATGTGGGAAGGCGGCCGAGGCGGGGTCCAGGAAGAGGCGGCGCTGGCGTTTTTTGAGCGCGGCGAGGTCCTCGGACCCCAGGGACGAGTCCTCGGCCCCGCTGCTCAGCTCCGTCAGCGAGGCGGTGGCTGAGCTCTCGAAGACGAGCGACGGCGGGCCTCTGTGGACGCAACTGGAGGATCCCGAGATCCCGGACAGAGGAGCCAGTCTCCCTCCTCCCAGGGACGGCGAGGCGGGGAGTCGACTGTTGCCGCTGCTGCTGCGGAGTGTCATGTCGGACATGCTGCGAGTCATCCCGACGTCCAGCGGGCTCTGGATGTTCTCCAGACGCCTCAGGAGTTCCAGGGTTCTCCGGCTCAGCTCTCCGGAGGAGGTGGCGGGATCCCCCGATTCAGACTCTCTTCCTCCCATCTTTCCTCGGCCACTCCCAAGCACTTCCTCCTCCTCCTCCCCCTCCTCCTCCCCTAGGCCTAGGTCTCCGAGGCTGGCCAGGCTGCCTCCGCTCTCCCCTTCACCTCCTCCAGCACTTCGACTGGCTGGGGCAAGACCACTCTCCAGAGAGGCACAGCGCTGCAGGGAGTCTTTATTATTCATAGCAGTGGAAGTAGAGGAGGGGAATAACTCCAGGCCCAGAGCCAGGAGAGATTCCAGTGACGAGCCCTGAGACAGCACGGGGGACGAGGACCGCCGGCTGAGGTCGGACGGCGTGTCCGGCCCCCACGTCCGGTGACCTCTGAGGTCGAGATCGCCTCGGGTGACCGAGGGTCTGGAGAGTTCGAAGTCCGAGTCGGAGTCGGCGGGCGTCAGGATCCCTCGTCCGTTGATGAGGATCTCCACGGCCTCCCCTCCTCTCCTCGATCTCCTTCTCTTGTCCTCTACCTTCTTTCTCCTGCTCTCTCCGCCACTTTCGTCTTTCATCCACATGCTCTCTCCGTCCTTACTGTGCTTCTTCCTTCTGCTGTCGCCTCCGTCGTCCTCGGTCCTCCTGCGTCCCGTTGTCTCTCCCGCGTCTCCTCCCCGTCTCCTCCTCCCTCCTGTCTTGTTCCTGTGGTTGTAGAAGGTGATGTAGTCAGCACCGTACAACGCCACCTTATTGGCCCGCTCCAGGATACGGTCGATGTGTTCGTCGGTGCACGCCGGCTCATCACAGAACGATTCGGCGACGACCCCCGCGGGGGAGCGACAGGAACTATCACCTCTAACGCTTCCCCTCCTCCTCCTCCTCTGCCCCCCCTTCTCATCCTCCATGTCCCCCTCTTCCTCCTCCTCCTCCTCTCCTTGGACCTCAGGGTTGGTGGCGGTCTCGGCGGCGTCTCCGGTGTCGCTCACGATCCCGCTCTCGCTCTCTGACCTGCGACTCCCGCTGGACTCGGCGCCGCTGCCCCCCCGATCGGCGTCCCCGACCCCTCCTCCTCTTCGCTTGCTCTGCGCCGCCCCGCCCAGCAGGAGGTCCGGGAGGGACTCGATCGAGGAGAAGGAGGAGTCTTTGCTCAGGCTCTTCAGCAGAATAGGGACATGCTGCTTTCGGTTTCCTCCCTTGGTCTTCAGTGGGGAGGAAGGGGAGTATGCCGAGGTGTCCTTGCGGTGAACAGGAAACGGAGGCTGCCTGTAGAGCTCCACGTTGTGCAGACTGTACACCTGGTAGACGTTGTTGTTGTTGTTGATGATGGGCGGAGCGGTGCCAGAAGACGCCGCCGGCCTCTCCAATTGGCCGGCCGAGCCCTGACCCCATGTCCCATTGGACAGAGTCCCGTCAGGCTGAACCGCATCAGTCGATGGACTGACGCCGGACTGAAGCCTGTGGGAGGCCAGGCCACGTTGTGCGTTGTGCGGGAGGTTGTGCGTGAGGTCTGGCGGCGTCGTTTCCTGCGGTTCCGGTTCAGTGATGGTCATGTCTGTCTCATCCCACTCCCAAGAGTCGTCCGGCGCTGCCGGTGGGCTGGCCGACACCGGGCTGCTCTGGCGGAGGTCCACTAGACCCGGCTCTAGAAAGTTCCCAGGGACCTACGGACGAGAAAGAAAGAGGGAAAAGGATGATGATTAAAGTATTATATGGAGCATTGCGGCAGTTCAGGCAGGCACGAAAGTCGAGCCAGTGCCATGCTCATACATCACGTACGGCCACGATCTTAATGGAACAACTACGCGGTCTATTGAAGCAACTGACGCTCACTCTTATATGTTCAACGTCTCTCACGGCTACCAAAAATGACAGCTCATCAGTGAACAAACTCCCCCCACCTCCCCAGCCTCCTCCTGTAGCAGCATTTAGGTCTTCACTGTTCACTTTGTCAGCATATCATTCAATGCCTAGTGTCACGTTTCGAATAACTATGCATGTTTAGGCTCTGCTCCGCTCATAGTCAAATCTGTGTCATGCTTGCACAGATTTGTTCTGGAGTATCTCGGGAGCAGAGCCACACCGCCAAATACAATGCAATAAATGGTTTTCATCTCAACTAGAGTGTCTGACTGAACTACTTTAACGTTTTAAACTACAAAGACATGCGAAGACATCTTATAAGAAGAAAGGTCAAACTGTCTGAGATGGTGGTAGATAGACTGAATTAACTAAACTCAGGAGAAAATTATGCTTTATTGCCCCTTGTAGACAGTGTAGGATAGATAGGAAAGCTGAGAGGGAAACAATGTAGGAGAGACAAGCAGCATGAAAGCTGAGAAGGATACAGTTTAAGATAGACAGAGAGCAGGAAAGCTGGGAGGGAGACAGTGTAGGAGAGACAGACACTATGAAAGCTGAGAGGGAGACAGTGTAGGAGAGACAGACACTATGAAAGCTGAGAGGGAGACAGTGTAGGAGACACAGACACTATGAAAGCTGAGAGGGAGACAGTGTAGGAGACACAGACACTATGAAAGCTGGGAGGGAGACAGTGTAGGAGAGACAGACACTATGAAAGCTGAGAGGGAGACAGTGTAGGAGACACAGACACTATGAAAGCTGAGAGGGAGACAGTGTAAGAGAGACAGACAGAAGGAGAGCTGAGAGGGAGACGGTGTAAGGGAGACAGACATGTAGGAAAGCTGAGAGGAAGACAGTGTAGGGACAGACAATAGTAAAGCTGAGAGGGAGACAGTGTAGGACCGAGAGACTGTAGGAAACCTGAGAGGAAGACAGCATAGGGAAGCTGGGAGGGAGACAGTGTAGGAGACACAGACACTATGAAAGCTGAGAGGGAGACAGTGTAAGAGAGACAGACAGAAGGAGAGCTGAGAGGGAGACAGTGTAAGGGAGACAGACATGTAGGAAAGCTGAGAGGAAGACAGTGTAGGGACAGACAATAGTAAAGCTGAGGGGCAGACAGCGTAGGACAAACAGACAGACAGACAGACAGTGAGACAGACAGTGTACAGTAGCTGAGGGGCAGAGAGTGCAGGAGAGACACATGGAGAGAAGGTTCTGGTGGGATTTGATGCTACACGGGGTCTTAATCACTACATCGTCCCTGGGCACCAAACGTGCGCTTTTCAACAACGGAGCAAAATGCAACATCAAAAGCTCTTACAAAACCGAGACAATTCAAAACAATTCAAAACAAAGTAAATAAATAAAGAAAAACCGCGGAGAGAGAAAAAAAAAATCAAACTCCACTATTTCTTCTCAAATCTCAACACAAATTATTCAGCTGTGGAACAAAGTGATGAATAATTCACAAACTTCCTCTGAGAGGGAGCGAGGGTGCATCGTGCAGAGAGAAAGAAAAAAAGCCAAAGTAAATACGTAATCACAGGCCTTCAGAAAGCTCTGCTGTCTAAAATATGCTTAGACACAGGAATTCTCGCCTTCCACCAGACATAATTATACAAATTGCTCCTCGTCTCGTTAACAAGCGAGGGGGGTAATTCATATTAGCTATTCATAGCCTATTAATCTAATAAACTAGCTTGCGCAAAGTGTGTGTGTGTGTGTACGTACATATGTGTGTACGTGTGTGTGTGGGGCAGGGGTCTGCGTAATGAATTTCTATTGGATTGGGTTTATTCGCGTCCTGCTGATAAGGAAGATGAGAGTAATAGCTTCACTATGTCACTTGAACGCAGACAGGCCCCGCCCCAGGAGGGGCGCTCCATCAGCCTGATCCAATCACTGCAAGACTCTGATGACCCGCAAAATGCTTCTGTCTACAATCTGAGCACATTTGAAGTTGTTAATTTTGAAGACATTTCTGCTCTGTGTAGTGCAGCAGAGAGGGGGGCAAGATGACAAGCCACATGTTTTGACTAATATACATGTTCAGGGAAATTTGAGTTAATGAATGTGATTGTTAACAAACTGTTTCTGAAAAAGACACAAGGTGCAAGATAATCAGTTGCATATGAGCTGGACCTCATATTGTCATATCTCATGGGACGGCAGTGGCTTAGGAGGTAGAACGGCTGCTGGTGAACGGCAAGGTTTCCGGTTCAATCCCTGGCTCCCCATGGGTTATAGTGTCGAAGTGCCCTTGAGCTAGACCCTGAACCCTAACTGCTCCTGAAGAGCGCTTTAAATGCACCCTTTCATAATAGAATTGTATAGATTATTATTGTAATCGAATCTATCATAATCTTTATGCAACAAGCTTTTTAGCCTATCCACAAGTGTTATTATGATATTCATATTCTACTGAGTTCTAATTTGACACCCAGGACAGTCTGTATTCGGACAAAATGAGATCGTAAACCAGCCGAAAGAGAGGTTTTGACCACAAATGTAGTTTCTCCAAATGAGTTGCAGTCACATCCGATCTGCAGCTCTCAATGGGCAATAAACCCCATCAGAATTGTTCAGAGGTCGGCTAGTTATACAAGAGTTGAGTGTGTTTTCGATTAAACAACACAATCTCTATGCTGCCTGTCTCAGCTCCCTGTGGAGTGAGTCAGCACCCTGACATCTCCTCACTGCTCATTTAACTGTAAAATACGGTAAAGATTTGAATTAGAGACCCCAGGCCGAATTCTACAGAACCCAACACCCATTAGAGTATCTATATACCCGTTTATGCATCTACAATAAAGGTTCTCACCATTTTTTGTTAAATTTCACCCCCATAAAATTTCACCCCCATAACTCTGAGAGCGTACAAATGGAACCAAATGGACCCGCAAGGGTCCATTTGGTTCCATTTGTACGATCTCATAGTTACAGACCTGCAAGGGTAATTTTGGAACCCCCTCAAGGAACCCTGAGAACCACGGATCTACAGTATCAGTATCTATCTTGAATGCACTGTTGATTTTTTTTTGCCGCACTTTAATATTCATTTTATCTCTGTCTTCCTGAGTGCGTGGACAGCCTCCCAGCCTCCCACCGGCAGCTCCTATAGACGCTCCAGACATGAATAATCGCCACACAGCCTCAGATAGCTGCTCTCTCCTTGGACCCTCCAAACACATGCAATGTTAACAGATGAGAGCAGTCAAAATGCAGCAAATTGAAAAAAGTTTTTTTTTTGTTTTGACCAACAACTTTCACAAAAACACACATAAACACGTAAAAGTGTGTGAGTGCGGGCGTGGGGGTGTGCGTGTGTGTGTGTGTGTGTGTGCGTGGTGTGTGTATGCGCGTGTGCACGCACTCAAATGAGTATGCAAGCAGACGTGCACACATGCCATACACAAATTCAGCAAACACTTGCGTGTGCACACAGCCACACATATAGCGCGCACTCGCACGCACACGCACACGCACACACACACACACACACACACACACACACACACACACACACACACACACACACACACACAGGGAGAGAGAGGAGGAGAGCGAGGGACACGTAGCAGAGAGTACAATCGTTTTATCACTGAGCAGAAGTGTTCATTTATAAACAAAACCACACACATGCTGTATGCTGCCTTCTCTCTCTCTCTACCTCTATCTCTCTCTACCTCTACCCCTTCACTCTCTCTCTATCTGCCTCCATCTTTCTATCTACCTCAATATACCTCAATCTAAATCTACCTCCATCTTTCTTTCTACCTCAATCTATATCTACATCAATCTATATCTACCTCAATCTCTATTTATCTAACTCAATCTCTATATATCCCAATATATATCTACATCAATCTATATCTACCTCAATCTCTATCTACCTCAATCTCTATCTATCCCAATCTATATCTACATCAGTCTCTATAGATATCTACCTCAATCTCTATCTATATCCCAATCTATATCTATATCAATCTATTTCTGCCTCAATCTCTATATCTACCTCAATCTCTAACTCTGTCTCCATCTCGCTTTCTCTCTCTACATCC
>NC_137621.1:38592309-38617309 GCF_963280865.1 Gymnoscopelus braueri | reverse complement strand
GCCTATCTTCCGCAGTCCTCCAACATGGCCCCCCGCCTAAGATTCAAAATCATTCAAGGCAAGGACATTAATCTCATAAGTATCTTGCTGCCCTCTCCAGAGTGCGATAGACGAATAGCCAAAGGCGAACATTTTGCCGCCGTCCTAAAAGCCACCGACCCCCGGCTGGCAAGGGATTTATCTATCGGGGAATTCTTAGTGGCGTTCGGCATCTATCGAGACGTCATGTGCGCCGTGTATCCCGATAGAAGGAAAGAGCTCGACTCCTATCTAGCTTTAATTGGGGATCTGAATCTAAAGTACGGGAGAAACATCTTCTACCAGTACCATAGGGCGCTCTCCAGCAAGTCCGCCCTCTACATCTCCCAGTTCAACACAATCATCGACTGGTCCATCCTCGATACCGAGCTACTGGTGCTGATAACCGGGGGCCAACCGTCGCTTTCGTGCGTGACTTGCGGCGACGCCGGCCACTCAGCCCCGCTTTGCCCCAGAGTGCCGCTCATGCCCTACGCAGCCAAGGCACTACAGCCTGCCGACGCTCCACGGCCGCCCGCGTTCGCGGGGCCCAGTCACGCCAAAGGCGGACGTCAGGTGCGCTCGAATAATGTCAGGCCGCCCGTCTGTAACAATTTCAACCTCGGCGTGTGCTCATACCCAAATTGCACTTTTCTCCACATCTGCAGCGCGTGCGGAGAAGCGCATCCCAAGTCCGTGTGCCCCTACATGCCCTCCCATCCCCGCCCGCCCCGGAAAAAGGAGTAGGATGGTTTCATGATCTGCTGCAGGTCCACCCCTCAACTCCAATAAACGTCAGCTCGCTGGCCTGCGAGCTGGCTGAGCATCAAGACACTGTTTTTGTTAATCATTTGCTTTCTGGCTTGTCGCAGGGGTTTAGAGTAGGTGTCCTTTCAGACGTGAGCGAGTCGCACGTCTGTAAGAATCTGCAATCGGCTCTCAGAGAGCCTGAAATCGTCTCGCAACTGCTCGCGAAAGAAGTCAAAAAGGGGTATTTAATCGGGCCCTTCGGCAATTCTCCTTTCCCCCTATTTCGCGCCAGCCCCGTCGGCATCGCCACAAGAAAATATTCCGGTAAGAAAAGGCTAATTTTCGATCTGTCCGCTCCCCGCTCAGGCCCAGTGGCGAGCATTAATAGCCTGATCCCGTTAGAACCCTTCTCCCTGCATTACGCATCAGTCGATAACGCCATCAGGCTAATTAAACTAGCCGGCCAAGGCGCATGGCTCTCAAAAGCAGACATAACCGACGCTTTTAAAATAGTGCCCATCCACCCTTCCCAGTGGCATTTGTTCGGCATCAAATGGGAGGGAAAATTTTATTTTGCCGTGAGGCTGACGTTCGGCTGCAGGAGTAGCCCAGCCATTTTTAATCTGGTCTCAGAGGCTCTCTGCTGGATCATGCTGAATCGAATTCGCCTGCCCTCCCTAGTGCACCTTCTCGATGATTTTTTACTCGTCGACCCACCCGAGGACCCTTCAGGTTCTTCCTTGGCCAAACTAAAATCTGCCTTTTCTTCCCTCGGCATTCCCCTGTCAGAGGAGAAAACGCTCGGCCCTGTAACTACCATTGAGTTTCTCGGCATCACGCTGGATAGCCGCGCCATGAAGGCGTCCCTGCCAGAGGAAAAGCTGCTCCGCATTCGCGAAATTTCCCATTCCCACTCTTCCAGCGTTTCAATTACAAAACGCCAGCTATTGTCCCTGCTCGGGCATCTGAACTTCGCCATGCGCGTCATCCCTCAAGGCCGGTCGTTCATTTCCAGACTACTGGTCCTGGCCTCATCGGTGCCTAACCTTTTCGACCTAGTGTCCCTAAATGATGGCTGCCGGTCCGACCTGCGTTTTTGGTCCGAACTGCTCATCAATTGGAATGGGGTCTCTTTTTTCTATGACGACATGGCGCAGTCATCCGACTCCATGACTTTTTTCACGGACGCGGCACCATCCGTGGGTTTTGGGGGGTTTTATTCAGGCCAGTGGTTTTCAAGCGAGTGGCCTCCCCAATTCGGCGACCTCTCGCCCTCCTCCGCGCTTTTTGAAATTTACCCCGTCGTCGTTGCTTGTTCAGCCTGGGGCTCGCAATGGCAGCGCAAACGCATTACCGTGTTCTGCGACAACGAAGCCGTAGTGAGCATCATCAACAAAGGGCGTTCTGACTCTCCAGATATCATGATGTTCATGCGGCGCCTCACTTGGCTCTCCGTTATGTCTAATTTCATAATCTCAGCGCGCCACGTTCCCGGTCGCTCGAATCTAATAGCTGACTCCCTCTCTCGCTTTAAATTTCAGGTCTTCCGCAGGCTATGCCCGGGTGCCTCTCCAACCCCAACTCCTGTTCCCCCTTACGCAGCACTGGTTCTCTCCTAGGCGAGCTGCTCGAGTCTGCAAGGCTCTACATGAGGAAAGGGTTAGCTGATAGCACTATTGCCTCCTATGATTTCGCCTGGAAAACGTTTACTTTCTTTTGCCATTCTGTTAGCGTTCCTCTTTTTCCTATTCAGATTTCAACTGTTTGTGCTTTTATTTGTTTTTGTAAGGACGTGAAACATTTGAACCCCTCTTACATTCGCGGCTTAGTCGCCGGGGTGCAATTTAATGCTAGGTGCCATGATCCTTCCTTCCCTAGCTTGTTTGCACATCCCTCAATAAAGCTAATTTTGAAAGGCATTGCCAAGTCGTCCACTCCTGTCTCTGATAATAGACGTCCCATTACATTTTCCATTCTCCATACTATGATCACTGCGCTGAGGTCCGGCACCTTCACCCCTTACACGGGCGCTCTCCTAGAGAGCGCCTTTCTCCTCGCCTTTTACGGGTTCTTAAGAAGCGGGGAATTTACCTCGCAGAGCCTTTCCTTTGACCCCGATAAGGATGTTTGTCTTTCTGATTTAGTTTTCCATCCCGATTATTTCATGCTAAACCTCAAACATTCTAAGGCAAAAGGCGCTTGCTCTGTAATCATAGCTCGCCTCCACTCTCCGTTTTGCCCCTTTGCTTCCATGCTGAAATATCTCAATCTCAGGGGTCCTTCCCTCCAGTCAGCCCCCCTCTTCCTAACGCCCGAGAACAAGCCCCTATCTAAGGCTTGGTTCATCACCCAATTAAGGTTAGTGCTTCTCAAATGTGGGCTCTCTCCTCAGTTTTATTCAGGGCATTCGTTTAGGATAGGTGCTGCCACTTCTGCTGTCAGTCAAGGGATCTCCACAGCTTCTCTCCAGCAGCTGGGGCGTTGGTCATCATCGGCATATGCGTCCTATATCCGACCAGACGCGGCCGTTATTCTCTCTGCTCAAAAAGCATTCATGCCCTGATCTCCATCGGTAAGTGCATTGTTTCTCTACATATAGCTGGTGGTGGCTCATGTCGTTGCTAATCTCGCATCCTGCTGTCTAGTCGTTACTTCTTGCCTTCTAGTAACTTAAGCCTCCTTGGCGACTACATCGTATTTGGCGTAAAAGCAGTCTATGCTATTTCTAGTAGCTTTAGCCTTCCAGTACTGGCTAAATTTCACCTGACAAAATGGGTCAGTCTATGAGCCGCGATGGCCCTCTAATTTCTCTTTCACCTCTAATTTCAAATCGCCAACCGCGGCGTCATGCTGCCAACACGGCTTCATGTGCAAGCCGTCAAACGTGCTGACTGCAGTCAAACGTGCTGACTTCAAGAGAAGAAAACAGCTAATCGCGCTGACTTCAATTGACTTGCAAACGGCCGCTGTGCCGGCAGCCAATTGCGCTGACTGCGAGAGAAGAAAACAGCTAACCGCGCTGACTTCTCGAGCAATCAGGCAATCGAGCTAAGAGAAGCGCTGACTTCTGAGAGAAGAAAACAGCTAGCCGCGCTGACTTCTCAAGCAAACTGCCAATCGAGCTGAAAGAAGAAAACAGCTAGCCGCGCTGACTTCTTGCCGGCTCGCACTGACTCTCTTGTCGTTCTAAAGGCCGCGGTGGCCAATCGAGCTGAAAGAAGAAAACAGCTAACCGCGCTGACTTCTTGCCGGCTCGCACTGACTCTCTTGTCGTTCTAAAGGCCGCGGTGGCCACGCATCTCCTTAGCCTTCCATTGCTGGCTAAATTTTCCCTGGCTTCTGCCGTGGCGGGCTCCGGCCACGCTCATTTCCTCGCTAAGTGTCATCTCATGTCTGGGCTTCTCTAGCCCATCACTCGCTGTTCGTTTCTGTCTTCACGGTGTTTTCCCCTTAAACCTAACTCTCCTTGTTTTGGGGCTTTCTCTCCTATTCCTACTCTGCTCTATTAAATTTGCAAATGGAGTCTAATCGCCATAACTGTACAATTTATTTTAATAAATATTGCATTGTATCAAGTAGCGTGATCTCTCTGTTATTGAAATGTAGCTCTAAGCGCAAATTCAATAAAGAAGATCTAACGCTCTTGTCCGTAGCGCCTCCCATAAGCTACGTCACTCCTGTTCCCACGCTGTCAAAACCTTTCCATTCACAAATTCACGTGAGCGCCTCCACCCAATCGGGTGCTACTCCCTATCGGCAGCCAGCCAATCGGCGATCAGGCTCCGTTTGTCAAGTACTGCTGTCTCTGACATGTCACTCTCTCCCCAGTCAGCGACCAAGCAACCCACCTCCATCCCCAGCTCCACTCGTGCTGTCCAGTGTCCAAGAGCCAAGGGAGGTCGTTCTTCTGCAACGCCACCACCAGCGTCTAGACTCCATGGGGGCTTTCTCTCCTATTCCTACTCTGCTCTATTAAATTTGCAAATGGAGTCTAATCGCCATAACTGTACAATTTATTTTAATAAATATTGCATTGTATCAAGTAGCGTGATCTCTCTGTTATTGAACTGTCCTTTCAGTGCATGGCTCTGCTCTGCTCTATTCTCTCTTCCTCTGTCTCCCTGCCACGCATGCTCTCTGACCCCCGGCAAAGCGCTCTTGAACTTGAACCTGTTGGGTACTCAATGTGTTTTTGTGGTATGTGCCGAACGTCGTCGCGCCTAAATAGAGCGGTGCTCTGAAGACGCCACAACAGGTTTGGATTCGTCCGGTTGACGCCTCCAGTGTGTAAACAATGGGTGCGATTGATTTTGCGCGTCTGACACTTTTCATGGTAATGACACACACACATACATAATATGTGTGTGTGTGTGTGTGTGTGTGTGTGTGTGTGTGTGTGTGTGTGTGTGTGTGTGTGTGTGTGTGTGTGTGTGTGTGTGTGTGTGTGTGTGTGTGTGTGTGTGTGTGTGCGTGCGTGCGTGCGTGCGTGCGTGCGTGCGTGCGTGCGTGCGTGCGTGCGTGCGTGCGTGCGTGCGTGCGTGCGTGCGTGCGTGCGTGCGTGCGTGCGTGCGTGCGTGCGTGTTGAAAGCTTCCCTCTGGAGGTTTTAGAGTTGGAACTTTCTCATTTCTATTTCCTCCTCTATCCTTCCTCCTCTCTGGTTAATCAAACACCGTCCTTCTCCCCTTTCCTCTCCCTCCCTTCCACCTCACCCATGTCACTTTCTTTCTCTCTCATTTTCTCCTCCCCTCCCTTTTCCTTCACTCTCTTTCTCGACCCTATTCTACACCTCCTCTCCCAAGGAAAAACACTAAGAAAAGGCTAATAAAAGTCTAAGACATTTAATAAAGTCTATAAAAACAGTGGATCAGTGAAATGTGTGATAAAAGTGATATGACTTAATGTCACAATTATTTCAAACCTTTGCCTCGATTGCGATGCCACGAGTTGAGAGCTTGTAGATCTTTTTTTCACTATGTACGCCACCATTGTACAACAAAGCATAATACAAGGTTAAGTGGTAAATGAGACCAATCGATTTAGTTAGAATTTCTTCGTGACGAATATATTGACATATAAGAAATGATATTATTACATATGCTTTTTAAACACCTGCTTCTCAATTCATCTATTAACTTACGTGAGCAAGATTAAGTCAGTTATTGGTTCTAAATATAGTTTTTTGTATGTATTTTCGGTTAATTGCCCAGCCCTACCTCCACCCTCTCCTCCTCTCCCCTCCCCCCTCTCCTCCTCTCCTCTCCTAGGGCTCTTAACACATCAGCATACATCAATTACAGTATTACCTGTACCTTCACTGAGGGAACATCCCTCTCTCTCTCTCTCTCTCTTCTCTCTCCCTATGCGTGCACGCATGCACATCCGTAGACAAACACACACGCACACACACACACACACACACACACACACACACACACACACACACACACACACACACACACACACACACACACACACACACACACACACACACACACACACACGCAAGTCCATGCATGCATGCACCTGCTTGCATACAGTATGTGTAAAGTATAATCTTTGCTGTCAGGCAGCAACCTTGTATCTCCATATTTGAGCCCTACTTCATCATACAAGAGCGTCGCACTAAAGTAGTGGAAAATAGCCGATCTACAAGCTCACAACGTGTCGCATCGCGACACGTTGTGAGCTTGTAGATCGGCTATTTTCCCCATTTTAAAATGTTTTTAAGATAATAATTTAAAAAAGGAATAGTTTTGGACATACAAGGTTTCCACCCGGCATCAACAATCCCTGCACTGTATTTGCAACACTCACTCGCCAAATAAACCTCCCTCCCCCTTGGCCAAAAAAGCCTCCATCCTGTTTCTGTAGCCTCCTCTCCCCTCCCACCGCTCCCATCATCTCTCCCAGTACAGATATATTCATCAGCATCATCCATCCATGAGAGCCTCAGACCACTACAGCCTCTCACACTGCCTTCCACTTCATGGAGCACTTAACCCGTTCAGGCCGGGAACGCATCCGTGTGTCATTTTTTAGATTTAGTTGGGCTATTAAAAAAAAATAGCAGATTTACAAGCTCATAGCGCGGCACCGAGTGCCGAGCTATGAGCTTGTAGATCTGCTATTCTTTGAAAAATCATGACATTTAATGCAAATCTTATAATATATATTTTTGTAAGCGAACATTTTAAACTCAAACAACGTGCGTTGCTATAATCAGTGGTTCTCAAACTTTTTTCATGTGAAGGACCCCCAAAATTAAATGTATTTGGTCGCGGACCCCCATCTCAAAATGTGTTGTTCCAGGGTCCCCCAGAAGCAAAGATTTGAGTTGAAAATGTTCGGTTTAAAAAAAATCAAATAAAAATGATAAAATGACAAAAATAGCAGATCTACAAGCTGTGCCGCGCTATGAGCTTGTAGATCTGCTATTTTTGAAAAGCCAAAGTATAAAATAATGGTTAAAGTGGTTACACAGATGCGTTCACGGTTTTAATGGGTTAAACCACACCGCCCTTAGTCACTCTACTATTCCCTACTGCATCAATCACTTAGCTCTACCTCTCTCTCTCTCTCTCTCTCTCTCTCCCTCTCTCTCTGTGTGTCTCTCTCTCTCTCTCTCAACCCTCTGTGTGAGTGTGTCTCTCCACCAATATATTTCACTTAACGTTTATAGTCGTTTACGGGTTCTATCCCTTCATGGCTTGCTGAGCAGTCACATTGGAGAGCGTTGGCTTATGTGGCTGATCACACACACAGGTGGACGATGTGTGTACACAGTGCAGGCTACAGCTAGTTATCCACTTAAACCCCTCTAGCCTGAGAGAACCGGACATAAGTTACAACTTTACTTCCGTCTACACACCAAATCTCTTCACCAAAAGTAGCCGATCTGCGTCTGATTTTTTAGTTTGAACATCTTGTGTAAACAGTCTACCTTTGTTTATGGTTCCTACGTGACTTTTGCCGTGAGTACTGATTGCCTTTTGTGACATGCATTACTAAGGTGCAGAGTTAAGACCTGAGAACTCTGCATGAGGAGACACCCATTACTAATGTGGAGTCAATTCCCAGGTGGCCTTGAGCAGAGCCCGCAGGCCTGCTGAGGCCCACACAGACAGTCCATTGTGAGATCATGATGTTACTTTCAGGCACACATGAAACAATGAGATACAAAAACATATAGATCAGGGGTCTTCAACGTTTTCAGACCAAGGACCCCCTAGCTGAGAGAGAAATGAAGCAGGGACCCCCACTATATTGTATAAAATTGTTTCAGATAAAACTTTTTTTGTTTTTTACTTGATCTGCTCTTTTTTCCCTCTACACCTATACCTCTTTGCCAAAAATAGACGATTTACAAGCTCACAACGCCTCGCAGCGCGAGGCGTTGTGAGCTTGTAGATCTGCTATTGTTGCCTAAAGTTCTCCTATAAGAATAGGGATTCTATAGGGTTCAAGTCAAGTGGTTAATGAAAAAAATAAATATCCTATCACACAAAGATTTGGCGGCCCCCCTGTAGTAACTCTGAGGACCCCCTAGGGGTCCCGGACCCCCTGTTGAAGACCCCTGATATAGATACTGTGTTATAACAAAATATAAGAAAAAGAGCATCTCTGTATACATGCCAGTTCAGAGCCAGAGGAGATTCTAGCAATGACGCCATGGTTGGTCACAACAACAACAACAGGTCATGACCCTTGTCATGGATAGCCCTCCTGGCTTTAGGTCCTAACTAACACATTAGTAATGGGTGTCTCCTCATGCTCGAGTTCTCAGGTCTTAACTCTGTACCGCAGTAATGCATGTCACAAAATGCAATCAGTACTCATGGCAAAAGTCACGTAGGAACCATAAACAAAGGTAGACTGTTTACACAAGATGTTCAAAAAAAAATAATCAGATGTTAGTTCACGTCAACCTGGACAGATCTTACTTCTATAGAGGGTTGGCATGGAAAATTCCTCGACAGTACTCAAATGTTTTACTTAAGTCAAAGTATCAATACTGCAATGTAAAAGTACTCAGTTACAAGTAAAAGTCCGGAATTCAAAATGTATTGTATCAAAATGCACTTAAAGTACCAAAAGTAAAAGTACTAAAATGTTTGAAAATAGCAGATTTACAAGCTCACAACGCGTCGCGATGCGACGCGTTGTGAGCTTGTAGATCAGCTATTTTCAAATAGCCTAGGTATATAACAGCGCATAAGTGGTTAATAATGTAATAGTATGTTTTATAATGTAATAATTTATATCTGCAAAGTAACTAGTAACTAGTTGACTCATGACTCTGAGGAAGGTCGAAATACCGAAACGTCAGTCATTCTTGTTACTTGCACTGCATAAATAAAAGGCTTAAATAGTCTGTGCTGCTCCAGCGTTCTTCCCTTATGTATCTATTGTCTCTACCCTTGTGACGCACCGGACTGGCCGTTTAAGGCTGAGGCGCAATAGTAGAATCCCTTTGTTAACTAGTAACTAGGTTTTCAAATAATTGTAGTGGAATAAAAGTACAATATTTAGTAGAGTAGAGTAGAAGTAGCCGTATAGACAATTGGAACTACTCCAGTAAAGTAAAAGTACCTCAAAATTGTACTTAAGTACAGTAGTTGAGTAAATGTACTTAGTTACTTTACACCACTGTTAAACGGTTCTTAACCCTGGTGCGACGGACGGACGGAGTTAGATAGATACCTTAATTGATCATATTTAACCGGTTGTTAACTCTGGTCCTTTGATTGATTGAGTGATTGAATACTTTACTAACAGTTTGCAAAAGGTACAGCGGTAAGATTATCCTGTGCGACACCAGGTCAGACAACTACTGGTTCTCGGTTGCAGTGGTTCTCAAACTTTATTTTATTTTATTTCATGGACCCCAATAGCTTTGAGAGTGTACTAATGGAATCAAATGGACCTGTAAGGGGTCCCAGTGCGGCAGGGGTTGGAAGCCCAAGTCCAATTTCCCTCATGGACAAGAAATGACCTTGAATGCCGTTTTTTATCGTACCAGCTGAAGAGTCGTTCAGCACACACAGGGACACAGATTTACTCAAGTACAAGTACTGTACTCAAGTACTGTACTGATACTAGTTAGGCCTACTTTGTAGATTATTATTACAAAACATACATTAACGACTAATGCTCTATATTTAGTCTATTTGAAAATAGCAGATCTACAAGCTCACAATGCGTCACGGTGCGACGCATTGTGAGCTTGTAGATCTGCTATTTTCAAAAGATTTGTAAACATTTTGAAAACTTGAAATGGGACATTCTGCATAATGAGTACTTCTACTTTTGGTACTTTTTGATGCCAATACTTTTGTACTTTTGTTATTCCAGACTTTTACTTGTAACAGAGTATTTCTACATGATGGTATTTTACTTTTTTTTACAAAAATGTACTTTTTCCACCACTGCTCACAACAAGCATCGTCGTCCACTCGAGTAACTTCAAAGTCCCGACTACAATCAATGAATCGGGGACGACTCAGAGAACCAAAGAAAAGAACCAAAACCAAATGAATTCAGTCGCATTCCAGCATGTAAACCGACGCCGTTATCAGTAGCAACATCAATGAAACTCAATATGCGCGCCGCCTCTCTGCTAAACACACTTCAGAGACATCCCTGTCGTTGCTGGTGACACGCGTTGCCGCGGTATTATCTTAACCGTCTGTTAGATCCCTGTCCCCCCTCGCTTCCCTCGTCTGGGAAAAGACACAGGTAATAGAGAGAGGATGATTTGTGGTGCCGAGACGCACCGGAGGGCTAAACACACATACCGTTGCTGTCGGGCGGAAAACTTGTATCTAAATGTTTTGTTTTGTTTTGGTAAATGAAGGCCCTACTTTGTCTTACTAGAGTGTCACACAAAGCTTGAGCTTGATCTGTTATTTTTTGGAATCTTTGGGTGAAAGTGGTTAAGTTTGTCTGTGTTTTTCTTTTTAATAAATATTGTATAACAAATAACAAATGACGTGCGTCCGTATGTGTGTGTATGCGCGAACACCCCAGCATGTAAGCAAGTTACTAAACTGATAGCTGATGAGAATTCCGTCATGTCTCTTATTGATATAAATTATTATAATAAGTATAAATTTTTTAGTATAAGTTCTGAATGGTGGGTTGCCAGACCTCAGGGGTACAGTAAGTACCACCTCCTGAGCAGGGCCCTAAATTAGGTTCTGAAAACCATATGTGAAACCGAGCCGCTGCGTATATAAACATAATCCAGAATCCTTGAAATACGCTTCACGCCACTGCACGGTTCACTTAAGCCTCAGTTATGCTCAGTCGCGTGCCGGTGTCGTGCTCGGGAAATAGCAGATCTACAAGCTCACAACCCGCCACGAACGTGGCGCGTTGTGAGCTTGTAGATCGAGCTTGTAGATCGGCTATTTGCGGCATGCAACACCAGCGTATAAATCAGGCTTTAGCAGTCCAAAATAGCGGCTTGTGGCTTGTTGGAAACCTGTACATGCAGTGAAATTGTACAATTGACAGCCATAATGTCTAAACCGCAACACGCAGCTATTTCTGCTCCACAACTCTATGCATGTGTAATTATATAGTTGCATGAGGAAGGTATAGGATACTGATGTTTTTGCACTCTGCACGTTATTTCTCAGGAAGTGGTAGACTTCTCAATCCATCCAAAAAACAACAACTATTTGCCTCTATGTTTAGCTCGCTGAGATATTGCTACTTGAAGCTGTTCTCATCGCTAGTGCAAGCCATTAGGGCCAAAAACCAATTTTGCAGAAAAATCACACGCGGCCCCGCGCCGCTGTTAGCGCGGCTAAGAAATGCTAACGACATCCGCTTACAATATCTCAACATCAGAAGACGGAGAAGCAAGGTTTGAACCGACTCCCAGAATAGAGGCTTGTTACTATTTTGTAAACCTTTATCAATCCAGGGATGAAGGTAGTAGAAAGGGGGAAAAAACACCTTTCAGATATTAACCACTTGAATCCCAGCATCCAAATTTCTGGGGGGATTAGACAAAAGTAGTTTTGGCAAAGAGGTTTGGTGTAGACGGAAATAAAAGCTGTATAAGCGGTTAAATATTTAGAAGAAAAATAAAATAAAATAAAATAAAATAAAATAGAATAGAATAGAATAGAATAGAATAGAATAGAATAGAATAGAATAGAATAGAATAGAATAGAATAATAATAATTATTATTATTATAGAACCAGTCTCCATCCCTACCTGTTGGTCTCCCATCTCTCTCTTCAGTCTGTTCTGCCATTGGAGGGCTTGCATCACGATGGCCTCCCACCTCCTCTCCAGGTTGATTGACAGCAGCTGGAGCGAATGGCGCTGGCGCTCCGCCTCAGGACCCACCTCCGCCAGGGGACCCACCTATCAGAGGGAGAACACTTATGAACACACTGAACACATTATGGTCACCTTCCAATGGATCCAATGTAGTAATTATTTAATCACCAGCTCTTAGACTTTTCATTGGTTTAATATGTATAAAGCCCACAGACCACTTTTAACCACTTTCACTTTCATTTAATATTGTTTTAAAAAATAGCAGAGAATAGATTTTTTTTTGTTATTGTACATGGTTTCTGCCTGACAGCAGCGATATACAAGTTATTCATCAGCTAATGTAGGATATCTACTGTAATGTGGACATTCGTAGGACATAATATGTAGGACATCGGTAGCTCAGATAATGTAGGACATCGGTAGGAGGATAGATAATGTCGGATAAGACATGTTTACTGTTGTAACAACTGTTACAACAGTGTACTTGGACCGTTTTTTCTTCTACACAACGTGACGCGTTGTGAGCTTGTAAATCGCCTATTTTTGGCTAATGTAATACGGATGCTGGGGTTCAAGTGGTTTTTAAATGTCTTCACTCACCTGACTTTGTTCAAGAAGTTTCTGACAGAGTCTGAGAACAGACGAAACACCTCTACGACGACCTCTGACCTCTAGACAGAGAGACTGAGAGGTAGAGAGAGAGAGAGAGAAAGAGAGCGAGATAGAGTGAGAGAAAGAGAGAGAATGGAGGTCAAGAGAAAGGGGAAATAAAAAAAAGAGAGAGAAATTAGATGGGGGAAAAGAGGGTTACATTAATGTACATCATTACAATAAAAAAAATTGATATTACATTTCTAAATTAACCACTATTAAACACAACACACACTGCACAATATAACACCCACTGTTGCACATACAAAGTAACACACACAGCAACTATTGCACAAGCCAAGCACGCACGCAACACGTCACACGCACGCACTCACGTACACACTTATGCAAGCAAAAAGACAAACACAGACACACAAATTCATCTATAGTGTACTTCACCAACACACAGATGTGAGCAATGTGAGAGAGTGTGTGTGTGTGTGTGTGTGTGTGTGTGTGTGTGTGTGTGTGTGTGTGTGTGTGTGTGTGTGTGTGTGTGTGTGTGTGACCATGTACTTATGCATGTACATGTGTCTTTGTAACGTTGCAAAATATTTGTGTCTGTGTATGTCTTTTCGCTTGCATCGCTTGCAAGTGTGTGTGTTTGTGTGCGTGTGTGTGTATAAAAAGTACTTTTGCTATTGTGCGTGTGCATGTGTCTTTGCAGGGGTGCAAAGTGATTGTGTGTCTGTGTACTGTATGTCTTTTCACTTGCATTAAGTGCGTGTGTGCGTGCATGTAAGAATGATGCACTTTGTGTATTGTGTGTGTGCTAGTGCGTGTGCACGTGTCTGCGTCTTTGCAAGGGTGCAAAGCGTTTGTGTGTCTGTGTATGTCTTTTCACTTGCATTTGTGTGTGTGTGTGCGTACGTGTGTGTGTATGTGTTTGTGTGTGTGTGTGTGTGTGTGTGTGTGTGTGTGTGTGTGTGTGTGTGTGTGTGTGTGTGTGTGTGTGTGTGTGTATGTGCCCGTGCGCATGCATGCATGCGAGTCAGGACCAAACAGTTTATGGTAATCCAGTCTGCTGCCTAACATTCCTTTACATTCTTCCAATAAATATTAAACACTATTACAACCAAATCTCTCTCTCTCTCTCTCTCTCTCTCTCTCTCTCTCTCTCTCTCTCTCTCTCTCTCTCTCTCTCTCTCTCTCTCTCCCCCCCTCTCTCTCTCTCTCTCCCTCTCTCTCTCTCTCTCTCTCCAATTCCTTTTTCTGCCCTACTGTCATTTCTTCTTTTCTTGTTTTTCTCAGACTGATGGGACAGACTGGTGTACTGATGGAAATCATTCTCTCAGCACGGTAAGGACAGCGATTTCCTATTCATATAGGAATTAATTAACATTTTGCATGACACTTGCAGTGTGTTCAAATAGTCCTTCTTCTTCTTCTTCTTCTTTCGTGCATCATCCTCAAATGTCAAACTCAGTACCGTGTAGCTATGACCTTGTCTCTGGTCCCAATTGGAAGAGGCCGGCTGCCGAAGGTGGTCTGTACAGGTGGCAAGTGTTAATTATGTGTTCGGCAGACTGCTCAGGCTCGCCGCACTCACACGCTGCACTGTCTGCCAAGCCTCACATCTTCATAGCTGATTTGGGCCCAGCAGACTCCCGCTCCTGCTTCCAGGATGCCACCAGCCAGGCACTTGTGGACAAGTCCTCCGGGATGGAGTGGAGCATCTCTTGTCAGATGCTGATTTACAGTAGGCTCAGTAAGGCTCAGGCCTTACCTGAGTGAAGGTGTGCTTCCTTCAGCCATGGGCAGATGTTTGTGTATTTGCTATAAAGGCTATCACCCCTCCACTCAGAGGCAGACAGACAGCCTCTATACATCCTGTATGTTGCCTCCGCTCGGTAGGGTGACGCCGGTGACCAATGACCATATATTCATCGCAAAGCCTATTGTAATATCTAAGCTAAACGGTGTAAAATATAAATAAATATGTGCCGCCTATTATTATTTCAGGTTATTTCAAGAGGTTATTCAACTCTCTCCTACTGTCTTTTCAATCACACGTCATTTGCTGCAAGCACGATTGACAGCTTGCACTGCCTGCCCCCCCTCTTGGGGGGCCTACCATGACGTTTCCAGGTCTTCCTGCGTCCGCCACTGTCTCTTGTGCCTCCTTGGGTGGTGGGACTTGAGTCTGTTTGGAGGCTCTGTGTCCACTGTGGTGTTGTGCAGGTTATGCCAGTCAGGTATCTGGGCTTTCCTTGCTAGCTTGATGGTAGAAGCCTCTCGTCGGAGGCCGGCCGGGGCAATTCCTGCAAGGACTGGCAGGTATAGGACACAGGAGTGGGCTTCAGGCAGCCAGTTATGATTCGGAGAGAGCCGTTGATTACGGTGTCTACCTTTTACACCAGGCTGGGGCACAGTATTCAGCTGCAGAGAAGACCAGGGCTTGGGTGGAAATTCGTAGTGTATTGACGGAAGCTCCCCAGGTCGTACCGGCGAGATGCCGGATAAGTGAGACCCTTGATGTCACCTTGGCCCTCACGTTTTCAAGGTGTTTATTGAAGGGACAGTGTTCTATCCAAGCGTACCCCGAGGTATTTTGGGGCTTGTTGGAACTCCAGGCGCTTGTTGTCAACAAACACATTAATTTCCCTTCATATACTGTAGTCCTGCTACCTTACAGTCAAACATTGCGGATGGTTTCTATGAACAGAGATGTTTTGAGGGATTGGTTTGGGCCTAATTTCCATAAAGAGTTGGGGGATTTGGAAAGAGTTGGAACTGCTATGTCAGTGGTTCCCAACCTTTTCTGGATCAGGGCCCACTTGAAAATCTCGAAACTGTTTGCGGCCCACCCATCTGACCACTTAAACATCCATCCATTGCTAAGGAAGCCCCCTGAAACTGATGTAAGTTATATCAGCGGTTCTCAACTTTTGTGGGGATCGGGGCCCATCTTGAACATATCAAAATCTTTCGCGGCCCACCCATCTGACCACTTACTTTTCAGAGCATGTTTCAGAGCATGTTCATTTTAGCATGATCAATTAATCAATTGTGTTCCGGCTTGGATCAATGGCAAAAACGTAGTATACTTTATGTCCATTTTTATCTGTATCACAATGAAATTTTTTTCTCAAGGGTTTAATTATGATTATTTTTTAGTTTTCTTTATGTTATATTATCATAAAAATCTTAGTGTTTTGCCAATTATTTGGGGGCCCACGTGCAACATCCTCACGGCCCACAGGTTGAGAACCAGTGAGCTGTATAAGTTCATGGCGGGTCAAAACAGAAATGCAAACAAAGCAACTCTGAATGACAATCCGGAGTATGTGACAATGGAACAGTTAAGGAACTACTGGAGCAGCAGAAGAGCTTTTTACGAGAAACTGTTGAAGAGGCAGGAGACTGACTGCATTTCACAGTTGTTCTCAAATGAATCCTAGTTTGACCCTACAAAAGAGAGGACTCAGTGTTGGGAAAGTTACAAGAACTCAGTGGCTTTTGTGCCTTTGGGCACAAAAGCGTGTGAACACCACAAACTGAAAAGTAGCAAATGTACTATGCAATGAGAAATACAGGTACTGTAAAAGTTAAACAGAAAGAAGAAGCAAACATATCAAAACAACATAAGGAGAGTAAGAGTGACGGTAACAAACTTTGGGATACCCTGAATGAAATAATGGGTAGAGCCCAGACCAATGGTTGGGACTTGACTTTAGCCCAGTATTTTATATTGTAGACCATAAGTTATTATTAACTAAACTAACTGCTTTTGTCTAATTGGTTTATCTTATGTTAGTGTTCTTTTTAATGTGTTTAATTGTGTGTGTGTGTGTGTGTGTGCGCGCGCCTGTGCGCATGTGTACACACACGTGTGGGTGGAAGATAAAAAGAAAGAGAGAAAGAGAGACAGAGAGAGAGAGAGAGAGAGAGAGAGAGAGAGAGAGAGAGAGAGAGAGAGAGAGAGAGAGAGAGAGAGATTTGTGTATCATGGTTAAATCTATATTTGTGTGCTGTCATCACCAAGCATGCTTGAGCTCAGCTATACAGCCAGCTAAACTCTCATTCACATAAGAACAGCCAGAGACGAGTTGAATCCAATTCTGATCATTCTTTATGTAGAAAAAGTGTAAAACTGCAAAACAGAGATACAAAACAATAATCATTCTTACTAGAATACAGTGAATGACCTAATACAAAGCCTTTGTGATCACAGGATTCAACAATGTACAGAAAGTATGCATATAGCATTTAACACTATTTTCCCAACAGGGTTCTCTTGGTAAGTATCTTTTTGTATACATCACAAAACAAGCATAGCAAATAAACCATTACTAGAATGGGGAAATATCAAGGTAGGTATGTATTAGAACTAGAGGAGTATGAACAGAGTAAACAATCACTCAATGCACATTTAAATTGCAGATATACAAATATGAAATAATATCATGTCACAAGGTTAACATTGATCACAACAATATGTATTACTTACAGATGATGCCTTTTTGAGGGCAAAACATGAAGGATGGAGCTGGATTGTAAACACATGTAAACATCACACAATTCTCCAGTAAACTCAGCTTCCTGTTTAGCTTGTATGAAAGTCCTTCAACTATATGTTTCCCCAAAAATAAGGTTCCTACCTACAAAGGTTCCTATGAACAACATTTCCAAACCACCACTAGGTGTCACTGTTTTCGTTCCACTACACTCCCCGCTTGGCATCTCTAGATGCCACTACCAACTTCTCACTTATCTCGAACTTCATGCGACAGAGGGAGAGGGAAAACCAACTCTGAAATTGGCCTGGAGAAGATCTTCACTGTGCCTTGCTGGACTACATTCCGTGTAATATTTATGACCAGTCCATCTTTGCTGGGAATTGTCTGTCTTCCCATTCTGATGCAGCGGGCAGCAAGACTGGGCAGACGATTTAGGTGGGGTGTGGTATCCTCTCTGAGAGGGACATGAAGGCTGCAGAAAGGGGGACGAATTATGTTTGTCCTTCAGGCTGTCTGAGTCACAGCAGGACAGAAACTGTTCTTGCGTCCGGCATCGCTTTCCTGTCGTGTTCTCTGTGAAGGAGTCCGACTCGAACCAGGAGTGTTGCCTGGACCCTTCAGATCTGCCAGAGAAGGAGGACCACTGGCTGGTCACACTAATGTCGTCAGATTCACTACAGTTGTCTAAGGAGACAGCGCTATTCTCCCCGCTGTCTTTTGTGACCTCATCAATACTGGACTCTGAGGCCTCGCTCAAGGTGTGCAATGACGAGTCACAGTGACGCTTGTGTCCTACACAATGGCTGCGTTGCCTTCGTTGCTGCAGTGGGCTCAGTGGTGAGGACACTTGGTAAGAGACTTTCAAGCCCACATCATCTTTCACTCTAGTGTGGCTCTCAAATCGTTTTAGGGATGTGGTGTGTCCGTTCTCTATGATGCATGTCTTCATAGAAGTAACGGTGGATGGGGCATGTGTACTGCTTAGGCAGTCGTCACCTATTATGACCCAGCCTAAGTCAAGCTTCTGGGCAAACGGTGCATTATCTGGGCCGTTGAGCTGTTCACGGACCTTGTGAACCCGCAATATGTCTCTGCCAAGTAGTAAAAGGATCTCAGATTTTTTGTCCAGGGGTGGGATTTTGTCTGCTATGGTCTTTAGATGACTGTGATGGTAAGCAACTTCTGGTGTGGGTATTTCTGTATGCTTGTTGGGGACTCCGACACATTCGATCAGAGTAGGGAGTGAGAGGGACATTTTGCCATCTACTGACTCAACAATTAAACCACGGGCCCTTCGGCCCGATGTTTCCACTGTCCCTGCACATGTATTTAATGTGTATGGAGCAGGTTCTCCCTTGATATTGAACATGTTGAAGAACTCTGGTTTGGCCAGAGACTTGTTGCTCTGGTCATCCAGGATGGCATACATCCTGCGGGTCTTTTGGGGATGTCCAGCTGGATAAACGTCTACGAGGCAGATCTTTGAACAGGATTTGCCACCAAACTTGACACCGCATACCTGGGTACACTTGGAAGAAACTTCTGAGTCAGACATTTGATCATCCTCCCCGCCATGCTCTGGCAGGGAAGAGGGAGTGGGAGAAGTACGTGTTGCTGTCTGAATGGCTGGACCTGGATGGAGCGCTGTGAGATGCCTCTCACTCTTACATTCATAACATTGGATGGGAACGTGACAGTTCTTTGCTTGATGTTCAGTAGAAGAGATACAGCGGAAACAGATGGCATTTTCTCTGAGGAATGTCTTACGGTCGTCTAGGACCATGTTCCTGAATGTACGGCACCTTTTAAGGGGATGTGGTAGATTATGTATGGGGCACCATTTCCCTGGATCTTCTGTTGATGAAGGTGAGTGTGTGGCTGACACATTTGTGTTGTGAACTGAGACTGATGCCCTCGTAAATGAGTTAGTAACTGGCCTGTCTTTCTTTGGTGTGGCAGAGCATAAAGACAAGTTGAAGCTCGGGTCATTTCGGGCTTTAGCTTCTTTCACAACAAAATCCAAAAAGAAAGAGAAGGGTGGAAAACTGACATAATTTTCTTGTTTGTATTTGGAGCCTATTGACATCCACTTCTCTTGCAGATGAAATGGCAGTTTCTCAACGATTGGGCCTACACCTCTGGCTGTGTCAAGGTAAGATAAGCCAGGAAAGCTTTCATTTTGCTTTGCCAGCTCCAACTCCAGCAGCAGGTCTCCCAGTTCACGGAGCTTTAGACTGTCTTTGCTTGATATTATAGGGAAACTTTCAATCTTGGAGAAAAGTGCTCTTTCAATGGCCTCCGGAGATCCATACATCTCTTCTAGTCTCTCCCAGACTATGTTGAGACCATCTGATGGACTTCTGACGTTAACTGACTTAATTCGTTGTGCATGCTCGTTGGACTCTTTTCCCAGCCATTTTATAAGCAAGTCCAACTCTTCAGCTGCAGATAGATCAAGACCAGCTATGGTGTTGAGGAATGTCGATTTCCAGGCCAGGTAGTGTTCCGGGAGGTCATCAAACTTGGTGAGACCTGAAGACACAAGCTGGCTTTTAGCAAGGTATTTTGCAAGGTCTGATGCGGCATTGAAGTCACTTGAAACATTTGTACGACTGTATCGTGACCGGCTGTCAGTGGGTAGAGGGGCATTCAACTCCATGGTGCCATGCTGCACTGACGTGGTGCTGTTGGGCCTAGGGGCTGCTGAGCGATTGTAATTTGAAACATAGTTATCTTGACGAGGCTGTGCCGCTGAGTGACTATGATGAGCACTGTAGTTTTCCTGACGAGGCTTTGCTGCTGAGTGACTATGATGATCACTGTAGTTTTCCTGACGAAGCTGTGCTGCTGAGTGACTATGATGAGCACTGTAGTTCTCCTGACGAAGCTGTGCTGCTGAGTGACTATGATGAGCACTGTAGTTTTCCTGACGAAGCTGTGCTGCTGAGTGACTATGATGAGCACTGTAGTCTTCCTGACGAAGCTGTGCTGCTGAGTGACTATGATGAGCACTGTAGTTTTCCTGACGAGGTTCTTTCGGTCTTACTGTCCTCTCCTTTTCTGTCTGCATGTTGTTGTTCACATTAGAATTGTGTAGCACATATTCACTTGTTCTTTCTCTTGAAGTTTGTTGAAGAGGCATAAACTCTATCTCTTCGAATTCCTCTGCACCTTGTAGCTCCAGAACTGCCTCCTCCAGTACTTGAGCCTCTACTAAGGCAGCATCAGCTTCCTTTTCTTGTTCCAACGCATGTAGAGTCGCATCAAGGCGGGCCCTTTCTACTTCAAGGCGGGCCCTTTCTACTTTAATGTCAATTTCTCTCTGTGCATAAGCCACTCTAGTTTGGGCTGCTTTTGCTTTGGCTCGAGCTCTTGCCACTGCAATGCTCGCACTTGAAATTGATGATCGTGAGGATTTTACTGATGATCTGGCAGATTTGACTGATCCAGTTTCTATATCGTCTTGCTTATTGTCCTCCATGGCGTCCATTAATTCTCTTTTATTATGTGTGTAGATTGTCTGTGTACCTGATTGCTGTCATTTGGCAAACTTCTTGCAATCAGAATCCAGCTGTCTTCATCCCTCAAAACATGGCCATCTTTTTACTGTGCTGTCATCACCAAGCATGCTTGAGCTCAGCTATACAGCCAGCTAAACTCTCATTCACATAAGAACAGCCAGAGACGAGTTGAATCCAATTCTGATCATTCTTTATGTAGAAAAAGTGTAAAACTGCAAAACAGAGATACAAAACAATAATCATTCTTACTAGAATACAGTGAATGACCTAATACAAAGCCTTTGTGATCACAGGATTCAACAATGTACAGAAAGTATGCATATAGCATTTAACACTATTTTCCCAACAGGGTTCTCTTGGTAAGTATCTTTTTGTATACATCACAAAACAAGCATAGCAAATAAACCATTACTAGAATGGGGAAATATCAAGGTAGGTATGTATTAGAACTAGAGGAGTATGAACAGAGTAAACAATCACTCAATGCACATTTAAATTGCAGATATACAAATATGAAATAATATCATGTCACAAGGTTAACATTGATCACAACAATATGTATTACTTACAGATGATGCCTTTTTGAGGGCAAAACATGAAGGATGGAGCTGGATTGTAAACACATGTAAACATCACACAATTCTCCAGTAAACTCAGCTTCCTGTTTAGCTTGTATGAAAGTCCTTCAACTATATGTTTCCCCAAAAATAAGGTTCCTACCTACAAAGGTTCCTATGAACAACATTTCCAAACCACCACTAGGTGTCACTGTTTTCGTTCCACTACAATTTGTGTTGGTCTTCTTATTGCATGCATTTGCCTTTGTGGTGTGTAAATGTCTATTTACATAATGTGTGTGTGTGTGTGTGTGTGTGTGTGTGTGTGTGTGTGTGTGTGTGTGTGTGTGTGTGTGACTGTGTGTGTGTGTGTGTGTGTGTGTGTGTGTGTGTGTGTGTATGTGTGTGTGTGTGTGTGTGTGTGTGTGTGTGTGTGTGTGCATGCGTTTTGCATAAATGTATTGAGGGTGTGAGCTGTGTATTAGGGCTGAGTGCTGCCTGATTTACAACAAATAACGGCAGCAGCTCACACACACACACACACACACACACACACACACACACACACACACACACACACACACACACACACACACACACACACACACACACACACACACACACACACACACACACAGAGCACCCATCTCTCCCCCCTGATTGGCTGCGTGACTATTATCCAGAATCCTACACCTGTGTGAATCCATTACAGTCTGTGTTATTCCACTCTGATCCATCTAGCATCGACCAGCTCTGTGACACACACATTCACACACTGGTTCTCAACCATGTGGGCCTGGGCCGTGATAGCTAAACAAATCTCATACATTTAACAGTCACTAGGGTCTGAGTTATCAACTACGAAAATAAGAAATCGAAAAATGATGTTGGCTCTAATTAGGGCCCATATTTCTCAAGCTTCAGAGTAGTAAATTGCTCATAAGAGTCTGAAAATTCTCCGAATTATGCACGTCTGGTCCTACTTTCAGGCGTAGGAGTAAGAGCGTTGATATCCATATTCCTATCTTAGGTAAGAGCTCCCATCTCCTCCAGAATTCAGGAGAGCTCGAGGGGTGTCCTAAGTCAGTGATTCTCAACCTTATGTAATTTCAAGGACGCCAGGTTTGATATGATTTTTCTCCTTTTCAGAGTCTCTAATCTACACTGTATCCACCGTGCTAATTTAACTCTGGGAGTGTACAAATGGAACCAAATGGTTCCATTTGTACACTCCCAGAGTAACAGACCCATAAGGGTCCATTTGGTTTGTAATTATGAATAATTGGAACCCAAGGACCCCCACGCTGAGAACCAGTGTCCCAAGTCATAAGGAGTAAATCCCAGCCGATGTGTGCTCATTCCGGGGAAGGAGAAATGCGTTTGGCACTGGGAACGCTTGTCAACAACAAGCTTATTAAAATATATCGTTTAAGCGTTAAGCTAGAAATGGAAAACTTCTCGCTGCTGACCTTGTGCGGCGCGGGGGCCGATATTTCAATACGCAGCCGTGATTACAAATCGCCTGCCTTGCAGCCAATCCATTGCAGTGATACGGCCGGCGTACAGTGCGCCGTATGTCTATAGCGTGTGGAGTAATACATAACAATCACCACGCTATGCAATATTTATTGCAAATATTCATAACTGTCCACAGAAGGTCTTATTGCAGCACACTAGCACACATACATATGCACACACGCACACACACTTATGCATGACCCAGAAAGTGAATAAAGTAGAATATATGATATGATGATATATGAATCTATTGTGGAATTTTGTGATATTTTAGTGCCCCTCTCTCTCTCTCTCTCTCTCTCTCATCTCATATTTTTTCAGACACAAGACGTCCGACTTTACTCAGAGGCTTAGATTTGTAACACGTTGTACACACTTGGAGTTACAAATGGTTAACACAGAGACAAGCTTGTCTCACAGGCTCATGTTCTTGTGTCATCATTGACACGAAAGACACAAAAAGAAAGGAGCATCACCGCTCCTCCCCTCTGTTCCTAATCTTGTCCCTTTCCCTGAAACCCTCTCTGTCTCCCTCTCTCTCTCTCTCTCTCTCTCTCTCTCTCTCTCTCTCGCTCTCTCTCTCACTCACTTCCCTCCCTCTCTCTCCCCTACCAATGCGTCTCTCTCCCTCCTACTTAAATCTCCTTCCCTAAAAACAAAATCCTCTTAACTTCACTACACCTCCTCATCTCCACAATCTAATTACAGCACCTGCCGTGGAGAGACAGAGAGACGGAGGGAGGCGAGAGAGGGACAAAGAGGAGGGGCGAGAGAGGTAGAAAAAGGGGAGAAGCAACATTTAAAGTGCAAGACGAAACGCGCACGCGCACGCGCACGCACACACACACACACACACACACACACACACACACACACACACACACACACACACACACACACACACACACACACACGCATGACATTGGGGACTGTGTTTCTTTTACAGAGATGCTTCTGCCATATTGTTCATGTAAGTTTCATGTTAATGAAGCTTGTTGAAATACATTGAGATCAATAGCAAGATAGCAAGATAGCAAGATAGCAAGATAGCAAGAGAGAGAGAGAGAGAGAGAGAGAGAGAGAGAGAGAGAGAGAGAGAGAGAGAGAGAGAGAGAGAGAGAGAGAGAGAGAGAAGGAAAACAAGGGATGATAGAGAGAGGAGAATGTTAGCTGCTTGCCAGTTGACCCAGTGGATATTTCAATCAATTACCATTAATTACAAATCTCTGATTAATTCTATTTGTTGATTAACTCAATTAAAACCAGAAGCCCTCGTTATCGCACAACCAGCATAATGAATTCTTGTCAACGATTTGTTCGCGCTCTCTCTCTCTCGCACGCACACACGCACGCACACACACGCACACGCACACGCACACACACACACACACACACACACACACACACACACACACACACACACACACACACACACACACACTCCCTCTGCAGCCTTAAGCGTCAAACTATCTCTCTCTGTGTCCTTGTATTGCTTCTCCCTTTTGTCTCTCTTTTGTGTATTTTCAAAGTAAATCTCCGCATGTGCAGTTTAGTCTACTGTCTGAATGGATGTTGTGTCTAATGTATAGTCTACTGTCTGAATGGATGTTGTGTCTAATGTATAGTCTACTGTCTGAATGGATGTTGTGTCTAATGTATAGTCTACTGTCTGAATGGATGTTGTGTCTAATGTATAGTCTACTGTCTGAATGGATGGTGTGTCTAATGTATGTATAGTCTACTGTCTGAATGGATGTTGTGTCTAATGTATAGTCTACTGTCTGAATGGATGTTGTGTCTAATGTATAGTCTACTGTCTGAATGGATGTTGTGTCTAATGTATAGTCTACTGTCTGAATGGATGTTGTGTCTAATGTATAGTCTACTGTCTGAATGGATGGTGTGTCTAATGTATGTATAGTCTACTGTCTGAATGGATGTTGTGTCTAATGTATAGTCTACTGTCTGAATGGATGTTGTGTCTAATGTATAGTCTACTGTCTGAATGGATGGTGTGTCTAATGTATGTATAGTCTACTGTCTGAATGGATGTTGTGTCTAATGTATAGTCTACTGTCTGAATGGATGGTGTGTCTAATGTATGTATAGTCTACTGTCTGAATGGATGTTGTGTCTAATGTATAGTCTACTGTCTGAATGGATGTTGTGTCTTATGTATAGTCTACTGTCTGAATGGATGTTGTGTCTTATGTATAGTCTACTGTCTG